>NC_046184.1:113508314-113818136 GCF_011004875.1 Balearica regulorum gibbericeps | reverse complement strand
ACACTACCAGTTAGCTGATATTTTTTTACTTGTCTTCACCTCTTCAATGGATGGCCAGAAAAGGTTCCGTAATATTTGCTCTAAATCTGTTATCTTAACTGTTTGGGAGTAAACAACAGCATACAACGGAGAATTTGAACATGTTTTGTTAATGCATTTTAGTGAAATGCTACAGTTAAGAAGTAAATATTTCTAGAGCTTCAGTCATAGCTGGAGGTCACCCTAAAACATTCCTGGACATATACACCAGCAAAGAAGACTTAAAGTTTCAGTATCAAAATAGTACAACACAAGCTCAAGAGTAGAAGCCAGTCACTAGAGAGTTATACTTTATAATTCCTGAAGAACCAAGGAAAGAAAGATGAATACTTCTGATAGAGAGAAAAATTATTTAACTGCATAAATATTGTTTTTCTACAACATACAGTAACTTTTTCCAGTGCATAGAAAAAACTGGCCATTCTTGCCCTTCTGCCAGTTACCATTTGCTAGTCATTTGTTAGTGGGGCAATTTTATGTTGTGTCAGAATAAAACTGGGTTAGAAACTGTCCAAGATCCTAGAAAGTATTATCCTTTTAACAAATGCTTTTTTTTTCCTTTATTTCACTGAGCAGATAAAATATCAGTGCAAGGTAGGTCTCTGCTAATTCATACATAGCCAGAACCAGCTTTCATTAAAACTCTAAGGCATGTGTGTGCCTGGGTAGGTTAAGTCAGTGAAAGCTACAGCCCCTCCTGTGCTCTTCAAGAGTCCTCTTCATCCTCCCAACATGCTCATTGGCTCTGAAGGCTTCCTGCCGCAGTATCAAGAGAGGGAGAAACTGTTCCTAATGTCAATAGGTTAATAACTGGTCTGCTCTAGCTACCATCACTACATGGTGCTCCCAAAGAAACAGATGCTGAAGGAACAGGCCATCATGGCTAGCCAGTTGCTGTACACTGTGTGTGCAAAATAGAGGCATCATTTTGAATTACATGAAAGGAAGAAGATAAAGAAGCAATGATTACAGTCTTCCTGTTTGATTTTGGAATGCCTAGAAAAGCAGAGGTTGTGGCTTGTGTGTCTATCTGTATTGATTGCCTATACACTATTGAGCAAAGGTCTTCACAGAAAAGAAATTAGCATGGCTAACAAGCACCTCCTCTTAAAAGCTGCCAGTAAATGTAACTATGTATTCAGGTAAAGCACCAGAACTACTGTCTCTTTAGGCTGTTTTAAAAAAAAAAAAAAAAAAAAAGATAACACTTTCTTGTGAAACCTGTAAAGATTTTGTAATATTAAGCTATTACTGGTCACGGCTTAAGCAAGAGATGCCCAAGGCCAACTTAGCATTGGAGTCGGCATGTCTGGTGTTCCATTAGCTGCCAATGGAGAAGTCAGTATTATAACACAGCAGTGAGGACGTCAGGATTTAAAATAAAGGACTATGTTCAAATGGACTTGTATGATATAAAGTGTACAAGAGTAGAAAGAAAGGTGACTTCAGAACAGATGTGGATAGGTGAGACACCAGGTGCTCTGAATGGTCAAGAAACTATGGACAAAGTAGGTTCTGACAACAGTCTCACAGCATGCCGCATAAAGAGTTCTTTTCTGCACCTCTGCTGCCTTCTTGTAGCATGTTTTGGTAATTTATCAGCTATAAACTATAGCTAATAATAAACTATATTATATCAGGAACAAAGCTGAAAGAGCTTTTAAATCTTCTTGAAATAGTTGATCTTTTCCCTATTTTACTTCAGATCAGCTATCACTCTGAAGTTATGACCAAATAATTGCCAGGCTCCTTAAAAGCTCATAAAAAGAAAAATAGTGAGTGTAGCCATTGAAAAGGGATGATCACTTTGATTTTATATGGTAAAACAATTTCACAGAGAGCACAGAGATTTAGGGAGACATGGTGAAAATTAATTATTATATAGTTCAGATGGTAAATGTGTTTATAGATACAGTATAAATGCTTAAATCTACTATTTTTTTTTCCACTGTCCAGGAAGCATTCCATTTCATTTGGTGTGGAGATAGGAATGGAAGGTATCTGAGTGTTTCTTAGGCAGGGGATGTAATTGAGCTATGCTTGCAAGTGGCTGAGATGGTGAATAAAGAAGCATGATGTGACATATCATCATTTATTGTCAAATGATGTGTTAATACACAAATTTCTTTAAGGAGACTGAAGTTCCGAGAATCTCAAAAAAGGGAAGACTGGGGAGGGTGTAAGGGGGAGAAAGGAAGGAAGAGTTGCCAGTTCTCTATTACACCTCCAGAGTCTGACTCATGTCTACATTTTGAAAAAAAAGAAAAGGCTGTGGGAGGGTCGTTAATTCTTTTGAAACAAGGAGTTCTTTGCAGATATCCTGTTCCTTTTGAAAGCAACATCAAAAGTTACAAACACTGTAGACTCATCATAATGCTTTATCCATCCTTTAGAGATGATGATTTGTTCAAAAAATGTGATCCCCTGTGGTCCAGTGTTCTCCAGCTGATGACACCATTCATTATAAAATCCTATATAATATCCTGCAGAGTTGTAGCAGTATTTTGAGAAAGACAGAGTATATATCTATTAAGGTAATTATGTAGGAAATCAGATCGATGTAAATTTTGTTTTGCTCAGATAAATGTCTCAGAACCCATCCCCAAGATTTATGAAATACCGTTTGTCTTGGAAATCATCTATTCCCTTTTGCAAGACCAAATCTCATTGTGTAGGTATCTACAGCAGCCTTTCTACTGGTATCATTTGGACTACTATGTGTTAGTGATTGAATAGCAAATACACGGAGTAGAAAGTAGTCTTGTCTATGAATATCCATATCTGCTATTTTGCAATATCATTTATAGCTTTCCCTTTCTTTATATGACATATAAAATTATATGTATCATTATTGCACTTTTTACTGGATAGATTTTTTAAACCTGCTTGCTGTGATTTTGATTAAGTTATAGTTGTTGTTTCTGCAAGGCATCAGTGTCTCCCATCTTCCAAACCAGATTTCCATTTATTGGCATTTACATTGTTTTGCTAGCACGTCTATACCATATGTAACACAGAGCTGAAATATAGCTGGATTTAATCATATCAAGCCAATTCAAAGAAATTCAGTCAAGAATTCAGTTAGCAGCTGCACGTCAGATTTGTACTCTCCATCAAGACTGAAGACTTACCCTCCCTTCATGTTACAATTGCACATTACTATTTTTATACCACTTCCTAAATTTTAATTTTATTTTCTCTTTCTTTAATATTTATGTCTTGTTTGTTTCCCTTTACATCTCTGGAATGTTTTCTCTTTTTTTGTCTTTTTTTTTTTTCTTTTTTTTTTTTTGTATTTTTTCAAATAGTTTCATTTTCTGATTGGTATCTACGGGTAGATTCAATCTACAATAATTCTCTGCTACAAAGTGGGACTAAATATTTTCTATACTGCATGGAGTCATAGTTTGGCTCCATTTAGCTGCACTGAAAGAGTGCACTCTACCTCTGTGAGAATCCTCTGAAGTGTGCTCCTCAGCTCTAGCTAAAGTTTGCACTCAGAGGAAACATGTCAATAAAGCAGCATATTTGTATGCGGTATCTGCATGGTGGGGGTGGTGTTTAATGACTTAAATTAGCCATTAAAAGATTCTGTGTGGTTTCAGTTCAAAAATTATTCTTCCTTTTCATCCCAGTGCAACTGCATTGCTTTGTTCCTCCTTCCTGTGGAGTTCTTGGGGTACTTGTCCACAACATGCAGTAGTGTATGCTGTAAAAACACTGCAGCTAGTGCCAACTTTAAATGATATATCAACTCAGCTTGGCAGAGCACTGTGTATACACAGTAGAGCAAGCTCAGACAGCAATACAGAGCACCACCGCAGTGCTATACCCATGCTGATAAGCCTTGTTCCTCAGTGAGTCTCACTCACCCTTAGAGCTTTGTGTGATCAAGACCACAGACAATCAACTCTGTGTATGTCGGGTAAACTACAAAACAGAAGTCTTGAGAGGTATGTTAATTTTTTTGTGTTGTGCCACTATTAGTTTTCATTATGAATATCGTTTCTAGAGAAAAGTAAACCACATGCAATACTGCAGAAATTATGTTGTAATACCTCATCAATGAACGTGATGATAATCCATGTTGAAAATATTGAGTAAAGCTAAGCCATTTTGTATTATTTTCATTATTTAAAGTAAGTTTGTGCCAAAGTATCTTACAGTTAGAAGAGACGCTATCCAGGCCAGTGAAATATATGATATGATTTCTGTCACATTTGAAGGTTCTACTATAACTGTTCGCTCTACCATCAAAAATGTACTAATGCTCTGCCATGAGAAACTTACTAATGCTTAGCTCCATATACAGTACTCTTAATTCATTAGTCTCAAAGTCCTTTTCAGAGAAGGAAGTAGTTTGTGCCATTTACAGATGGGGCAAATTTGAAACTAATTAATATTCCCAGCACCTCATGAAGAAAGCAGTAGTAATATTCCCATTTTGCTGATGGGATAGCTAAGGTACAAAGAGACTAATTTATTTGTATAAAGTCACTCAGTAATCAATGGCAAATAGGAGAATAAATAACAGATTTTTTCCAAAAAAAAACCCCAATGTTCTAACCACAAGACGTTCTCTTTTTCCTCAATAGTAAAGTTAAATATGTGAAGTAAAATAATGAAGTTGTTCTATAGATTAAATTCACAGTAATAACAGATGTTCAACAGTTTTTAATTTCTCTTTTTGAGTAATGTGGTCTGTGTACTGCCTGAAGCAGGATTTAATTTGTCTCGTTGCATTATCAGACAACTAAGCTGCTGTCAAAACAGGCAGATCAGGAATTAATGAAAATATTTCTCTATACACTTCTGTGATTGTAGTACAGACAGCTGTATTTTAATTTCCAAGCATTTAAGTTTCACATATATAGATTTCAGTCTCAAACTAAAATCAGATAAAAATACAGGCTAAAGCTCACTTTACATCTGAAAATCTAATCTTCTCATTAGAAGCAGTGAATCTACACACAGACCTATATAAATACTCATTAATAATCACATTTCCCAAAACCCCTATCATCACAATTGGCACTGACTGAAACCTTTCTTTGTTGACTAGTCTCAACAGCCAAGCACAGGGATACACAACAAACGATCTTACGATCCACACAGGAATACTTCAAAAACATGTTTAAGCCAGAAGGATTAGTTAGCTGCCTAAACTTCGCTACTATACTTACAAGAATTTGTATGACCTTGACGAAGCTATCTTCTTGCTTATCTCTCATTGTAGGGCTATGCCTTTCGGTATTGTATAGTGTTAAAATCAGTGAACTGTGCTTGGGGAAAAAAGGATGATAATTGGTCCTCAGGGCATTTTGCTATCACCATGAACAGGAGCAAACTTGTAGTCTGGAATTACCTGGTTTGGTTCATACATTGTACGTAATTTAGGAACAGTGTTGAAGTCTAGTGTATTCTGTGAATTGCTACAAAATGTAACCTTTTAAATATGTGCCTTTTAATAAGAAACTACAGATGACAATTTAAACCTTAGGTCCTCAAATCAACTTTTGAGACGTGCCTGCCTCTATATTCACTGCAGCAAGAACCAGAAGCATTTTGGTTTTGTTGTTATAAAGGGGAAAACTTTGGCTTTATTTTTCAGGCGCATCTGTGTGTAATAGAGTTGATGGCTGTCAAGCTTCACAGAGACGTGCAGTCAGCCATACTCATAAGAATAGATTTAGTTTGAAGTTTGGGGTTTGTTTTTTTAATTGTAACACTGCTGCTTCTCTAGTCCAAATTAGGAGCATTGGTACTAGACTCTGTAAAGCCTTTATTGACCTGATATTTTTGTGGTTCTTGGACTCCTGATTAAGCAATCTCCCCCTTTTCTAGCCATGTATTCTTTCCTGCATTATCCCTTAGATTATTCTGCAGCAAATGCTTGTACTAGTACACAGAGGGATGTAATGGAAAACTAATCTGACTAAAATATAGTTCAATCAATTCCTTCCTTTCCTTCTGCTCAAAAAAAGAAATTATTATGCTGGCATAACATAGATAGCAAGAGTCAGAAATACCAACTATATTTGCTTATTCTGTCACCAAAAATATTTGTTCAATAACCGCCTCAGTCTGCTTGGGTCAAAGCCCATTCCAATCCACCTTTATACAGTACTGGTGGACCTGGTATTCAGCTACTTAGTGCGAAAAAGTGCACCGCTCCCTTACAATTTTCCTTTTTTTTCCTGATAGCTTGAAAATTTTCAGTGCTTCACTCACCTTTAATGCTATCACGGTATTAAGAATTGGAAGCTACATACTGATGCAAGTAGTACTTCCCTATCCCTGGCAGTGTTCAAGGCCAGGTTGGATGGGGCTTTGGGCAACCTGGTCTAGTGGAGGGTGTCCCTGCCCATGGCAGAGGGGTTGGAACTAGATGGTCTTTGAGGTCCCTTCCAACCCAAACCACCTTGTGATTCTATATTGCTTCCAAGGAGGACAAGAGAAAAAAGAATGCCATGTACCTAACCCAATGAGATATCTAGCCTCCACCTAACACAGTTAAATCAATAGATTGTATTTTGGGAGATGAACATAGATGTTACTTTTTTCTTTTATTGCAATAAGGAAAGAGGCTGAAAAAAAAGAAGAGTGGATGGCAGGTTACAGCATATTTAAGAATCAAAGATATGTTTCACAGTGGGTTTTTTTGTTTATTTAAAACAACTGATTAGACATTTTGTATGAAAGTTCTCCAACATTGTTAGGCATTCTCCTGGGAAGGAAATTAGTAAACTGAAGCATTGTATTATCCTGAAGGTAGGACTTACTATTCTCTTTCAGAAGTGTGCTTCATTCAGTCTCTCTCTTTCTTCCCCATGTATGTAAAAATAAAAAATATTTTAATTGTTTATTTATACCATAGCTATACTGTAAGAAACAGCATTAAAATAATTATTATTTCTTTATTTTAAGACATGTTGAGTCCATGTGTTTATCCAGTTCCAGACAGCTGTTTAGGTATTTAACTGTCTGGCTGTTGACCAAAATAAATGGAATGCCCTTGGTATAACATCCCTGTAAAATCTGTAGTTATGCACCAAAATCCTGAGAAGAAATAAAGAACTGAGCTTCAGGGTTGGAAGACATCTTAAAAAACATGTCCTCTGTTTTTCACCCTTCCTCCAACCTTAGAATTTAATATATGTGTTGGCTCCAAGTAGCTAGACTATTCACTTTAAATCCAAAGGTCACAGCACCGTGGCTTGATAACATACCATTCCTGATTGCTGTTTGAACAAAACAAAAAATGCTGTTTGGCATAGTCAGAAGTAGAAAACCAAAATTATAGACCACAATCTGCAGTCTTTAAGAAGAGAGAAAACATATGCTGTGATTTCAGTATTCTCAGCTTCACTGGGGCACCCCAGCAAATGCAATTTCCCTTCTTTTACTTTTCAGTCCCATCATTTTATTAGTATTTAATTATAAACCTGCCAATACAAAAGATAGAAGTTGCTCTTCAGCCTTTCCAGATAGTCTGGATGCTGCTGCAGCACCATACAGCTTTATGCAGGCTTTCACCACCCACTGCAAAGCCCCTGCCTGCAGGCACTCAGCCGTCTCAGAGGGAGTGGATGAGATAATAAGCATGACCAAAATGTTCAGTCCTCCTGGGATGCAGCTCTGTGTGAAAATCCTGAGGAACACTTTCAGCAAAGAAATTCAGTCAGACGGACTCGGAGCAGCCTTGAGGCTGCTCCAACTATTCCAATTGGATTACAAGGAGAATAGGAAAATGCAAGGAACTGAGGAAAATTTAATAAGAAAATGCAAGGAACTCAGGAAGACTGACTGAAGCATCTTGTGAGTGAGGTACAACTATGTGAGATTAAAGCTGGTTGCAAAAAGTTTCAGCTTTCTCTCTAAGAGGTCTCTCAGATACTGAGGCACACACAGTGTGACTAACAGTCATCCCATCTCTACATGTCAGTCCAATGCAGTTGCTAAGGCAAAAAGCTAATCAATGATGGAAATGGTAAGTGATCCCTTTCACTGCACAGCAGTCACAGAGTGGGTGATGCTGCAGCCATTGAACTCTTCCATGCAGGAGGCTGACATATCCAGAAAACAATTCTAAAACCTTTTAAACCCCTGTCTACCACTTAAATGCAATAAAATGAGACATTTAGTTTCTGGATGCTCTGACATATCTTCTCACTGAACTGTTGTTTACTTTTAAATCACTGCACCCCATACAAAGCACGGAATGTTTCCAGAAACAGATTTCTGGTGAGGCTGGGTGAGGTGCAGAGTTGTGTGCAGTGGGAGATGGGAACCATGCAGAAGCTTCCAGTGGAAAGACTGAAGTAGTGATTTTGGCCCTGCTAATTAACTCCCGATGGTATTAAGGAAAAATTTTCTCCTCCCTGCAGTCAATAAAATAATGAGGATATGGTTAAACAAGTCCTTCACAGCTGGCATACCACAGAGCTTAACAGATCAAGGAGATGCGTTCCAGTGGTCCAAATCCTTTCTCTACGCCCATCTGATAGTCTTTAAATACTTAGCAAAAGCTTGTGCACGTCTTTGGACACCGCTGAAGGGCCTCTGAGTTGTGGTGGATAATTTACCCATATTACCCAAGTGAGCTGTAGTGACTGTGTGAAACTTAAGCCAGAGTTCAGGATGCCTGCTGCAGTTGCTTCCAATCCCCCCGCTAAAGCCAGTTCTGCACGTTTCACGGCTTGTGCATCCAGCATCTACTTACTGACATGTCCACCACAATAACACAGGTCTTTCTGTCCCCTGGAGCACCTCCACAAACAGCTCTGAAACCCACGTGCCTAAGCTGTGGCCTCTCCAACAGCCACCAGAAAGCAACCAGAGCGAACGGCTATATTTGTCAAATGGTAGCAGATTGGCCAAATTTAGTGTCCTCTGACACACCTGGAGCCAGACCTCCCAGATTGCTCAGCAGCATCTATAGCCTGTAATTTATATTATGAAGGGTGCAGACTGACAAATAAAAGGGCTCTGCTGATTGGGAGAACCGGGGCTCAGCTGTAGGTGCCTCCTTGCCCAAGTCTTGTCTTCATGCACTCTCCCATGGCTGACAGATGCACAGCACGTATCGGAAGGAGCTCTGTAAGAGTTTGGTGCAAAGAGGGAAATAGAACATTTCAGCAGCTTTTGCTGTTTTATCATCAAAGCTGTACTACAAATTTTCATGTTTTATGATCTCCTTTACATTCACTGCCCCAGAGCCTTAGAAGTTGAGCTTATTAATATGATGACTGCCTCCAACTGCTGCTGAGAAAGCTAAGAAACACATAACTGATGGTGTCCAAGTTCAAAATAGAAACATTACATGTTTAATGCCATGAAGATAACAAGTTAAGTAAGCTGTACCTGTTCTTATTACAATTTTTAAAGCTTGATTTGCTGTGTATGCATAGGCCTCCGTGCTACAGAAAGAATCTTTCACAATGAAACTGCAGTCTATATGAGTAAGAAGGTGAATTTCTTAGCCAGTCAGCATTTGGTATAATGGCCACATAACAATTCTCCAATTATCTAGTTCCAGAGTGTTTTGGATGAACTAGAGAAGTTTTGGATAGCTGCCGTTTCTGTGTGTAATATGTAAGAGTACGTTGGGGGAAAATGTTTTCAAGTCCTTGCCTGGAATCAGATTTGTTCTTGTTCACAGTTTATCAGCAGAATCCTGTGGCTGCCTAACCACAACACACTCACATGCAAGCGCAATATGCACAGAAGTGCCACCCGTCTCATCATTTCACAGCAGGCATTAACAATACCTCACACTAACTCACAAGGGCCAAGTAAACGCTCAGTGCTATTGTGCTAAGAAAATAATCTTTTTCTTTTTTTTTTTCCTCAAAATAGAGTGAAACAAGTGAAAGAATCAAACTGGTTTATGATGAAAAAACCTATTTGCCCATAACAGAAATTAGACTTTATAATCGATAGCCTGATCATTTATAAAACCAAATTCTTCTCATTTGTGATTGCCAGTGCAAAATCTATTAATCTGAAAAAATTCAGCAGATCAAAGGAAATCTGCTTTTCTTTTTCCCTGTAGTAAGTTTGTTCATAAAGTCCCATTTAGTATAACTTAACTTTCTAGGGCCACGCTCACACAACTTTGGGATATTTTATATGTTATAGCTTAAATTCTGACACTTGTTTCAGGATCCTATAAGTAGTTTGTGAGGGGTGAGAGAAATACAGTGGGGTGAATTAATTTTTTCCTATGCTACAAACTGATGGTGAAATTACCCTGCTGAACGTCCTCTACAAGAAAATGGATTTATGTGGTCCCGCTGACCCCAGTGCCTGCTACCCACCTTCAAATACTTTCAGAAAATGGACAGAAATGAGTGTTTAGTACTTCCTCTGCTACCTATCTCCACGCTGCAAAACTACCACAAATTCTGTGTTTTTAAGGTTCTCCAAACCCGGACAAGGATCAGCAAACCTAGATTATTTTAATTAATTGTGAACTGATGTATGAACATATTTTATGGGCAGCTTTTATATGCAGGCAAAGACAAAATGTTTTGAAAGGAACATTAAGTAGTAAATTGTTCTTCTGCCAACCCGTTCAGCCCTGTCCTTCTGTGCAAAGCCTGTGGAAGCGTGGAGCAGAGCACGCCTCCCTCCCCTCAGAGAGGATGGCAGGGATGGGAAATGATCCATCCCCCCTGGAAGCTCATCCCCATCCCGGGCTCTCCCAGCTCAGCAGCTGAAGGGATGAGGAACACCAAGTCCCATCCAGCAACCTGGCCTGGCCCCAGGGCAAAAGGACCATTTATTTCCCTTTCCACAGCCAGCGCTTGACAGACCATGGTCCTGCTCACAGGCAGTGAAAGCTTCACTTATTAACCTTCTAGACTTCCCTTGAAAAATGTGTCTTTCTAAGCTGGGGAATGGGGGTTTTTTTGAAGGCGTTTGTGTTTTTATAAGGCTATAAGCTATGGAGACTGAACTCACCCACCTCACTAGTGGTGTATATGACCGTGGCTTGGGACATGTTTGCTGAATTCGGAGCTTGGGAAAACAAATCTGAAAACACCAACCAAGAAACACGTGACACCTTCTCCTTCTTTATAGAGAAGGTCAATCAATGTATCATTTTCAAAAACAATGGCTACTTTAATGGTATTTTTTAAATTGTAGTGGTATAGGTAGGAAGGAAAAATGTTATTCTGAAAGGGACCAAATACGTGTGTATAAACTACTGACATGCTAAAGTGTATTTCAACTGTTGGGACTAGACAGTGGATTGTCTCCAAAATATAACTCATTTTTGAAAAATGCATTATAGTTCCCTTCTATGCTATCTGATTTATAGTTCAGCTACTTATGATAAAGACGTGGTGTTAATCTTTATAAGCAGATTGTATTTTCTGATGGGACAGCTTACTTGCAGAACCTGACAAATTCCACCATGCTAGTTGTATATTGGCTTGACTTGTAATTATTAACATTAATTCACAAAGGACCTGAATTCCTTATCACTGATGCTCTTCCTTTATGAGTCCCTACCCTCCAAAAATTTAAGCCTTTAGCTTTCCAGCAATGTACTCTGCATTTATTGGGATTGCTCAAGCTGTGCCTTGGAAACGTTTTTTTTTGTTTTCCTTCAATAATTTGTTAAAAGTACTACTGTGTTTAACCCTAATTTAGCAAAATACTTTAGCATATGTTTAAAATTAATTCTACCAACCTAAGGAAAAAAAAGATAATTTTCTAAATCAGCTCTTTCAAATGCAAGGTAGAAAAGAGAAAGTACCATATCCATAGCTGAAAAATTTCATGAATGTGATTTATTTGAAATGAGAAAGCAAGGATCTGAGTTGCGGGTTTAGCTCATCTACTTGATCTTTTTGAAGTCAGGGCAAAGAACTGTTCTGATCTGATATTTCACATCTATGTTTCTCTCATTTAAATGATTGTAAAGGAACAAGATAGAAGACAGTACCCATGGCAGGTTTTTTATTGTGATAATCCAGTATTTTCACAATAATTTTTTTTTTTTTTTCTAAAACACTCCTTAGCCAGTGGAGCAGAAGGGTCTCTTCACAAAAGATCTGCAGGGATAGTGTATGTGGTGGGTTGTCAGCTTGCTCATAAAAAACATACAACTTCATTGAACTTCCACTGAAATGCACAGACAGACTTCTTCTGACTTGAAAAACTCAAGACGTAGAGCTAGGTATTTTTACCTTCCTCTTTTGCCAGAAGAAACAACCTTTTTCAAACAAGGTAATCTTGGTGACTGAAGTCCCATTAACTTCCTACTCCTTTAACCTCCTAGAAATTCAGCATTTCCTGCCTTGGAATATTTTATCTGTTTTCTTTCCTCCATCAAAACCTGTAAAATTGAAATTCCTTAAAATAGTCCCTTTTTTTTTTTTACTTCAGTTTCAACAAAGCTATCTAACATAAAAATAGGATAGTAAGCAATGGGTTACAAATTAAGCTGAAGTTCTGTAGCTCATACTGTTTCCTTTACATGCTTATGATCCATAAAATGTTTTAGCATGTTAACTTATTTTTGCAACTAAGTGCCTTCCTTAAATAAACATGACTTTACATTGTGAGAAGTCCTGGTATCATCTGCTATCTTGTACATCTGGCAATGTTGGTCAGAGTGGAACCCGGTGCTGCAGATGCGAATGGTATACTGTTTTCCCATCTTCAGTAGGATTTGGCCTGAATTTCGTGTGCTTCAATATCAAATAGAATTGTCTATTACCTTTTTTTTTTTCTTGACAAATTTAAACTACGTTGTTCCTATGTTAATAATGGTGGTTGTTTTTCCTGTGATTTGCCTTTGATAACCACACATTTTATAGCTACAGTAATGAGTGGTACTTACCTAATTTTTGTTTGGCTTGTTGTTAGGATCAAGTTTTTTACTTTCCTATCCATTTTTTCTTTTAATATCGATTAATTTTAACCCTTTGATGGGAGAAATGTCATGTACTTACATATCACTGAATCTGACTGGGAAGACACCCCCAGTAACAACGCTTTATATTCAGTAGTTTGTATTACTTATCTAATATTCTCTACAATTAAAATGAGATTTCTTCCTACTCTACTCTCTTGATTTTGGCATACTTCTAGCCTTAAACTGGAAAATACATTGTTTTCAAAAAAAATTAGAACCAACTTTTCATACGTGTGTTTTAATTTTAGGTGCACCAGCCATCCCTCTCACATTAGTGGTGTTTCTTAAACACGGTATGTATATCCTTAGAAGATCGACACCCCGAAATACAGATCTCCAGTAGTATCTCTGGTTTTGCTAACTACCTTTACATGTGGTTACCTGTGCTCAGAGAACTGTTTGCAGGAATGGAAACTTTGTCCTGATATACAATAGAATAGCACAGCTGATGTAGCTGACTTTGTTAGTGAAGATCTTTTTTCATAAAGTAAAAAGAGAGCTCTTGTCCTTTGATTTATGCTAAGCCAGTATGAAATTCCCAGATCAAAATACATACAGAGCAACACTTCTGGTACTTTTTTACTTAAGCAGCTTTCTCTTATTAAATGTCTTTTCCACCACAATTACAGGTTTCTTTTTATTAGGAGAATGTGACCACTGGCTCCCCAAAAGGGAAAGGCTTGTTTCCATATTTCTTTCCAGACCACTCCCTTCACTGGGAATTAGGTTGCCTGCTTGCAACAGTAAAATAATTTTGAGCTCATGTGAAAAAGCCATTTGCATCTTGGATGGATTTCACAAAAATTTAGTTCATGGGGTAATAACCAGATTAAACAGGCCATTCTGCATCTCATAAGGCATGACATAATGGATTCCATATTTTTTTAATCATCTGCATCTTGTCTAATTGCTGTCTCAATTAGACAAGATGCAGTAAGACTGAAATACAGGAATATGTTGATTTAATAAATACATGCGAGTAGCTGTCATTTTATTGACAAAATCCTGTATTTGGTTAGCTGCATTGACAACACAGTTGTCTCTAGTTTGGTTCCTTTGCCAGTACACATTCAACACACTCATTTTGCTTATTTCAGTAGAGACATATGTATGTTTTGATACTGTCTAGATATGTTGTTCTTGACAATTGTTATACGCCCTTGAATCACACAAATAATTTAATGTAGAGCTAATCAAAACATTTCCAATGTGGGGTTTTTTTTCAAAAATAGTCTTTCTGTACATTTTTAATGTGCTTATCTTCCTTTTCACATTTCTACAACTAAATAATATGTATTCAGTTAGAGTCAAACAAAAAACATATTTTTTTTTGTTTCATTCCCCGTTTTTTTTTCTTTTACTTCTTCCTGGTTTCTTCCCTCTGTTTTCTAGTGAAAAGAAAAAGTCAGGAGAAAACTACAAGGATTCCTAATAAAAAGAAAGCTGAAGCTTTTCTTTTCAATCAAACCTTTAATATTTCTTCACAGAAAATTATTGTCTTTTGCTTGCCTTTTTCCTTCCCCCCCCCCCCCCCCCCCCCCCCGAATATGGCCTCTTTCATTTATTTAAGAAATTCAGCATTTAACAGTGATGTTCATTAGCAGGGACTATGAAGCCATGATTGCACTGAGGTAGTCTAATTAAAAAGTACAAAGGCAATGAATACCCAAACTTGCATAAGTCAGTAGTGTTACAAATTCTATGATGTCAAACAAAAAAGAAAAATGCTTTTACTCAGTGATGTATATTTAATAATATTTTGGCTGTGCTAAGTACGTGAGCAAAAATTTTCACTTGTCAATCAGTATTTCTTTTCTAAACTCACCGATGAGAGCATTGACACACCTTTTGGACAACAGTTGAAGTAATTCCTGCCATCAAATGTCAAACATTCAACCAAACAGGCATATAGAAGACTTCTTCCTGCCAAAAAATGTCACTTTTATGACAGCCTTCATAGATTAAACTCAGCAACTAATCTCAGACAGCCATTGGGGGAAATACAAAGTTTGATATATCTGGGTCTATCAAAAAGATGGTAGGAATGAACGCACAGCACTGCCTCAAAGTGCCTCCCCAAGGACACAACACAACTGTTGTTGGAGGCGAGGAGAGGTGGGAGCTGAACCCACCTCAGTCGTAGCAGCTGAGAGCCCTGGGAAACCGGGTGCCCCAGGGCTCAGCTCTGGCCCCTTGGCTCCTCCTGAGAGTAAGAAGGAGATTCACCCAGTGGTAGTTCCTGTTTGGCCAAAGGAGAATCCACAGCTGAGTCAATAGGAATGGGCTCAAATGAAAGGTCAGCACAAGGCCAAGCAGTACCATCAAAACACTTTGGTCTCTCTGTGCCCCGGGGATCTTGTAGATGAAGGCAAGTAATGCTGTTTCCATCCTCTGCCCTGGTCTGTGGTCTGACTGATTGGGGTCCAAGGAATTTGAGGATATAAAACCTTGTTCCAATAAAAGGTGGGTGAGATGCCGGGTGAGAATTGGCAAGGATATTAGCGTGCAGACTTATGTTCCTGGTTAGGGTTAGACCACAGTGTGTTTTAAGGTTTCTACCATCTTTAACTACCTATGAGGGTATTGCCAGAGTATACCAGGCACAAAAATATATTTAAAGTCTATAAACAAAAATAGGAGTGTAAATGTTCTAATAGGAGCATAAACGTTTAAATCTGGGCAGTTACTAAGCTGCAGCCAATTCCTTCCCCATAGTGAAAGCCTCTGAAATCTAATTGTGTTTTTTTTAAATCTTGTTTATCCTATCCACTGGCTTTTCTGTTTTTCAGTGTAAACTGAATTGTTGCACATTATTTTTAATTGTTCTTCTAGAAAACTAACCAAAAATAAATTAAAAAAAACAAAACATTGTTTGCTCATGTTACTGTTCTTCTTCTCTTATAATTATGTCTGAAGCTCCGGAGAACATAAAAATTGCCTAAATATTTTCCTCAGACTCAACCTGTTTGTGATTCTTCAGATTAAGCCACTGGTTATCCATTGTGGTGCCTTTTCCCCCTTTTAGATCTCTGATTCAAATGCAACAACCTTTGAATCATGTGTGCCCCGTGCTACCATTTGGATGATTCCTCAGCTTTGAGAAGGAAATACTGGTACAGACCAATTCCCATTAGATGTTTACATCACAGAAAACACCAGCATAACTTGTACTAGCTATGACCACATGTATTTTTTTTTTCAGGCTTAATTAAAGAGGTCTGGAGATGGAATGGGATTAGCCACAGCCTTTGAGGAAGTCTTGTGAGTTGATGTTGAAGCACTTTTGCAGCGTAGTGGAGAAAAAATCCCCTGCATTCCTCTGCCTTGTGGTGTATTTGATCTGTGGGCAAAACAAGGACTCTAATTTAAGTTTACAGTGTGCTGTGATATTTTTATGAAGGGCGTGATGCGTGCACTATTTGAGGTTATTTCTCTGTTTCTTGGGCTGTCAGTCTAACACCTTTCACAGGCATTAAATCTTCATTTAAAATGTGGAAAGCCAAGATATAGAGGATAACGTCCAGATATCAAGCACTGTCAGACAAGAACTAAAAGACAGTTGTGCTGTTCAGCTATTTTACCAGCATTACTGTGTCCATGTCCCTTGTCTTATATTATATAAAACTTTAAAGAAAAAATAAGTTTGGGATTTTTTTTCTGAGAATCTCATTTCTCAGGTAAGTTTTAATGTATTGCAAACAAGGTGAAATATTCTCCAAAGACCACTTATACTTCTTTTTTTTTGCTGATTGAATTCTGCTCTGCTCAGCCACCATCTCTTCCTTTCTGAACCATGTTAGGGTAGGATGACAGTGATGAAAAGCCTTCTACAGAGAAAGCAATTTGACAGCAGCAAACAAATCCGTTTCTGTAGGAACACTCTACCTGCAGTTTCTACCCCCTTTCCTCCACTCTCTTCTTACTGTTTCAGAGAGAGTGTCTGCTCAGCGACCTGCCCCTGTGTCCTGGCATATTTGCGCTCCAGTAGTCGGTAGCATTGTTTCTTTCTAAAATTGTGCTATTCTATTTCAATCCTGGAGGAGATAAAAAGTGGCGCATGCTGCTTCGTAGACTCCAAACTTTTTCCCACTGCTCTGTTCTTTCCCTTTAAATGACTTCAAGTGATAGAAAAATCGACCAAGTAATCTGAAATTTACACTACTTACAGGCTTGAAGAAATAATAGGTAGTATTCATCCTTGAATAAGACGTAAAAAGATAAAACATTTTTATGTACTTCTCCTTGACTGCATTTGAAAACTGGATGTCAAAATCAGCATGCAAACTTAATAAGAGATATGTATTTTTTAGAAGAATTTTAATAAAGCCAACTCACCAAGTGTATGGAAAACATCTGAGCACAGACCATTTGTATCAAAGCGTTAGTGCCTTTGCACTCACAGAATAAGAAGTTCTTCAGCACACAGGCTCATAACATTTCCAGAAATAGTTCCACCCTTAAATTAGTGGGTTAGGAATAGAGCATTCTCAGCGCAAGAATGTTTTGCCGGTTCCACTTATGACACAATCTGCAAAATTTCTGCTTGATGCAGGGGAAAAAGAAAAATGAAAAAGACAAAGCCCACTTGTGCATAACCAACAAAGAAAATAAATATGAAAGAATAAGCAGATATAATCAGGAAATATTGGATAGCTAATCAAAATGTTATGTACTTAAGAGAAAAAAAATGCTGAAAGACATGATGATGGGCCAGAAATGTTAAACAACAGTGCCTCTTCTTTATTGCTTAATACCTTAGAATAAATATGTTACTATTGAAAAGTTATAACTGTGAAAATTGCTATTATTTAGTAGATAGAAATTGCAAATTTCAGGCCTACTTAATATTAGAAAATTTCAGATTTTCATTTGTGGTTTTTCTATGTATTCCTAAACATGTGGCATATTTCAGGACAAAGTGCTAAAATATGTAACACATGTGAAGTTGGAACAAAACACATAGTGCTTGCTTACATTGCAAAAGGTGTTTATTTCATTGTTTTCACACTCTGAGAAGTGAAAACATATTATCCTGAAAGCAAGCCCTAAACCCCTGTTCAGAACAAGCCTTTATACACATAGACAGACACAGTCTCATTAATATATAATTAATTGGATGGATTTACTATTTCACAAATATTTCATTCAAAAGTGTCTTGATATTTCTTATTTAAATAACTTTTTTCTACATAAGGGGGGGGGGGGGGAAATTCCATTATTTTTTCTGAAAAAATCAGTTGAAATTTTCCATGATGTTTACTGAAATAGCATAATCAGTTATGAAAGTTTCTCTTCTGGTTCACTTGAGAATAAACTCTTGCTTTTGAGTTAAAAATTTTGACCAGATGCGTTTTCTTATTTGTTAACTCAGTTACTGTAGAAAACAAACTCTTAAGTGTACCTCATTGTATGTAAGCTTTAAATCCACATATCTAACATGTCCAAAACAAGATGGAATAATGATGTGATGAACTACACTTGCCTTCCTAATAACTCTGATTCTTCAACAGTTGGATCAGCTTCCTGTACAACACCCTGTCATGTCATATATGCACACACATTTAGATGGCTTCAAACTCTGGATTATTGGTTAATTAATGTCACACATTAGGTCTTCTTTCTATGCATAAAGCCTTCATACAGCTCTGTTTTAAAACCTCTTTCCAGATCTCTAGCATGGAGACAACTACAGGAGCAAGATAAAGATCTGATTTAATGCTTGTCAAAAAGATTGCAGCTATGGTTGTTGCATGTGATTATAAGGACAGAAGAAACAAAACAACAAATGAGCCACACACATAACAGATGTTTATACTGACTTTTTTCCTATTCCTTGGAATGATACTTCAGGACAGGCTGTTAGAGTCCAAACAACACCTTAGTGCCGAAATTGCTTTAAGTCACATGCATGTACCCAATCCCTTCCTGTTAATGATTAGGTAACATTCTTTAGGGCAATCTCCCACAGAAATGTAGCATCAGGGAGGTGTTTCGTGTACTTTTTAGGCCCAATGGTCCATTTTTGCAGTTGGAAACATGGACAAGCCAACACCGCACATGACTAGCAAGTTCTCTAAAGAGTTTCACCAAGGTATTTGGGGGCATGTAGGTATCCAAAGGTTCCAGTTCAGGAACCAGTATTTAAGCTTTAAAATATTCCCAACTTACTTACCAATTTTTTTGTCTCTGATGCAAAGGTGCAAGAAAGAACTCTCATCAGAATTTCAGAAAGTCCCTTAAAGCACTGCAAGCCTGTTTGAACAGCCTGGACATTGTCAGCTGCTGCTTTGAACTCAGCCGCAAGGGCTCCAGTTTCTTTCTTCTTCTAACTAATGCTCAGTCAAACCGCTGGAATCTCTTGTTCTGCTCATACTCCCCCTCCTCGTCCCACAGCTCTAGTTGTTTGAACAGTGTATATAAAGACATCTTTGTTACTGTTTCTGGAAAAGGAACAACTTCTTCAGTCTTTTAGTTCTCTGAGAATTTACCCACTCTGAGTTTTTATTTGGTCCTTGCAAAGAAGATCACCACTTTGGCAGCAGAACTAGAGCGCACTGACAGAGGTATTTAAAGCTTCCTCACTTAGGCTGGCAGGTCAGAGCTCACAGTTCTCCCTTTCTCAAGAAAAAAAAATAAAAATCTTGTTTCATAATTAAGAAAAAGAGAAGACTGTCTCATCAGGATGAAGCATATAGTAGTAAAAGCTAGTAAAAGTAACAAGAGGTATAAAAAGCCCTGTCCAATACAGATACAAATGTGGTATATAAGACAGTAACTTCATTGCTTCTGCAGCTGACAGAGGCTGAAGTAATTCAGCTGTGATTTCTGATATAGCCATAACTGTGAATCTGAAATGCCAGTTCCATGTTAGAGTCTGAATGTAATCTCCTTGCATCCAGCTGCTGAGCCCCTTCAACGACCGACGGTTGCTACATCTATGCAGCGACTCCTCTTATCTCTACATCTTCGTGGCTAAAACGCCAGAGCTATTTTCATGAAGCAGCTCCTTCCATGAAACACTTAGGAAACATTCACATTGATTTCTAAACACAGTTTCCAAATAGTACCAAAGCCTGACTTTTGTATATTTCCGAGAAAGGTAGTATTATTATTGTGGCCATCTTTAACCTAAACAAAGATCATCTTTGAGAGAGCCTTTCCAGAGGCCATACATGAGTTGTTCGAAAGGCTGAGGCATCCGTGTGTTGTATCAGTTAGAAAGAAATTCCAGTGTTTTACTCCTAGAGCTTCTACCATGTCTGTTTTTCCATTCCACTGACAGATTGATTTCATATTTCATTTCACATGCACCCCATATGTACGATAATTTGTGTACCTTTCAGCTGACTTTATGGAGTGAACTGATTTAACTTTTCCTCAGGAAAAGGCATCATAAAAGTAGGTGTTGGTATGCCGTCTGCAAGTGTTTTTCCTCAGAGCATGCTATAGCTGTTCCTGCAGGCACTAGAGTCTGATAAGAACAGAGTTAAGATTCACTTCAGACTTAACCTAGAGAAATTTGTTTTCTTCTACAGAATTTGTTCTGCTCAGCTCTGAGCACTGGGTAGCTATTTCAGCACTTTTCAGGCCTAAAATGATCTAGTATGGCTGTTGGGTCAATATTCATCTAATATACCACAAGCAATGTTTCAGTCTTCTGTAACAGTGCCACATCCTTTCTTTCTTTCTTTGATTGCTGTTTTTGAATAATTAGGCTTTTCTAAATTTTATGCTAGGCCCATAACAAATATTGAATGCAAAATTTGATATTTCTGATTAGTAGTGGGGCCTTTACAATTAGGTGGAAATACAGGCTAACAAAAGACTGGCTTTCCAAGCAAGAGCTGTTCACACTGTAAGATTTACCTCTTTCTTGTCAAAATCCTGTGTTTGGAAGTTTTGGTTTTGTTTCAATTTAGAACAGTTGAAACAATCTTGAACAGAATTTGGAAAGATGTTGTGCTTTTTTAAGAGAAGCTGTCAGGTGCAAAGAAACTTCTCAATCTCTTCCATTTTGAATGTTGCTTTGATAGGGACTTGGTGATTCAGATTCATAATTCGGTACAACAGTTTAATTTCTTCTACCAACAGGGTGGTGGTTTTCGTCTTCTTTTACAAAAGAGAAGACTCAAACATTCTTCCACTGTCTTTGCTGTTTTTGGGGGGTTTTTTTTCTGTTCATCAGACATATTTATATCGCATGGCATAGAGGCTGAATATCAGGGATTCTTTACAGCCCTAGGTAGTAAACATCTTGCAAGATACTCTGAGGTGATGTGACTGTGAGTTGCTGGACCTCTGAGCATCTCATACCTCCAAGCATGACATTAGTGGTCTCCTGTTACCCTTTATCCACATCTTTGATTTAAAAAAATAACCAAATATAAATGGATTAAAGGCAGCACAGGGATATACTTGTGTGTTGAGTCAATAAAAGTCTAAATTGAAAGGATTGTAAATCTATGAAATATTTACTGGCATGTTAATGTTATCCCTGCTATTTCCAAGCACACTTGGAGCATTTCCTGTGATGTTAATTAAATGTTTCTCATTCTGTTTCTGCCAGTTAGCCCAGGTGGCTGCTAAATCAATCAAAACACGAGGCTGTGAGGAGGAAGCTGCAATGTAAGGACTTGCCCCCCCTCACTACAGCTCACATATATGGAGGTGAATCTCCTGAAAACAAGCATTTATCCACCTCTGGAATAAATGGTCAGGGATCCATTAACTTCAGAGAGCTCTAACTTTATGCCTCTTGAGGCTCTTACCCCATTGACCTTTAAGTAGGAACCTTTTTTCAGAAGGGTTTTCTCACTCTGGTTTAAATTTGAACTCATTTTTATTACCCTTACCTAAAATCCTTCCCTTTTTTTTGCAGAAGTTGTTAGTTTTGTTTTGTTGTTCTTAAGAAGAAAAGTAGTTTTCTTTTCTCCTCTATTGCATTTTATTTGAAACTGTGGTTTACAGGGCTTGCAGCCAACTCAGCAATTGCCTCTTCGAATAGAGATTTGACTGGGATTTATGGAAGAAATATAGGTGTGAGGCCTGCAAGCTAGCTCTAGCTAGGCCTGCGTTTATAACAGATGCCTTTGTCCTGCCTGCTGTGGAAGTTGGGCATGTAAACGCATGAGATCGTTGTGATGGGAGAGAAACTGGAGTTATTTAAGCACAGAGAAAACCAGAAAAAATGGGAATTTTGGATATAACTTTTAAACACGCAGATGGAGCAGCTGTTTTAGAGCCTCTGAATCTATAAATGCCTCTGGTTTGTAGTTGGCTGGGCCGGAGCCCTCTTTGCACTAAGGCTTGTGGCAATCGGACCTTGCTCTAGAGGCAGAATGGCCCAGATGATACCTATTTTGCTTTAGAAATGAAAAATCTTCCCATGCAATGGAAGAAATGGTATGGTATTTTTATTTTATTTTTTTGTGTGGATCTCAGTTACTTGTGCTTGCATTGGAGAGGCATAAGGGTTGTACCAGTTGTGCTAAACAAGCGTCCATAAAATCTCTCACAGTGCAACTGCTCTTTATTTTGGCTGCATTTACAAATGCACTGAAGAGGTGATGACATGAGGAGATGGGCAAAATCCACTTTCTCTGTTTTGAAAGATGAAGCAGCATGACGGCACTTTAAGAAAGATCTTGACAGATCTCTAAAAGACAGTCATGGAGTTTGATGCCTGTCTACCTCAGAGCCAAGACCACAGCAGCTGCTGCTGTAGGATCAGAGTTGTCACCTACTCCCTCTTTCTACCCACCTTTTTGTGCTGAATAGATTTCAAAACAGGAGAGAAATCAGACAGACCTGACAGCATCTCAGTTTAGTGGCTGCTCCTCTGCAAGCAGTCACGAGGGAAGAGAGGCAGACTGCTGCGGGGCTGACAGGCTGGTGGAGTTACTCACCATGATGAGCTCTGCCTCAGAAACAGCTTAGTGGAAAACAACAGGTTTACACTAAGGGTAAGAAAACCAGGATCAGAAGACTTGTCCCTTGTTAGTTCATGGCTCAGGCTCAGGCTCGAGCTTCAAACCCCACCATTTCATGCCTCCCTTCACATTGTCAACTCTGTCTAGCTCAGAGCAAGCCAAGAAGCAACCATGGCTTTAAGCAGTGTCTCCCTTATGATGGTGACCACATGAATCTCACATGGTCCTCTTTTCCTAGATAGGATGGATATAGCCATATCAGACAGAGTGGTAAACAGAGGACTGGAGCTCAAGGCTCTATTCTTCGTTATAAATGACAGTATGTTTATAGCCAGTGGGTCCAAGACTATATGACTAGAAACTCAGCATTTAATGTTTGTTTTTCTCTACTTGTGGCTTAGCTTATAACTTTTCCTGATTTTTCTTGTAAATCACACTTTGAATTTACTATAGCTTTGGTTTCCAGTTTATGTTTAACAATATTTTAAAATAAGACAATATTGATGTAGTCCTTCCGCACCCTCTGCTGCTCTTTGAAAACAAGCCTGGCCTGAATTAGGGTGATGTAAACAGTCGTGTGCCCTCAGACTGCTCTGCCGCCACAGTGAGCCTGTGTCACACTCAGTGGTATGACATGGACCCAAAGACAAATTTGTGTACACTCTTTTCATGCTTGACAAGGAAGCTGTGGTTCTGGCCTTGGTGGGAAGCATCTTTATATAAATAAGATGTTTGTGTTGTGGGTTTCCAATCAAAACAACGTGACAGAAAACTTTCTGAGTCTAGCTGAGGTTTGAAGTTCATTTGTAATGTGTACTTGCTGTAATTTTAATGTTGGGAAAAAAATGCAGGAAAAATTCCAAGGGAGAAGAAACATCAGCAACAAAAAGAGCAAAGACTCAATAAGTCACTGGTCTGCTCATACATTCATATTCATACAGGTGGCTTATCCATACCTAGGTATATGAGAGATGCAACAGTTTTGAAAACAAAGTTATCATCTAGAGTATGACTAGAATGGTTTGAAAATAAATGTCTGAACAGTAGCCCCATCTGGAAAGATTTACATGTCCAACATTTAAATATGACTGGGTTTAGAGCAAATTAGAAAGGTCACAATGCAGCTCAGTAGATGGAAAACTTAATCTCCTCCCAAGAAACTGATAACAAAGAAAATCAGTCCAAGGTTCTGGTATCCACTGTTATTATTTAAAATCCATCCTGGAGGATAGGCATAAAAGTACAAAAAGTGGAGTCATACTTTCACAAAGTGAAGAGAATAACATTTAATGTGGCTGAGAGAATCCCAGGAACAATGAAGCCCTGGGTGGCAGTGCACAATGTCCTTAAAATTCACTGATGCTGGAGCTGGGCTCACAGACTGCCCTGTCTGGTGACAAACATACCACTGAGTGACTAAATCTGTACAGAACTATTGCTGCTGGTTATTCTTCCTGAGGATATTCATGTAAGGCTTGTCTACAGGACCTTTCCTTTTTTACATATAATTTGATTTTTCAAAGCATTTCTGTCCTTTAAATTTAGTGCATGACTAGTTCTCCTATAGGTTGTCATCATACCCTTATATGTCTGAGTACTTCAAAGCAAGGCTCAGTCTGTCTCCACCTCGATGCATTAATTTCTTTAAACTTCAAATTCTCATGTCTATTCAATCTATATTCAGAGAACATACTGCTTATTTTGCAGGAAGTATCCTGTATTTTCATATGTTAAAGACAGCAGAACTCCTTTAAAATTAATCTCAACCCAGACTATGGCTGTTCACTTAGTGCTTTCTTCACACATTTAATGTAGGCCAATGTGAATCCTATCACATTGGCCTGCTCACTGTATCCAGTGCTCTCAAGCCTTGTCAAAGCCACTGCACTCAGTCTCATTTACATCAATGCAGGCTGGGGCATGCTCTAACTTATAAATTGGTTGAGTCAGAAATACAGCTCTTGACAAGTGCTAAATGCATCTTACAGCTAACAGCGTTTGTCAAATGTCTTTTCTCATTAAGTTCAACTTGGGACTTGTAAGAAGTTCCCTTGGAGTTATTAGCTGTTTTCATCTTGCACCATCAGTAAAGAGTATAATTGATCCCTGGTGAATTGCAAATGTGCAAAATTCCTCATTTCTTGACTAGGTTCTCCCAGGACAATAGTTCTTATGTAAATTTAAAGTGATCTGATACACATCACATTTTAAACATACTGTTTGTTTCTGTGCTTCTGTTCAATTTGGCCCAAAGGAAAAAAGAAAATTAATGAAGAGAGCAGGGATTTTTGTTCTGCACTTGACAAGGAAAAGGATAAAAGACTGAGCAATTCCAGGAATATACAGAAATCAATCAGGCATTGTAGGTTGGGAGTGTTTTTCTTGCTTTCCTGCAGCTACCTTTAACTCCTACTGTTATCCTCCTCGCCCAGCTCTGGACCACCAGGGTGCTGCCCACAGAGCTCTGGCTGTGCCTGGTGCCCTGTCTTGCTCTCCCACAAGAGAGGCTCCACTGTCGCATGGCATGGCATGGCATGGCATGGCACAAGTGTATCAAGGGGCACATTCATCTCCATTACAGGTGTTGGGCCAAAAAGGACATGCCACTCCTGACAACTTCCAGATAGGTCCTCTGGGGGAATATTTGCCACCCCTATTGACAGTTTGGGGGGACAGGGAAGGTGATGGTGAGGAGCGAATCCAAACTGCTTAGCAACCAGCAAAAATCCTTTTTCCTCCAGAGCATCCCACAAGGGCACTGAAGGATGAGGCAGAAGGAGCAGGAAGAAGGGAGAAACCAACAGCCTACGGTGTAGGCCCTGTATTTCCACCTTGCCTCTTATATTAGTGTGAGTGAAACAGCAGTTTTTGCTTTGGCCCTGGGCTCCCCTATTTGTGCTTCTCCCATCCAGCACAGTTATAGCCAATACTACTTGCTGTCTCATCTACTGCCTACAGTGGATGCACTGTGATGCACAAAGCTTGTTTTTTTAGAAATTGTTTGATAGTCCCTCTTTGAAAGTCAATTAGGAACTAGTCACACTATGTTAAGACTCATGAGACATTAAGTTTCCAATAAGGCTTCCAGAAAAGTTCTGGCACCTAGCTTGTGTTTCAGGAAAGAGTTAACCAGGGATACACAAAGTGACAGAGCGTACATAAACTTGTCCCAAACTTTCCCTTTGCAATAACAAAGCACAGACTTCATTAAGAGGAAACTTGAGAAAGTAATTCAAAAACAAGTCTTTCACAACATATCAGTGCCTTACATATATTCTACAGGTCTGACTGTGCAATTCCCCATTCTTTTACCAATTTTTATACCAAACTGGGGATGTAAAAGGTCCATCTGGATTCCCTGCAGCTTTTCCTTCTACTGTTATTCAGTCTCTGTTTCTTCAATCTTTGCTAAGCTGCTGGAACATGCCCTAAAATGTCACTAATAGGACTTTCATATTCTACAGTGAAAAAAATTAATGGAATAGAGTTTGTAATACAAATACAGCCACTGACAGACATTTGCTGAGGCAAAGTCATGAGGCTCAATTTAGAAGCTGTAAACTGTTACAGGACTATAAATTCCTATTCCATTAATGTCGTGCCACACTTAAATGGGGGCGGGGGGGGGGGAAACACCCAACCCTTGGCTTTCCTGGAGCAGCTACCTGGATTTCCCTCTTTATAAAGATGCAGTTACGGATGACCATGATGCTTCTACAGCTGCTTCTTCTACTTGTGACACTTAAAGCTCTAGGTGAAAATCCAACTCTTTGGCTCTTTACTTGAACTGTAGATTCCTGAGTGAGATTTAGTATTTTTACTTTCACACCTTAGTAACTCTTATGAAAACTGGCAAAATTGTAATTTGGTAGAGTCTTAGCTATTACTAATGACTTACAGATTATTTTCCCTTACTAAATCATGTTCTGTCTTTGAGACATCATAATCTGTCTTTCATAAGACACAGGAAAGCCAAGCTTTAGCAGAGCAGAGCAGAGCAGAGAGGCTACTTGGACTCCAAAGGAGAAGAAACCATTCACTATAGGTCCTCAGGCCAGTATGTCAGAGGTTGTGTCAAGAAAATAACCATTTTTGGCCTATGATGACACCTCCACAGACACCTACTAAGGTGTGTGGAAAACACTCACCTGCCTTTTTTGCAATTCGTTGTTAAAACAGGAGCTGAGAAAGAGGCAGTCTTTTACCTTCTTGCACATTTTTGTATGCCAAAGGCCTGCCCAACACCTCCCAGGTTGCATAGGTGACCTGCATAAATTATTATCTGTCATTTGGATCTCTTTCAGTTGAGTTGCATCCATTTCCTGTTAGAAGTAGTTTTCCCTCATGACTCAGTCTACTTTCTGAGGTTGAAGACCAGAATGGAGCAATGATCTCTGTGCATCCTCAAGTACGAATCTTTTACAAAATAATACATCTCATCATAATTCAGTCTGTGTTCTTATACTTTTCTGTTCCTACTCTTTCCCACTCTGTACATGGCAATAACATCTTTGTTTAGAGCAAAGTCATACTGCTCAGCAACAGGAAGTTAAGGATTACTAGGCTTTCATTTTTTGCACAAGGTCCAGCCTGGAGCAAGAAAAGCTTGGTATTACCTAAAATGCAATATGTTTCTGTAACCAAGGAGCCAGTTGGTGAGGGTGAAGTGAGGCCTCTGTCTAAGTTGTACATGCTATACAATTTCAGCTGTGAGAGAGAGAGCTGTTGTTGTATATTCATGACAAGGAGAAAAAAAAACCAAAAAAAATTCACCAGTCTGAGATAAAATTCAGCAAGAAGCCAATAGGCACTGGATACTGTAGGTTTTATATTAGCAGCAGTCTCCAAAAATTCTGCTTGCTATTTGACTCCCATCCCTCTTTATAGTTCTACGCAGTTAATATTAAGTTTGAAAGCAGGGTAAGATATTAAGAAGGAAACGTGTATGTGTATTTTTCAAGCACTAGGTTTTACAGATTCACAAGAATCAATCTGCTGAAAAGTGCAGTTACTTGTGAACAAAATAATATTGTTCATTAATGCTCAAGTCCAACACTCAAGAATGCTTGCCTGCAAGACTTCTTGTTCACTGATTTGGCAGTCTGTTCTGTAAGACCATCTATTCCATTTGAAAATCAACTTGAAAGTGAAGGTTAGCTCTGCCTTTCCTACAAAAAGGAAAAACCACCCAAGAGAGAATGAGTCAGTACACCAGCTCACAGCTGATGGTTGATATAAGAATGATGAACAGTGCATAAGTGCACAGACAGTGAAGCTGCTGAAAATTTCCATCATTCAGTGGATATTTTACTTTTCCACTTACCTCTATTTTTGGTTGCCCGATTCAAAAAAGCTGTAGTGTGGTGGGTTGACCCTGGCTGAGGGCCAGGTGCCCACCAGAGCTGCTCTATCACTCCCCTCCTTCATTAGACAGGGGAGAAAAAGTACAATGAAAAGCTTATGGCTCGAGATAAGGACAGGGAGAGATCATTCACTAATTATCATCACGAGCAAAACAGACTGAACTGAGAGAGGAAAATCATCTAATTTATTACTAAGCAAAACAGAGTAGAGGAATGAGAAATAAAATCAAATCTTAAAACACCTCCCCTCACCCCTCCCATCTTCCCGGGCTCAACTTCACTCCCAGCTTCAACCTCCACCCCACCTCAGCGGCACAGGGGGACGGGGAGTGGGGGTTGTGGTCAGTTCATCACACGTTGTCTCTGCCACTCCTTCCTCCTCAGGGGGAGGACTCCTCTCATTGTTCCCCTGCTCCAGCGTGGGGTCCCTCTCACGGGAGACAGTCCTTCATGAACTTCTCCAACGTGAGTCTCTCCCACAGGGTACAGTCCTTCACGAACTGCTCCAGCGTGGGTCTCTCCCACGGGGTGCAGACCTTCAGGAACAGACTGCTCCAGCGCGGGTCCCCCACGGGGTCACAAGTCCTGCCAGCAAACCTGCTCTGGCGTGGGCTCCTCTCTCCACAGGTCCACAGGTCCTGCCAGGAACTTGCTCCAGCGCGGGCTTCCCACAGGGTCACAGCCTCCTTCAGGTGTCTCCACCTGCTTCGGCGTGGGGTCCTCCACAGGCTGCAGGTGGAATCTCCACACCCCCTCATCCTCCCTCCATGGGCTGCAGGGGGACAGCCTGCTTCACCATGGTCTTCACCACGGGCTGCAGGGGGATCTCTGCTCTAGCGCTTGGAGCACCTCCTCCCCCTCCTTCTGCACTGACCTTGGTGTCTGCAGAGTTTCTTACATCTTCTCACTCCTCTCTCCGGCTGCAAAAGCGCTCTCTCTAACTGTTTTTCTCTTTCTTAAATATGTTATCACAGAGGCACTGATTGGCTTGGCCTTGGCCAGTGGTGGGTCCGTCTTGGAGCCGGCTGGCATTGGCTCTGTCAGACACAGGGGAAGCTTCTGGCACCTTCTCACAGAAGCCACCCCTGTAGCCCCCCCTGCTATCAAAACCTTGCCATGCAGACCCAACACAAGTAGCCTGAAATAATTTATGGCTAAGGGCATTGCCTACTTAGCCTGAAACAGGCAATCCTGAGCACTGAGCTAGGTGCCAGAAACTAACTTATGGATGGACAAGGAGATGTATTCACTTCATTGAAACTTGCCTCTAAGGCCAGATCTCTAGAGTCTGATTGCTGAAGTCATAGGATTCACTCTTGAAAATGCTTATGTGAGTTAGACGCATTTCAACACCTTTCTTCATCCATTAATATGGAACATCCTGTGAAGTAGAAATTCTTATCAAAAGCAGGAGTATAATAACTCATCAAGAAGTCCTCTGACTGCAGGGAAACAGAAGTCTGTAGGCTGGTACAAGGAACTGTGAAAGCAAATGCTTTTTACACTTGCTCAGAAAACAGCAGAAACCTTCTTAGAGGTGCCCTGCAAGCCAAAGATGAAAGAATGCAAGATGGTTTTATCCCTGTTTTAGGATAAAGAAGAAAAATAGAGAAATTAATAACAACTTTTAAAAGATATCAGGGATGTATAATTTAGCTCTTTATAGCCAAATCTGACATTAAACAACATGTTGATGTAAAGTTTCTACATAAACTTATTAGTAGGTAGGTAGGTAGTGATATGGGGCATAGTACAGACTAGCTTTTGGACTATAGTTGTTATATTACTGAGAAAGTAAAAAATCAGGGGTCTTAGGGGATGGACTACTCTCCTCCTCCTCCTCCTCCTCCTCCTCCTCCTCCTTTCTTCTTTCTTCTTTCTTCTTTCTTCTTTTTCCAGGGCTTCCTTTAAAGACAAAAAGAACACGAGTCTTTTAATAGCGCAGGAAAAAACATAAGGCTAAGCAAGTTGGCCTGTCTGGATGTAACAATAGGGAACACTAAAGCCATACCTTTCCTTCAGTGTATGTGTGCAGAATCATAATAGTTACTGTCAGACAGGAAATGTCAAAAGCAAATTGCACATACCAGGAGTCCATCTGGAGAGGACCAGCCAGTATACTGAGATGCATATTTATAGCTGTTCCTAAAGGAAGCTCATACTCACACTGTCTGCACTCACACCCCCCTCACAAAATCTTTCTCACCCTCCCTCGTGCCACTAAATGGATTCTGGGGTTTCTGGGCTTATACAGCAAAGTAGCAGCTGTGCAGCCCCTCCTTTCATCTCAAGCATTTCAGCACAGCATCCGGCTGCGGCAAACACCAATGAAATCAGGATTACTGACCGACAAAGGATGCTGGCTACAGCATGGAGAGGGCTTCTTCAAACTAATACACATTAATTTGGCAGAAAGAATTTAAGACACTGACCACTTTAAAGTTTCCTTGTCATGACTCACAGTGAAAAGAAAATCACTTACAGTCATCCTACACTGGCTGTGTAGTAAAACCACCCTATGGGGCAGATGTCTGAAACTTGGCTGTGATGTCATCAAATTTTAACATTAACCAAGCTCAAATATAAGTATCTTCTCAAGGTCGTTTTGTAGGCTCCATTTAAGTTACTGTGATTGCCACTAGACCTGAGAGGCATGTTGGTGGAGATGCCTTTGAGAATTTCTCCAGTAAAAAACTTTGTATCACTCTACAAGAAAATCAGTGTGGCTTGGACAAAATCATGTTTGACAGGTAGCGGCCCTCCTGTTTTAAGTGTCATTGAAATCCTTTTCAAAATTTCCTGTTTCAGCACCTCTTTGCCCTCCTGTACTAGACCAAACAACAAAGTCAAAATTTTGCTTATTGTTCTGGGTGTTTTAGCCAAAACGTCCTCATGCTCACCCAGTGTGTGTTTATATATGCATATATATTTATGGTAAAGAATTGCTGAGAGGATAGTAGTTGTGAAAGTAAATTAAGCTATTGAATAGTGCAAAAGCATTATAACATCATTAAAGAATTATATCTGATGCAGTAAAGACAGGTGGGCCTGTTTTGCTTGTGAGTTTTCTAAAGTTGTTATGTTTGAATTTGTTGATGCAGCAATGAAGTATTTTGTGCTTACTAAACTTCTACCTCTGGCATTATATGGTGTCGCGATTTAACCCCAGATGGCAGCTAAGCCCCACACAGCCGCTCGCTCACTCCCCTGCCAGTGTGATAGGGGAGAGAATCAGAAGAGTTAAAGTGAGAAAACTCATGGGTTGAGATACAGACAATTTAATAGGTAAAGCAAAAGCTGCGCGCACAAGCAAAGCAAGACAAGGAATTCATTCCCCACTTCCCATGGGCAGGCAGGTGTTCAGCCATCCCCAGGAAAGCAGGGCTCCATCACGCGTAACGGTGACTCGGGAAGACAAACACCATCACTCCAAACATTCCCCCGCCTTCCTTCTTCTGCCCCAGCCCCTTATAAGCTGAGTATGACATCATATGGTATGGTATATCCCTTTGGTCAGTTGGGGTCAGCTGTCCTGGCTGTGTCCCCTCCCAGCTCCTTGTGCACCCCCAGCCCACTCACTGGTGGGGTGGTGTGAGGAGCAGCAAAGGCCTTGGCTCTGTGTAAGCACTGCTCAGCAGGAACGAAAACATCCCTGTGTTATCATCAACACTGTTTCCAGCACAAATCCAAAACACAGCCCCATACCAGCTACTGTGAAGAAAATTAACTCTATCCCAGCCAAAACAAGCACATATGCTTAACTATGGAATAATAAAATGAGAAGGATATTACTTATTATGTAATCCTGTACCATCATATTTAAAGCTAACTATCTGAGGGTATTGAAGTATAGAGATATCATCATGGGAGACATTGAAACTGTCAAAACTGAGCAAATCTAACTCTTCCTGAAAGTATGGGATATGAGCCATTGCTATGCCGTGCACTGCACCAAAGATGGCAAAACCATAGGAACACTTTGGAAAAAAGTCATGGAAGGGGAAGAGTGGTTATGTGCATTTCATTTTCAGGCAGCCTCCACAGATTTTGGAAAACTGTAGCCAGGAGCAAATGTGTGGTTTTATTGCTGGTGATCTTTTTTAAATAATGGTTGGATTCGCTGTCATCTGTGATCACCCAGAGAGGTGAGAATGAGAACAGTGCTTCCAGGAATGCCGCTGCAGTACGGCCACATGAGCTGACTCGTTTGGTGATGTTGTGTTGGTTAATGACACTTCCAGGCACAATGGCAGAGAACAGAAATATTTCTGGCTTGTTCAAATGAACAGTGGGTAATGAATGACACTGAATGGTGGCACTGTGCTGTGCTGTAACAAATAGCTGAGACCTGAGCTAACAACTAGTGGATAATCTCCACTGGGAACATAACATTAGAAGAAACATTCACTCCTGTGACCTTTTCATTAGATCTGAAGCAGTTAGTATCAGAAGTGCCGATACTGCTCTCAACAGGAGATTCTGTAAATTCACTTGCAATTGCGTTCACTGCATAACTTAAGCTTTTGAAAGGCAGGCAGCTAATCAAAGACAAAGGGTAGTTCATCCCATCACAAAGGTATCTTAGGTGCCATGAGTCATAACTCAGTTGAGAAACATTGGTATAAAACTAGCATCAGTGAGGTGAGAATTTGGGTAAAAAAATTCTGAGCGCAAGAACTGAGACTTGAAGCATATCAGTTGCTAAGACATGCATAGCCTGGGCTGAAAGCAGCAAAGTAGTATGCATCATAGAAAGACTTTTGACTGCTTATGTCACCGCACCAGGGAAGGACATGTTCTACAGCAGCAAGAGGACAGCAGGAAATACAGCAGATCGAAGCAAGATGACTGCTTGTTCTGTCACAGCCTACATTGTAGGCACACAGTGAATAAGCTGTAGCAGTGACTAAGGAATACAGAAGATAGATGACTCCGGGGCTACAGCACTTAGATCTGTTCTCTGAAGTGAAAAAGAGAATTAGCCTGTGATAGCATATCACCCCATATGCTCGCTCAGCCAGCCATCAGACACAAGAAGTGATACAATGCTGCTTTTTTCATGGCTTTCTTAAGGTTCCTAGCTACAGCTAGTTGATGAGCTTGTGTAACTGCAAACTTGTGTTGCACAATTTAAAAAAATTTGGTTTTATTTTAGGCCAGAACTGTTCATCCGTAAAATCCTGTAACAGAGGGAAGAAAGTAGATAGACCCTTTGATACCCTACATGTGAGCTTTACGTTACCATTTTGTATACGTACCAGGACTTGGTTCAGCAGGACTCTTTCAAGTCCTTTCTCTCTCACACACATACTCATGCAACAGGATGCTATTATTTTAATATAAATTTTCCTTCCTTTAGAAGCCTTTTTTCTCAATGAAGGATATGATTCTTACTATGTTCACATTGTCAGAAAAGCACTTGAAAAGCCGTAAGATGCTGTCTGTGCATAGGGCTATAAATATCGACATATCTTCTTCATATAACTATCTCTTCAAGCCTGGGTTGTGAGAAACTTGTCTTTTTATGGCACAGCCTAGCCACAGGGACACCTTTCCACAGAGCTGATTCTTCAAATAAGGAGGATCTGTTCCAGGTAGCACGCTAAAGCTGAAATTCTTGCTGTGGGAATTAGATTTTTCCTACTGCATGGTTTATATTTACTTTGTCATGTAGACAGTAAAATTCTTTCTTATGAATGTCTGTCCAATATCTTCCCAAATATACTGAATCTTTGTTAGGGGGGACAAGAGAGTTAACCTCAGGCCATGTGGAGCCCACTCAGTAAGAACAGCTGGGCTGACCTGCTTTATAACATGTTTCAGATCCTACATGTGAGGCAGTCTGAAATACTGATCCACATGCAAAGCTTCAGCTTCCTTACTTCCTTTTTGGCATGACTTTAAGTACACAGTAAAAGAAAAATGCTTCAGATTTGACTGTGTAAATTGTTGGCAAATCAAGTGGTAAGGTTATTACCAAGTAGCTGGCTGTGTTAAGCTAGTGCAATGTCCATTGAATGTTTTGCTGAGAAAAAAGGCTTTAAAAGTTGGGGAGAAAATAAAGGTACTCATCACCCTTGTAGTGTGGAACGCAATAGTCTTGGGGTTACAGACAGATGAAATATTTTACTAAATAATATACTTGAAAGAAAACATATCTTTAATAAAAAATCCAGTTTTCACAAAGCAATATGCACCTCATAGCAAATCCATATATTTCATAAGAAAACTTTTAAGATAATTAACAAGAAAAATATCACCTCTCAAACATAACTTACTAATGGTTAAAATAGATAGGCTATTTGAATATTTGATGAATAAACTCTACCCTAAAAGGTTCTTCTTCCATTTTTCATTTCGTTCCCTCTTACCACCACAACCATCACCTTTTTCCAGCCAAAGAAGAGGAAAGTGCTGGGAATAAAATGCTTAACATGTTTCCACTATATATTCTCTATACATTTCTTACACTTCACATCAACCTTTTAGTCCTAGATTATTTTATAGCTTGTCATGTTTTGTCCTGTTTCAGTGACTTCCACAGCAACTTCTGTGTGTAAGAATTAGAACATGTGATCTGTTTTTCTTTCCACCACAATTTCTTGTGATTAGAAAATGGGATCAGACAATATAATCTGATTAGTACCCTGTCCCCAGCGATTAATTATGGTGTTTCTCTTAACATCTCAGTGTCTGTGCAGGCTTCTTACTCCTGAAGAGGACAGACTATCATGAGATGGATTGTTTTACCACTCCTTAAAATTTAACCTGTAGTTAATAATGTACTCCTTTGAGAGACCATAAAAATTAGTCGCTATGGTGGGATAAAACTGAAACCAGTTTTGAGTTTCAAAGTTACCAATGAATCAAGAAGAGTGAGAAAATACATTTGAGGAACGATTTCCTTCAAGTCTTATTCTTACACAGAAACTAGGCTTCTGGCAATATATCTGCAAACTTTATTCCCTTGATAAAACAGAGAGCTGTGAAACAGCTTTTCACAGAAGCCTTTTTCATGCATTCATAGGTTGGGGGTTTTTTTCACTGCAACTTTTACTGGGAAGAAAGCAAGGGGAGAATAAATTTTCCTCAAAGCTTTTCACAAAGTTTTTATTAATATCATTACTTTTATTAAGAGTTTTGTCTAAAATTTTAACTAAAATTAAATGATATCTAGCAGAAACTTCTGTGGTAATGGATTTAGTTCAAAACTAACAGAAAGGAAAGAGCTTTAACATATATTGTTAGCATCTCTAGTTTTGTGCACACTTCAAAAACTTGCATTGGCTGAAATTAAGCACTGGTACGTTATCTGTGCCTTGCATAATACATGTGATTCTTTTGCAAAGGCGTTTTAAGTTGGTCTTATGGTTTGGGATTATTGATAAAGGAATAGTACTTATTTGGGGCAACAACTGTGGCTCAGCTATGTTGATAAGAAGTCTTTGTATAAGGGCAATGTATGATTTATTTGGAGGTTGGGTGTTTTTTTCTTTTCATTTTTAACTGCTTCTTATCCAGCTTTTTTAACGATAAGGCTTTGTCCATTCCGAATCCCAGAAAAGCATATTTTTGTCCAGACTTCTTTTCTCTATTGAGCAGCATGGGACAGCTGCTGGGGAATTCTAACCCAAAATAAAAGTGATTTGTACTCCCTCCCTCTCCCTTATTCCTTCCGAGAAGAATTACTTTGCTTTGAAAGCACACTATTATTCTGGAATAAAGTAAGATCATGGAGCAGATCCTCCTGGAAACTAGGCTAAGGCACATCGAAAATAAGGAGGTAATCAGTGACAGCCAACATGGCTTCACTAAGAGCAAATCATGTCTGACAAATTTGGTGGCATTCTACAATGGGGTTATAGCATTGGTGGTGTGGTGGGTTGACCCTGCCTGGAGGCCAGGTGCCCACCAGAGCCGCTCTATCACTCCCCTCCTTCACTAGACAGGGGAGAAAAAGTACAACGAAAAGCTTATGGCTCGAGATAAAGACAGGGAGAGATCATTCACTAATTATTGTCACGAGCAAAACAGACTGAACTTAGAGAGGCAATTCATCTAATTTATTACTAAGCAAAACAGAGTAGAGGAATGAGAAATAAAATCAAATCTTAAAACACCTCCCCTCACCTCTCCCATCTTCCCGGGCTCAACTTCACTCCCAGCTTCAACCTCCACCCCACCTCAGCGGCACAGGGGGACGGGGAATGGGGGTTACGGTCAGTTCATCACACGGTGCTTCTGCTGCTTCTTCCTCCTCAGGGGGAGGACTCCTCTCATTGTTCCCCTGCTCCAGCATGGGGTGCTTCCCACGGGAAACAGTCCTTCATGAACTTCTCCAATGTGAGTCTCCTCCACGGGGTGCAGACCTTCAAGAACAGTTCCCCTGCTCCAGCGTGGGTCCCCCACAGGGTCACAGCAAACCTGCTCTGGCGTGGGCTCCTCTCTCCACGGGTCCACAGGTCCTGCCAGGAGTTTGCTCCAGCATGGGCTTCCCAGGGGGCCACAGCCTCCTTCGGGTGCCTCCACCTGCTCCAGCGTGGGGTCCTCCACGGGCTGCAGGTGGAATCTCCACACCCCCTTATCCTTCCTCCATGGGCTGCAGGGGGACAGCCTGCTTCACCATGGTCTTCACCACAGGCTGCAGGGGGATCTCTGCTCTAGCGCCTGGAGCACCTCCTCCCCCTCCTTCTGCACTGACCTTGGTGTCTGCAGAGTTTCTTACATCTTCTCACTCCTCTCTCCAGCTGCAAAAGCGCTCTCTAACTGTTTTTCTCTTTCTTAAATATGTTATCACAGAGGCGCTGATTGGCTCGGCCTTGGCCAGCGGCGGGTCCATCTTAGAGCCAGCTGGCATTGGTTCTGTCAGACACAGGAGAAGCTTCTAGCAGCTTCTCACAGAAGCCACCCCTGTAGCCCCCCTCACTCCGCTACCAAAACTTTGCCATGCAAACCCAACACAGGTGGATAAGGGAAGAGAACTGATGTCATCTACCTGGACTTGTGCAAAGCATTTGACACTGTCCCGCATGACATCCTTGTCTCCAAATTGGAGAGGCATGGATTTGACGGATGGACCACTCAGTGCATAAGGAATTGGCTGGATGGTCACACTCAAAGAGTTGTTGTCAATGGCTCAATGTCCAAGTGGAGAATAGTGACGGAGTGGCGTTCCTCAGGCGTTGGTATTGGGACTGGCACTGTTTAACATTTTTGTCGGCGACATGGACGGTGGCATTGAGTGCACCCGCAGCAAGTTTGCCAATGACATCAAGCTGTGTGGTGCAGTCGACACGCTGGAGGGAAGGGATGCCATCCAGAGGGACCTTGACAGGCTGGAGACATGGGCCCATGTGAACCGCATGAAGTTCAACAAGGCGAAGTGCAAGGTCCTGTATATAGGTCAGGGCAATCCCAAGCACAAATACAGGCTGAGTGGAGAAAAGATTAAGAGGAGCCCTGAGGAGAAGGGCTTGGGGGTGTTGGTGGACAAGAAGCTCAACATGAGCCGGCAACAGCTGCTTGCAGCCCAGAAAGCCAACCGTGTCCTGGGCTGCACCAAAAGAGGTGTGACCAGCAGGTCGAGGGAGGTGATCCTGCCCCTCTACTCCGCTCTTGTGAGACCCGACCTGGAGTACTGCGTCCAGCTCTGGGGGGCCCCAACATAAGACAGACATGGAGCTGTTGGAGTGAGTCCAGAGGAGGGCCACGAAGATGATCAGGGGGCTGGAGCACCTCTCCTATGAAGGCAGGCTGAGAGAGTTGGGGTTGTTCAGCCTGAAGAAGAGAAGGCTCTGGGGAGACCTTATAGCAGCTTTCCAGTACCTGAAGGGGCCTACAGGAAGGCTGGAGAGGGACTGGTTACAAGGACATGTAGTGATAAGACGAGGGGTAATGGCCTTAAGCTGAAGGAGGTTAGATTTAGATTGGATATTAGGAAGAAATTCTTCACTGTGTGGGTGGTGAGGTACTGGAACAGGTTGCCCAGAGAAGTTGTGGATGCTTCCTCCCTGGAACTGTTCAAGGCCAGGTTGGATGGGGCTTTGGGCAACCTGGTCTAGTGGAGGGTGTCCCTGCTCATGGCAGGGGGGTTGGAACTAGATGATCTTTGAGGTCCCTTCCAACCCAAACCATTCTGTGATTTTGTAATTCTAATATATATTCTATGACATAGTGTTCCCATGGGGGCAGGAGTACTCCAGTTAGTTTTCATATTCAACTTTACTTGCTTTGGAAACAACTCCTTTCCCTATTCCTTTTAGAGAAGAAAACGATTAAGAGCAGGTGAAAAGGGGGAAAATGGATGTGCTGCATTGTAAGAAGTCCTGCAGTTTTGTGAGCTACATCTCATAAAAGTGGGAGTTACGAGTTTGCCTCAGTCATCAACTTGAAGGGTATTGTTCATTTCTCAATAAATATCAGCTCCTTATGAAAGAATAAAGCAAGTACAAGAGTGAAGAAATTAGTTGACCAAGTGAACTGTAGGTTCAGAGAGCAAGATGAAAGATTTTCCTTCTTTGCAAATGGCTCTAGCTAGGGAAAGCCTCTATAAAATCTTGACCCCTTCTCAACCAATAAGAATAGTTACTGAAGCAATGAAGATGAGGCATGCAAAGCTGCCATATGCCATGCTGAGTAGTTTGAGGAAAAGGATTCCTATTATCTTATGAAAAAGTTTCTTTTGTTTGACCATGGTATCTTAAGCTCTCCTGAACTGGATCATGATGATCTGTGCTCCCTGCAACAATCTGGTGTTTTGTAAGACATTGCATTTCAGATGAAATCAGCAGAGGTGCTACACAGTCTCTACTGATTCAATGTTCAATTCCAAGTTGTTGGGATCTTGGAAGTTTCCTAAATGTGTTTTTGGGGAAAAAAAGAAATAATTATACATAGTTGGCCCATGTCATCTTGCCGGGATATTGGAGGAGACAGGTTTCCTCCTTAGCACCTGCAATATGTGGATGAAAACCATGCCTTACTGGATCATATTTTGCAGGAATACACTGAGCTGGGAGAAACCACTGTCCTAGAAGAAGATTTATTTAGATTTGTCACATAATTTTTATTCTTTTTCTTCTCCATCTTCTTTCTCTCTGCACAAAGTTTAAATATTTTTCCATTGATGTGAAAAAATGGTGGAACTGCTACGTACAAGCTTATAAAATAAATTGAATTGAGATTTTGACACAACGTTTGTGTTAGATCCCACTCCTGAAACTGCTGTCTGATTCTGGTGGTGTGCTGGTATGTCTTTTCCACTAACTCCAATCCCTCTAAAAGGAGCTACTAGTATGAACTTGTGGAAGGGGTATCACAAAACCTCTCATGATGATCAGTGTGAATTATTTCTCTTTGCTACTTCTTTTTCATCATTCCATGCCCTGAGACTGATCCAAAAGATTGGAATAAAACTCATAAATGGCATAATATTGTTTACTGACAAAACTGTTAAGCTTAGAGGACACATATCCTGCAGAATATTTGGTCCCATGGAAGACTTCACAAATGCCATGCTTAGGCTGACATGAGGCCAAACCAATGGCAAGTAGCACACACATCTTCTGAACTGTGTACCAGAATTATGCAAAAATAAAAGATGAATGTGTGATAGCAGAAATAAATTGAACAATGGCTCAGATGACTATGAGGGAAACATGCCAACTGTATTTTTTAATTGGCATAAATAATTAGCTCTTTATTATTTTAAAATATATCAGAGTTTTTATGTAAAGAAACAGTGAGACATAGCATTAATAGGGCTGTAGGTCAAGGGCAGTTTCAAATTCAGAGTGTGATATTTAGGTGTTGCCTGTTTGATTTTTCAAGGACTCATCTTCCAGCTCTTGTGCAATGATGGCACTAAAAGGTTTGGTGATGGCAGCACCACAAGATGGTGCTGATGGCTGTCTGTCTGGACACGTTATTTGGCTATGATGGAGATCAGACATGAGGACTTCTCATGCAGTCAGGCATGCAAACTATGCATACTCAAGAAGAGATCAGCCAGAGGCCTTTAATACCTGTGAGACCTTGACTACATGAGCACTGAGAAGAAACTGCCAGGCAGACTTTGGAAGCAGAACTATAACCAGTAATTTGATGAGTCTAGAAGATCCTGAACATTGGCTCAAACTCAGGTAAGAAGCAGTAAGATATTAAAAAGCGTCTCAGTTACCAGAGTCAGAAGACTGTCTAATTACTCCCATTTGGGGGTGGATTTTGATCATGCTGTTGTGACTCTACTGATCTCCATAGATTTGTTTCTTTTTGTTCTTGCCAGCCCTCTGTAAGCTGGATTAAAGGCTAGTATGATTGATACATGCAAAAGGTTGAATTCATCAAGCACCAGATTGGGGTCAGAAGGAATTTCCATTAAAAGCAAACTGGAAATAACCTGTGGAAGCCTAGAGGAGGAGCTGAGGGGGAAGGAAGAGGGGGCTGAACAACAAAATATTTCTCCGGAGCATTTGGAATGGATCATTCTCATATTCAAACTATAAGCAAACCACTCTGACACTGCAATTTGGATTACTTTATTCCAATACAGTTTCTGAGGTACTCCGGTATTCTTTCTTAAGAATGGAGAGGCCACAATTTCAGGTCTTATTTTGCTGAAGGAAAGAAAATGTCAGCACCCAGAAATTAAGACAGAAGACACCTATGTTTTATCCATTTCCATGGGAAGTAGAAAGCTCCAACCACTCCTTTTATTGGAAGGTGAAGGAAGGAAGGATTTGTTTTTCTTTATTTTTAGATAATTGCTTTCATGGGTTTGTTTTTAAAGGTTTTCTATGATGTTTCACAGCTAAGCAATTTACAAATACCCCTCTAGCCAGGTAAGTCTTAAATAAAGATACAGCCTTTAATTATTTAATTATTATGTGGCACATTCATTTGAAAGAGTAATGCACAATCCCTTTCAAGCTCACTCACTGCTTTTATTTCCTTCACAGAACTGGTGCCTTAGACAGGAGACATATGTGGAGTGAGATACGGGACCATATGCTGAGCTGATCTAAACTAACGCAACTTTATTTACTAACAATGCTAATGTAGTGTGCACTACATGAGAAACCAGACATCAAACATGACTAAAACATTGACAGCACCCTTTTCAATTCTCCATAGTAATCCTTACACCAATTTCATGGCAAACTCTAGTAAATCAGCAAAGGAGGGGATTTCCCAGTATCGTGATCTAATGTGGTCATTGTGGTTTAGTATCTGGAAATGCAGAACCCAGCTGAAAATATAGCCTACATGAGAACAGAGAGGCTCTGTTAAGGCTACTGAATAAAAGAAAACTGTGAAGTTCTTAAAGTTTTTCACTTTAAATCATAACCACAAAAAAATTAATAATAGATTTTTTCCTTTGCTTTTTCCATTGTTATTGGGGAATTTCAACCAGGGTACTTCCTGCATACTCTAGGCACCAGTTTTTGCTGGAATGTCTATTCTATACTGCACAATACATGGCAAGCACTTCATATGAATGGCCTTTTGCATCTATAGCATGTGAAAGGAGGAGTTAGAGACAAGTTAATACTTGTTTGAAATTATCATTTGTGTTATCACCATCTGGTGTACAGTTAAGAAAGTACCTAAAATTATTCTCTGTTACCACCTGGCATTTTCTGGCAGAGCAGAATGTTGAATTTGGCCGATATAAGAATTGCACAGAGAGGGTTTAAATACATTCTGAGATTCAACTCCTGCTGCCCAATCTGAAATGTCTTTGGTACTATATACACATCCCAAGTGGAAAACCTGGGGGGGGAGGGGGGCGGAGAGGAAGAAAGAAATTTTGAAGAAATAGATTCAGAACTTCAAAGATTAGCATAACTGGTTTTAATTTGTCTGCAGAAGGAATTTAGGTAAACAGAAACATAGAAAAAGTAAGAATTGAAAAAGATGTAGTACATTAAAACCACGCACTATTGAACACTGGCTTTTTTCTCTCAAAAATGCAATAAATCAGTGACTGATGAAACCAAAAAGCTGAGTTTACAGATCAGATTAAGCAGTCAGTACAAATTTATTGCTTTTGGATTAAAAGTAATCACGCAACATTTGTAATCAACAGAAGAAAAATAAAATGTGATGCTTGTAAGCAGGAAGGAGCTGAATTAATTGCTACAGAAGTTTATGCATCCTCAGTGACACTAATCATTCCTGACGCACAGGTATCAGGTCACAGATGTAATTTTTTTCCAGTATTTCTACCCCCATACACACTTTTGTTTCTAAAAAGAAAAAATCCTTTCTGGCAAAGTTAGTATTGAAGAGAAAAAGCATAATGTTTTGGTTTAAAGTCTGATAGGAAGCCAGTTTAGGGACATGACTGCAGCACATTATGCTGTGAACTTGGAGACCTCAGCTGTGGAATGAATCAATCTGGATTCCTCAGCCCCCTACTCAGCACAGGGGAAGGGTGGGTCTCCATTGCCTCACTTTGAGCATCCCTGGCAAAGAGCTCCTGGAGCAGCCTTCCTTTTGGCGCTGGGGAAAAGGCTCTGGGGAAAAGCAGTGTCAGCCTTCGGAGAAGAGAAGCAGTGCTCATCAAAATGCATAAGTTAAATAATCAAGTTAATGAGAAGCAGGGCTAATATAGAAAATGGGGAGATGACCACTGGCACAAGCAAGTGGTCACGCTACGCATCTTATGTACAAGGTGACGCTATGTGTCTCTTGATGGAGAGAAGTTTCAAGGAGATTTACAGTCCTACACTTTGCTTTCATAAGTCAATAGGTGTGATATGGTTTATGGTCTTTTCTTGACCTCTGTTAGTAGGGAGATATGCTGTGTAATAAATAGAGATCAGTGCTAAATTTAGAAGGGGGAAATTAAAATTGGGGTTTTTTTGTTTTTTAGCTAAAAACAAAGGGGAGTGAATGAGGGAATAAGCTTGTGTTAATATTGTATTAAGGTGAACTTTTTTCCACTGAGAGACTAGCAGACATAAACAAATGAGTTATGCCTGAAATGAAATTCAGCAGGTGACTATTAGAGAGTTCAGATTTTCCCATTGGGTTGCAACTTCTGTTATGGAAATTGAGAACATAAATGCATAACTACTCCAGAATTCATGAATCTGATTTAACTCTGTGTGATTTATTAAGAGCTGGAAATTGAAACAATTCTGCTGACTGGCTTATTTTGATTGGTGGTGTGAAATTCCTTCTCTGGGTTTAAAAAGTATTTGAAAAATGTAAGATAGAGAAAGAATAGCTCAAGTTTGACAAGAAGCAGCCCACTGAACTGTGATTCTGTACCAATAAAATTAGGGTACACATCAAAAGCACCAAGTGAATTACCTTTTAAAATCAGTTGAATGTGTAAGAGAAGAGCGTGTCACTGTCCAGAGCTACATGACCAGATCACTGGAGCCTGAGGGAAATCTCTTATTTGAAATGCTTTCACTGAGGTGAATTACAGATAGCTTGGAGAAAACTATCTGATTTTTTTTTTTTCTTTAATCTGTTTCAATTGAAATCTCTGGCTTCCTTCACAAGGAATAGTAAAAACTCCAGAAACCTCTCATGTGGAACACAAGGCAACATTTTAGTTTGGCTTGGTTAATAAGCTATGTAAAAACAATACTGCTAGGAAGGAATTATGACCACTGTATAGTACCATAAAGGAGGATCTGAAGAAAAATTGAACCCTGATACTTGGGTGTGAAGCCAAGTTACAGGATTTGCTTATGGACTGAAGCTCAGCCTGATGATGCAGCAGGTTGCTGGAAACCATCCTCTAAAAAACCAAGATGGTCTTCTCTGTATCCCAGGAGTTCGGCAGGCATTTGCAAAACAGCAAAACCAGGAATTGTGCAGAAGTTGTGAAAGTAGAAAAGCTACTAAAGGCAGTAAGATGAACAGCAAGGTGATAGACATGTTTTATTTAACTAGGTTACAATCTGACCTGTTGAAATCCCGGGACTGCTCACAGCAGTGAAGTTAAGGATTTGCATAAGTGATTTCAGGAATGGGGCCTGAGCTACCTACTCAGTGTCATGGAGGAAATCAGTAGCACTGTTGTGAATTGAACCCAGATTTCCTGAACTTCCACTCAGCCCCTCAACCAGATGACTAGGCCTCCTCCTTCAGAGAGAAAATGTTACTTTAAAATAAATCCAGAATTGATGGCATTCAGTATTATATCAAGAATATTTTGAAAATGTATTGAATCACTTTTTTTTTTTTTTATGGACACTTTTACACTCTTTTCTACAAACAGAACTCTTCTTTAACACTACAGTTGCATGGTTTCTGACCTAACAGAACAAGAGGCAAATTGCTTGAAACTCTTTCATTAGCAGCTAGAGAGCCATGGGTTGCAACTCTCAATCTTCTTGAAGAACTACATTCAAGCAAGCTAACAAATATACTGAACAAACAAGGGAAACATTTTGAAAGATAAAATATTTCAAATACTAGCAGATGAAATACTTACTGTGAAAAAAGAAAAAGCCTTAGGAATAATAATAAAAAAAATCCATTTTGTTATATCATAACTATATTATAGCCTTGAAACAATCTATCTATTTTCTTTCTGAGAATATTTTCAAGTAGTTGTTTTTGAGCAATTTTCCTCATATGAATAATCAGTCTTTTGAAGCATGACTCCAGTGTAAGGTCAAAGTTGTTTTTTATATTCTCCAAGCAGCTGAATAGCTGTCTGCTTATGTAATACAGATGTCAAGCTGTTTGAAATACTTGTGCACTTTTGTGACTGCTAAGGAAAAGAACCAAGTACTCTTTACAGCATTTGATTTAGTCAATTTAAAATTTTATTTCTCATTTAAAATGAATTTTTTAATTCTCACGAAGCTCATGCTTGTGCAAAAACTGCCTTCCTTACAAATAAAATGCAGTAATTGCTAAGCTTTTATCAATGACTTTTTGTCAAGATATAACTGTGCTCACAGTGGGGTGAGAACGTTCAGTTGGAGGCAATTTGGAGTCTTACCTGAAATACCTTGGAATCTCACAGGTTTGTTTTTTGTCTTATGAAACACATACAAGTAATTCTGAGCTGAGAGTACGAACTTTTGGTCCCACTGAGCCTGTGTAGGTTTTGTACCATTGAGGTTGTGTAAGTTTTGTCTTTTAAAAGACATAATAATTATGACAAGATTAGGAGTAATAGGGGTAGTGCACAGCATGTTTCAGCTGGGGCAGGTGGGAGAGGAGGGCCAGATATATAGGCTATATCCACTGACTTTGTGTAAGCTTTGGAGTTTGCTTGTAATAGACCAAGACCGAATTTACAGCACAGCTTCAGAGGTGGGCTTGTACAGCCTGTGTATGCTGGGGCAATGCAATGTCTACATGACCAAAAGGCTTAGTCTAAGATAATCATTGCTATTGTTAGGGGTCCAGACCCAGCCTCTGGCAAATTGCCATTTAATTGCAGTTAGGCTGCTCCCAGTCACACAGGGCTATTCAGTATATCACATGGAATTACTGGCTCAGATTTCCACTAGCTGAAGGATCTTTGCACAGTTGTCTGCTGTTCTATGTAGATAACTCTAAATTTTACAGTAAGACAGTAAATATTTTTCCCCCTCTTCCAAGTAATGAAATTCCAGAACAGAACTAAGAAGTTTTCCAGAATCTCATAGATATCACTGGTTAGAGCTGGGAATAGAAAACTAGTTTGCTGGTAGAGCCACAGAGCTTTCAGCTATAGGAAAAAAGTGCTCCTTATTTGTCATGACTAGAATAGGTAGTGTGTTGTGTGAACCTTACATCCACATTAACAGTGCCTTCAGCTGTTTTGATGGTAACAATGTGATCTAAACAAGGCAATTGTAAATTACACCTTCTCAAGAGGACCTAAGAGTCACCTTTTGTGAGAAATCTGTACATTTAATCTCATCAACAATCACAGAAATTGGAGTTGCTTTGGTAATCTGTTTTATTCATCTTCAACAAATCTTCCTCTTAGCATGAGTTTGACTTTGACAGGAAACTAAGGAATTTGAATTGGAAACTGCTGCTGCCAAATTTCTCAGTGTTGTAATATGGGTGGTTCCTGTCCTCTTTCTAGTTAATATTCAGCTCAAAAGGCATCTTCAATGGTACACAAACTCTCCCTTTTAATTTGGGAAGTAATGCATCGGAACAGTTTAACTTCATCACAAAGAATCTTATTTAGCAAGGTGTATACTCACAAAAAATGTCTACATTTAGTAGCTGCATTAAAGAAACAGTTATTCTATCAGCACTAATAGGCTGGCAACACAAACTGCTCAATGGTATTTGTTTACTATAATCTTTGCATCTATGTAGAGAAACAGCAGAAGAATAGACTAAATTAAATGGTACAATCAGGAAAGAAGTGATGAAAACTAAGGTGATAGAAATGAAAAAGAATATATGCTCAAGAGATTTAAAGGCAACTGACATGACAGTTTAGCTGCTGATTTGAGAATTGTTGGGTTTAAGAGAGCCACTTGGCTATATGAAGTGAGAAAGCTGACTCTGATGTTGCCAGAAACAAGAACAGAGAGAGCAGAAAAATTTAGGAGGGTAAAACTGAGGATGATATTTGAGTCACACATCTCATTAAAAGAAGAAAATTGGGAGGGCAATGGAAACACAGAAAGGAGTGTGTTTTTCTCTTCAAAGCAAACAAAAAGTTAATACAATATAAATTTTTTTAAAAAAATATGCTGAAGAAAGGCCAAAACTTTAAAGGGAACTTATGTTCCCATATTTATGAGATTGTATCATGAGTACAATTTGAGCAAGGATATTTCCCACTAAACCCAAAACTTTAAATGATAGTTCTTCAAAATGTTTTCCAGTGCTTTACATTTCCTGTAATGGAAAATGTTATCCTTCATTAAAGGCCATTGAGACTGCCAGTATTTTCCATCACCCTCTGTTTTCTGCTAGATCTATATTATAATTTAACAACATGCTTGATCTTCATTTTCCAGTCAGTCCTGAAGACCTATACCAATTTTCCCTTCTATGTCTTCATCAGTATGGAAAAGACTCCTTTCCTCTGTGTGGAGTCCAAACCCAGAATACTTGTCAAAAACTCAAAGAAGTACAAAAAAGGAGAGGTAAGGAATAGACATGACTCTTCTGTGCTCTTTCCTCCCCCATGGCCCTCCCCAAGTCAAACTGACAATAGAAACATATGTCTTTCCGAAGTCTTTCCCTAAATATCTCTAGTGTGAGTATCAGGTATTCTGTTACTGCTCATTAATCCTATTAAAGGGTATCATCGCATAAGCTCTAGTTCATACAAATTCTCCATTGACTTAAGCGCAAAGAGGCACTTGCTTTGAGAAAGTCCCTCCTCCAGACAGTCTTAAGGAAACCATAGATGGAACAAGAGATTAAATTTAGCAGTGACTTAGACTCCCAGGAATTACAGTATGTGTGTTGCCTCACAAAACCAGTCCTGATGCTTCAAGTACATTAATTCTGGCTTTCCTTGAGCACAACACAGTGCATTCAGCATACACGTTCCTCAATAAACCGCCGCTCTTTATGGGACGTCGGCTGCTGAGCCACTGTACATCATCAGCACAGGCATTTCTTTTTCCTTTGTCACACACAGAAAATGCGTAGCATATGAGAACAACTCTCTCAGCCCTAACAGGGTCCAGAATATTACACACAAGTGGTAAATTATTCTGGCTGTTACACTGGCTCCCTGACATAAGCATCTAGTTTGTATCTCAGTTTTGGGCATGAAGCAAAGCAGCGGTTCTGAGTTAAGTTCATTAAACCATCAACAGAGTTGCCTTTTGAGGGCCTTCAGTGGAAAATTCTGTTTGCTTGAAGTTTAGGCACCTGTTGTAGGAGAATTGACCTAAACTAATTGGTGGCAGATTCAAACACAAACACAAAAAAAAGAAAACCAGAACAAAACAAAAATATTGTATTTCTTCATATATTACCTAGCTGAGCTGATCTTTATGGATCCTGAGAGTTTATATGGGTTCAGAAAGCAACTGAGTAAAGTCCTAGAATAAAAAGTCCACTGAAGGTCATAAGCATAAGAACATCAGTGGAGTGTTAGGCGATCTCTCAGCTACAAGTTGCCAGAGGTTGAAAGAGAGTCCTGGAGGGAAGTATCTCTATACATTCATTCTTATGTTCTTTCCTAAACATTGATCAGAATAGAAGAAAGAATTTTGGACAAGGATTTGCTGTCATCTAAGAAGGCAATTGTTATGTAAGAGAACTTCTCCAAATGGTGAAAATTTGTGTGAGGGGAAAATGTCTAAATCAAGCAAATTTACCCCTTTCCTGTCCTCTACTACATTTTATAATTGACTGATTTCATGATGTTCATTTTTCTAATACAGTGCCTTTAAAGTAATAAACAACTTTTTTGGTAACGTTTAGAGGCAACTGAATATCATATGGGATTCCTTGTTTCTAGGTTGGTATTTAAATGAGCCTTGTAGGGATACCAGCACCAAGCAGAAATGTGCCATCTGCTGCTTTCTGACCAGCTTTCCTTTTCGCTCTCTGGTCAGCTCACTTGCTCTTATTGCTGTCGAATGCCCATAAGCAAGCTGTCTAACAGGGTGCAAGTGAGCACAATAGGGTATAAAACCATAAGCGAAACAATCAGAGAGAAATATAATATCAGCTCAGAAGAAAAGGTGCTGGTAAAAAGAGATTCTCACACTCCAATTTTTGTTTCTCTCTTTCATTTGTAGTATCTATAGCCAAAGCCTGAAACAGGAATAGAATTCACCTCTGTTGGATATCCCCTTTACTTCATTCCTAAATTAGCTCAACTGTTTTCTATATTATTCACACAGTTAATTGCAGGGTTTTCCAAGACATAGCTAGATTAGTTACCTGTGTTTGTGTGTTTGATTCACTGTCCTTTTTACAGCTTTTACTTAGGTTTTACATGGCAAGATGAAAAACAAAAATGAATATTAGAAAGCATATTCCAGGAACTAAAAATAGGCTACAGCATGTATTAAGTTACAAGAACACTTCTATGGATTTATAGGATTTCTATAAGTTGACATAGATAAAGTGTGTTTGTCCTTTTGTCTTCTAGAGAGTTAGCATGATTAAGTTTGTTTGGGGTGGGTTTTTTTGTTTTGGTTTGGGGTTTTTTTTTATCTGGCATGCCTTTTCACTATTGAATCTGCATGAAATCTCCCTAAATTCTCTTTATGCCTTTCCAAAAAATAATACCAGCTTTTTTAACATGTTCTTTTTTTAATGTCTGGAATGTGTTTTCATTTTCTAAGTGCTTTTCAAGGTTGCAATTCATTCACTAAGAAAGTTTTGATTACAAATACGAATCTGAAGTAATGAACCCAAGTGAGTAGAGTAAGGGTCCATGTATGACACGTCCTTTTGAAATTTGAGATCTTTCTAAGCAATTTCATTACAGATGCTGCTTTTGAATCCTATAACGTGAACTTCTTCCCTTTGGCAAAGTCAAACCGATAAATGATGTCACTGAAATGAAACTCCAGCACATGCAAGCATGGAATTTCTGTTACTGCCCCCATTAACTCAAAGGATTGTTTTGCAACAGAGCCAGGAATGGACCCACACACAGTACAGGGGAAAGTAGAATCCGTATGTTTTGGTTTTTTTCCCATAAGCAGTTTTATGCATGAAATTTTGTGATTAAAGACCAAATGGACAATCTGGGTAAAAACGTAAAGCTTTCGATACTGTCTCTCACAGTATCCTTCTGGACAAAATGTCCAGCATACAGCTTGACAAAAACATAGTGTGATGGGTGAGCAACTGGCTGATGGGTCGGGCCCAAAGAGTTATGGTAAACGGGGTTACATCAGGCTGGCAGCCAGTCACTAGTGGGGTTCCCCAGGGCTCAATTTTCGGGCCAGTTCTTTTTAATGTTTTCATAAATGACTTGGATGTAGGACTAGAAGGTGTTGTGAGCAAGTTTGCAGATGACACCAAATTGGGAGGAGCTGTTGATTCCGTCAAGGGTGGAGAGGCCTTGTGGAGAGATCTGGACAGATTGGAGAACTGGGCAATCACCAACCACATGAGGTTTAACAAGGGTAAGTGCCAGATTCTGCACCTGGGAAGGGGCAACCCTGGCTATACATACAGACTGGGCGATGAGACGCTGCAGACCAGCCATGCTGAAAGGGACTTGGGGGTCTTGGTCGACAGCAAGTTGAACATGAGTCAACAGTGTGCCCAGGCTGCCAGGAAGGCCAACCGTATCCTGGGGTGCATCAAGCACGGCTTTGCTAGTTGGTCTAGGGAAGCGATTGTCCAACTCTACACTGCGCTGGTGCGGCCTCACCTCAAGTACTGCGTGCGGTTTTGGGCACCACAGTACAAAAAGGACATAAAACTATTGGAGAGTGTCCAAAGAAGGGCAACAAAGATGGTGAAGGGTCTAGAGGGGAAGATGTATGAGGAAAGGCTGAAGTCCCTTGGTTTGTTCAGCCTACAGAAGAGGAGACTGAGGGGAGACCTCATCGCAGCCTACAGCTTCCTCATGAGCGGGAGTGAGGGGGCAGGTGCTGATCTCCTCCCTCTGACGACCAGTGATAGAACCCGAGGGAACGGCATGAAGCTGCGACAGAGGAGGTTTAGGCTGGATATCAGGAGAAGGTTCTTCATCGAGAGGGTGGTCAGGCGCTGGAACAGGCTTCCCAGGGAAGTGGTCACAGCACCAAGCTTGATTGAGTTCAAGAAGCGTCTGGATAACGCTCTCAGTCGTATGCTCTGAGTCAGCTGGTCCTGTGTGGAGCCAGGAGTTGGACTTGATGATCCTTATGGGTCCCTTCCAACTCAGGATATTCTATGAATTCTCTCCATGGCTGAAGTACTGCCTGTGAGACCTGACAGTGTGGGAACCGTCCAGGAAGAATCTGGGAATGCTCACTGCAAGACTGGGGCACATAGTGCTGCCCTGCTGTTAGGGACAGCCACTCTGATCTCAGCTGCCCATGGACTCCTCACATGGATCCTTTACTGTTGCAGAGTCAGCAGAGAAGAAATATGTGACTTTACTCTTATCTGCGCATATCTACACATACCCAGGTCACAGTCTAGGATATTCGTTTTCGGCAGTGGTAAAGGTGGGTTTTCAGATAGAGGTGATAGGTAGATATTTGGGGAAGCAGAAGGTCTTTAAGCTCCTACAGCTCTTTGAATTGCTGAATTCAGGCTGGGGTCTTGAGGTTTTGTTCCTTCACTGTAAGTTCCCATCCAGCCTACCAAGGCAGTAACTGAAGCAGCATTTTGGCTGAAGTGTTTGGACATCAAACTTCCTTGTGGTACTTGGAAACCTTGTTATCAAGGATTGAACTGAAATTCAAAAAATCTGTTAGAGGAACAAGGAAAGAAAATTCCCAGCTTGCTAGTGAATATGTTCCCACTGAAGCAAAGTTGAGCTCCACAGCCGCTGGGGAAGAGGTAAGCTCAAATCAAGAACAGTGCCCTGAGGTCACACTGAAAAGAATATTCAGCCACCCTCCTAGAACAGTGTTGTCTGAACATGTCCAGTACTTTATAATACTGAACACAGTATATATTTTAAAAGAAACCCCTAAAGCTTTAGTCTATGCATTCTAATTTTTTTTTTTATTTTTGCATAGTTTTGAAGATACCAGCATTAACTGCATTTCAGTAATGAATTTAGATGTAGCTAATCAGTCCATTATGCAGTAAGCTTGGCGTTTAAAGTCCTTAAGTGTGCCAGTCTAATTTTGGCAGTTAATTTTCCTCTTTAGTGCATTTTTACAATTTCTTTTCAAACCAGCTCTCCAGATATACAAGTCCCCCAAATGCTACTTCCAGTGTAAATTATCAGCCTTTCCACATTTAGGCACTGGAGATCAAGCTTTGCAAAACAGACCTACATAAATAAGGAGAAATAAAACTCTAGAAGCTGCAGAAAAGAAGTGTTTAAACTTTATGTCTTAACAGCATATTGGGGTTAAGCAAGAAAATATTTTTGCAAACTTTCTTTGCTTTAAAATGGAAAGAAATTGTCATTTCAATAATATGTCAGGGAGGCAGAGGAAAGTTTATTTCAAATATTCCTTTGGAAATTAGCAAATGCTATTTTCAACCTGTTCCTTACCATTCTCTAATGTCCATAAGAGACAACTTATATGCTGTACTAAAAAACTGTTTTGCCTTTTTTTGGTAACTAGAAATAATTTCTGTAGCATAAAGATACCAGAGTTCTCCATGGATTCATCTCGGTGGAGATGGCCACTTTCTTAAAGGTATGGGTGGCATTGCCCATACGAGATACAGATGGGTGTAAAAGGAAGCCAGACTGGCCATGGAGATTATCTGGACCCAAAAGAATGTTTTCTCATATCCTTGTTTATTATTTGGAGCAAATAAGGAACATCTGTGTTTAGAGGAACGTTGATCATAGTGCAATTAGTTCAAATATATATTTTTAATTTATCTACCACCCTTTCTAGATGTCAAGAATACCATACAGATGACACAGTGTAATAATTCAGCTAAGGTATAAACTCTCAGAAAAATGCTGCATAGGTTTAGACACTGTATATTTAGAATTATCCTGGTATTTGTCATGGAATACTGTTATTTTGTTGGAGGCATCCAGGAATGAAATAAAAAGTAAAAATACAGAAACTGTAATACGTTTCTCTTCTTGGAGGATTTTTCCCCCCCAAAAAAAAATGGTTTCAGATTTATAATTTATAATTTCACATAATAAGATTTATCTCAAACTCAGACTGTAAGTGCACTGCTATTTGGAAAATTTCTACAAGCATATATCCAGTACCTGAACGATCCCAAAATGGAAGTTATTTGTTGAAAACAAATTTATTTTTAGGTATCTAGTATATTTACTTCAGGGGCTTGATTCAGTCACCCAGTGCCATCTGAGATGCTGTACAGCATCCATCAGCACTGGGCAGGCAGATGCCATACAGGGTTTGCAGGAGACCTCTGTCCTTGAGCACAACAGGATGCCGTGAAGGACACCCTCTGGTACCAGGTATCCATGTGTAGGAAAGTGAATGGAGCCCAAGGCTTTCTTGTCCATTAGTAATTCACAGACTTGTAAACATATACAGTCAGATGTATCATCCAAACATACCCTGTCCAAACGAAACTGGCCAGACATAAACAAAAATGAGAAATGTTAGTGAATTAAAAAAACCCCAAACATCATTGCAGTTTTCTGCAATAGGTTTTAGTGGCTTTTACAATTTCAGTGATTTGTGAGTCAGAATGCTTTTTAAAAATTTGAATTTTTTCCTTTGCTGTGTCTTCCAAGAAAAAGTGATCCAAAATAGATCTCTTCAGATTACTTCAAAGTACTGATTTATGCTGTATCTGAGCAGCTCTAGGGGCACAGAAAAGCACAGCAGAAGGCTTCAATGATAAAATGACTATTCAATTATCAGCATTTAATTAGAGTATCTCTGTGTCCAAGAACAATTATGAGGAAAAAAAATACAAGATGTTGCATGGTTGGGTAATAAGTGTAGTGCTGCATTAATTTCTGTATTCTTCTGTATGGGACAGAGTTTGATTAGGTATGCAAGTTCTCAAGGTTGGCTGACATTTCTTCTTGTTCTGAGGGGAGAGTACTTACACTAATAAAATGGGCTGGGAGAGGAAATAAGCTACTTTGTCCTATTTAATCACCAATGTCAGTCACCAGAACTGATCACCCAAATTTTTACTGCTTCTGTGTCAGTTACATGATACAGTTAGATTTCTGCCATGAACGCTTCCTGTGCTCTCTGAAGACTCATGATGACTCTGACTTTACCATGTTAATATCATAGCATGTGTCTGATTTGTTCTGGGAAGACTTTAATGGAAAGAAACAGTTATGTATCTGCATAAGATCCTTGGCTTAATCTAGATTTGGTATACAAAAGCTTCTACTATAAATGCTGGAACAAAAAGACAATGTTTTTAAGGGTGTTTCATCACTGTAAAGTAAGACATTACCAGAAGTCTTTGCACTTACTGTTAGGTGGTACTGGCAAATGTGAAATCAAAAGTCCAGCTGAAGCACTGGAGCAGTGCATAGAGAGAGATGAACATTTAAATGTACCCTGCTGGAATCAGAGCAAGAAGAAAGAAAAGTAGCAGTCTAATACACTGATCCAGTAATGTCCCTGTTTGGTTTGGCCACTACTTTACTCTGATAGGCTTTACAGCTGAGACAATCTTCTACCATCTGTACAAGCATGAAGCCATTCAGAATGGGCAAATATAATTGGGTCAAGGAATTTAAGCCCTAATGCAGGATTTAGGCCCAAGTCAAAAGGAAGTCTGGCTGCAGTCTGCCACCATGAGGCAACTGCATTTTCAAACTGTAGTACAACTGCCACCAATTTTTTATTCTAACCATTAGAGGCTTAATGTCTAGAAACAGTTGTATATGTACAGATATACCAGGTACACCACCATATTCCAAAAGAGCCAATACAGTTGAAACTGACACTCTTTAAAGTCTTATTACTGCCCAAAGATATATTTCATTAAACCATTAAGGAGAATCCATCCAATTCTACACTTTACAGCTTACGGGGAGCAAGGTTGTGAGGACCTGAGAAAGAAGGCAGGAACTAGCTTGCTCAAAGTTCAGGCAGGTCTCTGCCAGCAGGTTTTGTATTTGTGGGCTTTGAAGGCTGTTACAGCCTTTATGCCTGCACAGCTTCCACAAGGACAAAATTAACTCCTATTCTTTCCATGCAAGGTTCATCTTGTCAAGTGCACATCTCATGTTTTTACCGCCCCATGCATTTTATTCCCATGCAGAGTGTGGGTCATCTGTTACATGATTCAGATCTCTTCTGTAAGGAAAGCACAAGTAGTATCTGACGTTGTTTTCAATACTCTGGTTGATCAACTGTTCTTAATTTCCCCAAATTGTTCCTTTTTCTAGCCCCTTTTTCCTTTGTTCTATAATTAGGCCCACATGTTCCTATTTTTAACTCCTCTAGTCCTCAGGCCCAAAACATGTTTCTGATTGCAGATGCTGCCCTTCTTTGAACTTCTGCCTCCCTGACGCAGCTGCTGAGTATCCGAGCACTGAACTAGCCTGCTGCCACGCGTGGCTTTGCCACGCTCACTCTGCCAGCTGAATTCACTGTTCGTGGGCTTTGAGCACCTCAGCACCCCATCACAGCCAGCAGCAGAGAAGGATAACATACATGGCAGGGTGGATTGGACTGCAGCGATGGAGGCCGCTGTGCTCAACTGTCCATCATTTTCGTCTCATCAGTAGCTATCGCAGGGCTGATGTGAGCCAGGGCCTTCTCAGGAAGAATAGAGTTTCAGCTGTTTGAAGTCCTCTGACTCTTTATGTAGCATACAAGTGGTTTTGCTGGTATTTTGCTGTGTTTATCCAGGAAAGGTGAATTTGAAAACAAATGGAGCTATTACAGGGTAACTTTGCGGAAAAAGGGAAGAGCACCTGGCAGGAACAAGGTGAGGATAACTGAAGAGAGAGAACAGGAGGAATTGCAGCAGAGGGGAGGTAAAAAGAGAAAGTGGGAAACAGCACAAAGCAGGGTAACAGCACTACAGCGAGCACAGAACAAGCAAAGAATTACTGGGAAAAGAAAGGCAAAAGGAAAAAGAGATATAATGTAGGAAAATGAGAGAGAAAAAATCAAGGGGAAATGGACACAAAGTGAGTGAAAGAAATTACTCTGCATCTTTTCTTTGGAGTAGACAAAAGGCCTGAAAGATTTTCAGGCTGCTCACAAGGCTGTTCCAACAATGCTGCGAGCAGCACCCTTGCGGGCTCTGATACCCCTCCAGAAGGTGCAGTCCCAGCCGTGGTCACAGGTTAGATGTGCCCTTGTGCTGGGACATCTGCCTCAATGGCAGCTGATTTAGGATTTAGGCAGGATTGCATAGGAAGGACCTAACTACATGATCAGAAGGAGGAAAACTGAAAACAAAAGGGAAAGCAGAAGAGGAAACCCACAAGACAGTTAATCCAGTCTCTGAAGCTGCGTGGCCCCGTGCTTAGCATTACTCACCAGTCTGTGGGAGGAGTGCTGAAGTTATATTTTTGTCTAAGAGGTTATTGGCTGGGGATACCGTCACTCCTGCGAGGAGGCTGTGCGTGTGTGGAGTGTGGGCTTGGGCCAGACTGTCCCATCCCATCCCATTCCATTCCTGGTGCTCATCCAGCTGCTGTGATCTTCCTCGTAAACAACTTGATTATTTGTTTTGGGGTTGTTTTTTTTTTCCTTCTTGCTTGCTTCCAGATCCCCATTTCTTTTAACATAACAGGAAGGATATCAGACACCTTCAAGATTTGCATTTTTTCCAGTTAGCATGGTGTTTTCCCTACTCATTTTTCATAGAACGAATAATGAAGAAAATTTTCCAGGTGCTTTTTCCTATTTCTTTTAATTAGTCACTATATCATTGCCTGTCTATAGCTCTCCATTACACCCTTATTACTTGTCTCCAACAGAGTATAAATAGTCTCTGTTTACCTGGTTCCTACTTTTGTTCCTACTTAAAACATTTTCAGTAACCTGAGGGATGTCTGCATTTCATTGTGGGTATCATACCTGTGTTACAAAGATTACTAATGAAAGACCACATAAAAAGAGTCACTTTTGTCTCATCTTGTGGTGGTGTTCTGTGAGTGATTCCCTCATTGCTACCTTTTTAAGATGAGATGGAATATTTGTCATGAATACATAACAGAGACAGAAAGAACCCTGATACATTTTTGTCTGAGAGACTATTTATTACAGATTGCCTATAGCACATATCTTTACATTTAGCAAGTCAGGCATATGCTTGAAGATTCTTTTAGGAAAAAAAAAATTAGAAAATAATTAAATTGTAGAAATTCATGAAAAGACAAAGTAAGTGGTAGTGGGGTATTTCAAGCAGAGAGAAACCACAGGAATGTAGTACCAGAGGGCAATTGTCAGGATCTCCATGGGATCTGCATTTTCCATATATATGTTATACTCATTTAGGTTCTATACATGGGAAGAAAAACAAGTGTTTCCTTAAGGCAAGCTGCAAGGCAATTTTTGCAATTGTTTAACAGGATAAAACTGTGTTATCACAACTACAGAATCATTTCCATCTTTGCATTTCTGATGTCAAGATAAGGTCATATTGTACTGATGTAACAAGCTGAGTAGAAAGGACAAGACCTTTGTATCATGCCTCTTTGCATCATGATGCAGCATTGACATGTCGTGAAACCTAAAACACAACTGAGGAGGCTAATTTGAATTAAAGAGGTAGCAAATTTTTACAAGAATTATAGAAAGGTTCAGATGCCACTCTGCCACCAGTGATGGATTCAGGACAATTCAAAGAGGATCTTAACTAGGGAAAGATTTTCAGAGACAAACAGCTAATAGTTGTATAATTTCCAGTATATTTCAGTGATCATTTTGTCCCTTCAAACATTTTCCTGACTGGATTCTGGAAAGGTACTATAATTCTAAAAGAATGCACAAATTCTTTTGCTAAGACACATTATTCTCTGAGGTATGCATAGACCAATTTTTACATTTATATTCATTATGTCCTTGTGAGGTAGGAAAAATCCTACCTAAAAAACTGTCCTGTTTTCCTGTCTATAAACCCAAGGTAAAAAAGGGAAAGTAGTAATATATCTGTGCAATGCCATGCAAAGAGAGAAAAAAAGAGATGGTAGTGCAGTGGTTTGCTCAGACTATACAGATATTATCCCCCAAAAAAGTCATCACTTAACAGTTTAAAACAGACTACTGAGTGTGCTTTCCTTATGCTCCAACAGTGCCACATAATGAAGGGAGGGCAAGAAAGGTTAATATTTCACTGCCAGCAGCTGGCACTGTATAAAGAAGGGCAAAAGTGAATAGTTACTTTAGTTTGCCCAAATGAGTTGTTGGCATACGCAGTTGCCCACTTTTAAAAACATATGTATTTTGTGGGCACAATTTAACATCCATCTCACTCCATGGCTACGTGTAATATTCTCATGGTCATGCTGTCACTGAAAAAACCTTTATTGCCAGCAGTCTGATGCTGAAACACAGTATGGCCACCACAGAGGGATGGAGTCCTTCCTCACCCAGTTCAGGAGGGAGCTGCTTTCCAGTGACAGTTGTGCTCTGCAGGGGCCCTCATATTTCCATCTCAGCTCACTGGGACTACTGAGCATTTGCTTCACAGATGGCCTGCACATGCATGACAAATCTAATGTATTCTGGGCGTACTGTGCACATGCAGCAGCCATTTGTCCTGGACTTCTGGGTGTCAGGCAGCCTGGTTTCAGCTATTGCCCCAGCTGGCCTGCCTGCCATCTGGAAACACCCTGACACACAGCCAGATTCTTTACCCTCTTTTCCCTACAGCCCTACTCCTTCCCTGCCCACCTTCTTTTGCTTAGCTGTGCATCAAGGAAGCTTTGGAGGGGTGAGCTCTTTAATTCCAGAGCATGAAGGGCCCGTGATCTAGGCATGCACGGGCAGCGGGCAAACAGGGAAACATCTCCATGCACCATTTCCTGCAAGGCACAGCTGCATAAAGACTGGATGAAACTTACTTCTGCACCACCACTTAAAATAAGCAGTAGGCTGCTAGAGCAGGTGTTTGGGAGTTCTGTTTAAGGTAAGTGCGATGTGGCTCCACTGTAAGTCAATGGCTGTTTCTTGAAGAATAGTGTTTTTCCAAAGGAGGGATGGAGCTTATCTCTAGTAAACTGGTATGGGCAAACGCTCCATTTTAAATGAATTTGTCCTTACAGCAAATGATCCTAGTCACGTAGTCTTGTGAGCATTTTCTGGTCTTTTGCACTAAGCAAAGGCCAAGCTTGGATCTGTGCAGTTCTTGACCCTCAGGCTAACCGTGTTACTCTATGATTATACTATTTAATGTAAAATATTGATGACTGAAGAAAGGTTCATTATCAAACCAAGGTCTATGCTGTCGTCTGTCAGCATGTACCCTGGCAAAGATCCCAGAGTCAATGTGAGTTTTGTGCAATTACATCCAAAAGCAGCTAAAACCAAACGTGGTACCTTCTCAGCTTTTCTGCTGAGAGGAAGAGACTGAGACGGGGGTTAAATTTCAAGTCCCAAAATTGTGGGATAAACAAAGCAGGAATCCTCTGATTGACTGTTCCATTTCTGGGGTCTTCTGGCAGCAGGCATAATTTACAGTGTCCTCTGAACTCATCGATGGAAAATTGGCATGTCTGCCATCTACACTTGCGCATCTGTTATTCCATTTCTTTTGAGATCACTAACCACCATTAGGAATCTACGATAAATGTGTATGTAGGAGAAATACGAAAAATTACTTACCAAGTCCTGACTGTTACTTGGAAACTTTTGCACATGTAACTAGAGAGAATATTACAAAACGATCGTGGGTTGTTTTACAGATTTTAAAAGTGAAGAAAGCACTTGAGTCACCACCAAGAAAAGAAAAACAGCCCAAGAGGAAAAGACCACCTACAACTGATGAGGGGCCAGACACCTGCCTTTAACTGAGTGCCTAAAGAAAACAGTAGATAGCCATCCTTTAATTTGTAATGAGTTCTGACTTGCTTTGACACAAGCTATGTGAACTGCCATGTGTGCTGTTAGTTGACGGTAAGAAGAAAATTCTTATGCTGGAGCATGTTGTCCATACGTGCAAACCTGAAGCATGGTCCAAAATGTGAAAATGAGAATAAAATCCTGCCTGACCGAACATAAAATGTGAAAATGTGCAGTGCAGGACACACTGGACAGGTATACTAAACCTATTGATTGAAGGGTAACAGCGTAAGTGCCTTTGTCACAAAACTGCTCATTCTGTGTCTCTCTCCTCCTTCCTGAAGCTAATGAGGGAGAAGACAGTGATTTTATGATCTAATATGGAAAAACACATTACTTGCTTACCTGCTTGGAATTAAAGCAAACACAGATGCAAGAACAGACAAGGTCAACCTTAGCCCTGAAATTTTTTTTAACTCAGGCTTCCTCCCTTCATCATTTCCTACATCACTGTATTTCTGACACTTTCTCCTGAAGAGTTTATCCTAAATATATCGTGCCAAGATCCTAGCCCACTTTGCATTCCCACCTATCACTGCTAGAAATATTACTGCTCTTCTATCCTACTGTATTAGAAAAAAATCTATAATCTGTGACTGCTTTCTCCATCACCCCACACATCCAGCTCTTCTCCACTCTCCTCTCAAGCTATTTCCATGACTTTGTTCCACTGCCCAAACCGCTTTTCTCTCTTCCCTCACCTCTCCCCATCACAGCCTTCTCTCTTATTCTTGAACGCACGAGTGCACATGCACTTTCTGCCAAAATCATCTTCATAGCTGCTCATTCTGCCTGTCAAACTTGCCTCCTCAGGCCCTTCATTGCCTTCCCCTTCACTACCCAATCTGCTCAAGAACTTACTAAAAGCCAGTAAGGCCTCCCAGCTCTGCCTTCCTGCCTGCTCCCACAGATTCTCCCCTCGACAGCCATATAAACTGCCCTTTTAGCTATGTCTTGTACCAGCTCACCTGTTGCCGTTAATGCTACACTCCTACACAAGGAATAATGTTTTTGTATTACTGTACAAAAGCCATGTTCTTGTCCTCCCCTAAAGGGATTAAATAATACCTTGATGAATACTGACAGTATCTGGTCTATTGATGGAATAATTTGCTACGGTTTGAAGAGTACACTACTTTTTAAGCAAGTGCCATCACATAATTTAAACAGTCAGGCTACTAATTCTCATTAACACCATTACTTCACTCATGTGCCTTTTCCAGTCCTTCTTTCTGCTGTTGCTACATGTTTGGCATCATGATCTTTAAAATCTTTTTGTGTTATTTTATTGTTGCAGTTATTGCTCTGCAGTATCTGCTACAGGTAGCTAGAGATAAAGAACACAGATGCAATTCCTGAGAAAAGAAGCCACAGGTCTTAGAGTGAGCATAGCTCAGAATGCAAACTTACCATCAGTTAATTGACTTTAGGCCAGATATTGATTTATTTCCTTTGCAGTTTATTTTGTAAATCCAAAATCTCTGAAAGACTACAAGCTTTGATTTGATACAAGGATTTTTAAACATGGACAATGATGTTACTTTATCATAATTTATCCTTACAGCCTTGTGTTAAATTGCTTTGGAATTACTTCAGAGAACAAATAATGTCAGCTGTTCATTGTATATTTTGCCTCACATAAGAAGGGTCTTGGCTAAGTGCCATCATAACATTTCTGGTCTAAAACTTCTCTTCCTTTAAATTAGAATCCATCAGACCATAGTAGTATGGGATCAGGATGAGGAACAAAAGTAGCCCTAGTTATGTGTAATTTTAGATCTGTAACAGTCACCAGATGACTCACTAGTATGTTGACATTGCTGAGTTAACAAACAAAGCCCTCAACCTTTCAATTACATCTGTTTGGGAAGATCCCTAGGGTTGTACAAAGTTGCAATGGAGCTGGAGAAGTTATTCTTGGTATATATTTAGGTGTAAATTAAAGCATAGTTCATTTAAGGCTAAGGTTTGAGTGTATTTCCATACGAAGCGAGAAAGATGAGCTTAGGTTTTTAGAGTGCTTTGTATTTGCAAACTGCTCTCATAAAGGTAATTAGTTTGCAAGAGATCTCCAGTGTGCTTGATAGGAGGGACACAAACAGGGCTTTCATCATGCTCATTATACAAGAGTAATCTTTATATCAAATACCAACTGATAATGTTAATAGCTGTGATAAAACACAGTATAATGAGAAGTGCCTTCCAATAAACTACAGTAAATCATGCAAAGCAATTGACTTAAAAGGGTTATTCCGAATCCTTTCATTATACTTTTACAAAGCAACATCATTGCAAGTTGGATTTTATAGTAGGTGTACAGTGCAGGAGTCCTTGAGAAGGAAGAAGATTGGGCTTTGCATTCTGCTAGCTGAAGACTGTTTAATCTTTCAGAACTTCCCAGCCATGGGCAGAGATATCCTTTTACAATTACTATTGTATGAGAACAAATGCAGAGGCTTTTAGATAGACCTCTGTGTAGCAGTGATGCCAGACACTATTTTCTTCTCATCTTACAGCATTAAAAGATGATGTAAAACAGGACATAAATGATCTTGAATTTTCTGAACATACTAGAAGGTAATTTTATTTAAAGAGAAAGCATTATTTTAAAAACAAAGGATAGAGTCTTAAGAGTGACATAGTTTGTAAGTTCCATAGTAAGAGTAGAATTATAAAGGAAAGAGTTTGTAGGACAGGTCTACAATTTCAAAGTTTTCCCATCTTTGTTTCCATGACACATTCATGAAAAAGGAAAATACTTTTAAAATGCATTCCATACACTGGGTAGAAAAGCAAAAGGCCTGTAACTATCCAGGCCCTGAGGGGACTGTTAGCCCTGGCTGCCCCTGCCCAGCCCTCTGGGCCTACCCCCACCTGCCCAGGGCCGGGGACCCCATCTCAGCCCCTGCCCCAGCAACACCACAGCAGGTCCCAGCCCTCTGGGGCTCTCCCAGACTCCATCTCAGCCCCTGCCTCAGCAACACCACAGCAGGGCCGGTCTCCAGCTCCCCACAGCCCTGCCCTTGCCCAGCTATGGGCCCAGCTGTGCCTACACACAGGCCCACATCCCAGCCCATCCCCATCCCCAGGGCCTCACCCATCAGTCTCTGGACCTGATCCTGGCCCTGATGTCTGGATTGACTTCCCAGCTTGACCCCAGACCTGCCTCATCACCATGATATTGCCTTATGGTCTGGACTCCTGGTCGGATGTAGTCATCACCTCCAGGTCTGTCCTGCTCCCTCACTCAGGAGGGACAGGCCCTGCTGGCCCAGAGGTCGCTCCCGTCTGCCCTCTCGTGAGGAGCAGCCCTGCTCTTATTGTTCCTTGGCAGTCATTCGCCCTTTGTAAGGGACCCAAATATCCTCTTGCCACATGTTGAGTTTCCACCTTCCCGAGCTGAGGCACCTACGCAGTGATGCACCGTCGTCAAGGCAGGAGCTGTGGCACATTAGGCAGCATGGGGCCGTCAGCCCAAATTAAATCACATAAACCTCAAGAGACAAGAGGATAAAGAGTCCAGGCAATCCTTCAAGGAACCTCCTGCTGAACCATTTAACAGTGTTTTATACGTTTCATAAAAGGTCCAGGGAGTCACTATGAGAGGGATCTATGCCCTTAAATGCCTAATAATTCACGTGAAGTACCTGAATTTTCTTGGAAAGCACCTGCAAAGTGCCAGAAAATCACAAAATATAAAAAATATGTGTATTTCCATAAAGAATAGTAGTCATTTGCAGTTGGTGGGGAATGAACTACACTGTCCCACAGGATTTTTTTCCTCAGAAGATGACAGTGCTGTTCCTGACCAAGAAGTTGAGTCTTGTCTCAAGAAAAGCCAGGAAGGAAATGAGACCTTTCTTAGAAAATGCAGTTTTCTAATGCTTTCTTAGAAAATGCAGTTACGTTGCAGCTGGAACCCAGATTGTTGTTCTGCAGAGAAGGGAGCTGTGATGGGTGACTAGAGCTCCTGGACTGGCTTAAATCTGCACCATGGTGTTGGTTGGATACCTTAATTTTGAATTAAAGCAGCTTTAAAAAATGATACTTGCAGGGAAAAGAAAAAAAATCAGGACAACTAAAGCATGCTTCCAGACATTTCCAGGCTTTCCACTTTAAGTGAGCTGACTGCCTTACCAACTACCACTCTCCCAGATTTCTGCTGTAATTATGTGCCTTAGTCAGTGTTAAAGACTTTATTGTTAATTACATGTGGAAAGCCTAAAGCTTCAACTTTGAGAAACAGGTGAAGTTTGTACCTGACTGAAACAAAATATCAATTCCAATCAGAACTAAATGCAAATCAGGGAAAAGGCATACATCAACACTGAACCTACTCCTCTTCCAGCCAACAGAGTATCACTGTTTTCACAATTATATGGTGCCAGTTAGGCTTGTCTGCTATAGCCAAGTCATAGTCAGTAACATTTTTTCTCCTCTTACAATTGTGCTGTACCATGTTACATGAAGTGTGTGTAAAATAACTCAGACGTGTAACAGCATGGTGACATAATACCCTGCAAAAATGTGAGTAATGGAACTTTAAAACAGCATGCTAAGTAGCGTCTCCTCTACCTTTAACCTTTTCTTAGATGTTATCTTTAGAGCCATACTCCTAAGCCTCTGTCTATGCTGAAGGCAAGTGAACCATGTGTGAAGAGTGAGGAAGACCATGCCGATATGATGATTTAACTTTTTTATAGTGGTCAGAAATGTGATCCAGTGATGGCAAGAGGAATAAGATGGTAACACTACTAGCTTTCCCAACACATTGTGTTTGTGAAATCCCCCACTCTACACCAAGCAAGATTCCTCTTTGCCAGTGTTCCCAAGCCATCCATGGAAAGCAGCATGATCAAAAGGAAAAATATATTCTGCAATAGAAAAACTGAGAGCTGTACACTGAAAAGGAAGGCAACTCTGATAACTTTATCTCTTATTGGAGGTAGGCAGTATCTAATAAGGCAGGTTGGCAACCTAAGAAATTAATTTTAATGAAAGTTATATTTTAAACTTTGTTATCACTGTTTCCAGTGCAGTTTCACATGGCATTTTAACAGAAGATAGATTCTGCTCATTATTTAGTTTGTCTTATGATTAGTTTTTAATAGATTTTTTTGGTCCCTATTTAATTTTCTCACTGAGAGGTTTTTTTAATCCCTGCAACTGAAAACACTCTTTCAGAGATTAGATTACCATTCAGTGACCCTTCTTTGTCAGGGCCACCTGCCTGAAGAATGGTTTCTTGCTACAAGCACTGGTAGCAAGGCAGAAGTTATAAAGCAAAGGAGTTACTGGGCCTCATTGCCTAACCCTCTGCAGTTTCCATAAAGCCTGTAAATCATCCGGGTTTTCAGTGTTACTAATTCTGATTGCTCTCGCTGTCCTCCAGAAGGCACTAATCCAAGATCTAATCAAACCACAGGGATTCTCAAGCTTAAAACACAAAATGACTCCATTTGAGAGCTAGATTAGCTGCATCTGGAAAATACCTTTTCTTGCCACAAAGGTACACAAGTTAATGCCTGTTCATTTACTCCATCTCTTTCAGTTAATTGAAATGAGACAAGAAAGTAGAGCAAACGATGAAGGTTTTAGTAACCAACAATAATTATTAACTTTTTAAATTTTTCCTTATTGAAAAAAAATGCTCTTTCAGCTTTTTAGAATGAAAGTTTATGTTTTTCTGACTTAGCAGCTTCATAAATAACCATTGTACTTCTGTCACAGAGTTAGTGAATTCAAAGCCAAAGTGGATGCTACCAACCCAAGACTTCTCCAAATTATTTTGTACCTTCTTGAAATAATCAAATCCCAATCAGAAGTGATGCGTAATCAGACTTACTTACATTCCACTAGAGTCACTAATTTGCACTTTACTAATAGGCAATAAAACCTGGAATGTATAAAGACCGTAAGTTTTTGCTAAAACTTCCATAAAATATGCAAGATTTCCAGAAAACCATATTCTAACACATCCAGTTCTTCTGTCTTAAGTTACACAAAGTCTTGTTGAATCAGTATAGCACTAGTAGCTCCAGTGTTGCAAAGACTTGTGAGGGTTTTTTAATGTTTCATATTGTAAGTTTTGCAATTTTTCTTTTTTAAACTTGTAGCTCCTAAAATCAAGTAAGGCCTAGAAAATCAACAGTGAAAAAAAAATTTTCCGAGTCTTTATAATTATAGAAGGAAGCTGAAAAACACAGGAAGAGTGTCTTAATACATTAGCAACAAAAACCAAGAAATTAGAACAAGATTGTGAAATGCTTTTTGTAAAGTATAATGATTTCAAAGAAGAAGTTGATTTATATATTTCAAAATCTGGTGAGACATCAACATGGTTTACATACTCACTTTTCAGAGTAATTCTTTTCAGCCTGTACAGCTGAAAAACTGGTCCTTATCTCATTAACTCTATCAGGAGTGGCATCGGCGTAAGTTTAATCAGAATCATGTCTCCTGGAATGGGAGTGCTGCATTTCAGTACTGATTCAGTTGCCAAAACACAGGTGTTTAGGGACATTCAAGATGCCCTAGGGATCCCTCCTGGCCTCTCACTGCTGATCCAGAAGGACACAAGTTTCCCATAGGACCTTTGCCAGTGCTGCCAACCCTGTATGGCTGTCACAGCTACTCCATGGCATTTCTGGTGACACAGCCTGCTTGTGCTTAGGCGACAGAATCCTGCTGGTTTGGACTGCCCCTGCACAGCGGTCCAAACCTTCTGAGTGGCTGTTGTAATCAGCAAGTAAGAGTGGGGTTGCTTTTAGCTTTTCTACTTTTTGAGCCTTGAGGTTTTCTTTACGCAGATCACCTGCCTGTTCAGCTACAAGTTAAAAAGGTCTCAGTGACCTTGAATAGTGAAAAGAATTAATTAAAGATCTTAAAAGTGAAGAAACGTGCAAGCCAACAAAAGGTTTTAAAAGTGTGATATATCCTGCATACATCTTTATTTACGAAGGTCTGTATGAGGAAAAAACATGCAAATGTGAGGAAGGAAGCTGTTTAAGAGACTTGACTCCCCATCCTTAAATAAAAGTCAGAAAAACACAGATGATCTGTCTTGAAAGAGAAAAACAGCACCATTTTATTGATAGTTCTGAAAGCTTTTCATTAACTTCTCTAGGAAAGCACAGAAACACAGTCCTTGCAGAGTGACTGCACATACTCAGGAACTGAGGCAGGTACTCCTAGAGGGTTTTTTAATTTTGAATGTCATTAATTGGTGTGTGAATTAAAACAGCAGTGTGCATATAGCTTCCAGATGTTATATTCTCCAGGTTTACATGGTTCTTCTGGGGACCAGCTACTTCTGTGGGAAAAGAAGGCTTGGAAGAAGGAGTTCTGTATGACCTTGTTTCACTGAGCCAGTAAACCTCACTGGGACAGTGGCTAATGTTGGCCACTGTCCATAACAAGGAGGTCTACAATGACATTATAGACTTTTTACTTCACTGGTGGAGGTTGTAACTGCATAGAAATCCACAGGAGAAAAAGAAAGAAAACACAAGGAATAACAAGAAGAGAACATTTGGAGCTGGAAAGGGTGGTGAGAGAAAAGGTTTCCATAAGATAGGTAAAGCCAGAGAATCCTTAGGTTGCTCTGGAAGGCATAAAGCAGAGCAAAGCTTTCCTCTGAGTCATCAGATGCCTGGTGCCGCACAACTGCGTCGAGAAAATGTGCTAATGAATTGAATGCAGTGAAAGGAGACAAGGTTAATACATAGTAAAATGCACCTGTTGACAAGTACTTTAGTTATGACTGTGAAAGTGGTTTACAGGGTAATAACTGTTCAGTAGCAAACTTAAAATAAAAATAATGGAGGTTTAATAATAGTAATCATGTCATTGTTATTAAAAGGTTTAGCATGTTTTAAATTGAAAGCTTAAACTCCCCAGCAGAGAACAAATTCTTTGGCCAATTCTGCAAATACATGTTTAGCACTTTCTGGATGCTTTACATTAGTTTGACACTGTAAGGAAAGATGGTGCTCAGTCCCTTACATGTATGTTGTATGCAACGCAGTGGTTTTACCTTGGACTAGATTTAGTCTGGGTTGCTGGACAGACCCCCCGCATCATGTCTGAATGTGCCAAAAGGGCACATTGTTGCTCTGGGTTGTTTTCTCCACTAGGAGTTGGAACACATTTGGAGTGCAACTGGAACAGACCATCTGCCTGAGGTGCCTCTGAAATGAAACCTGTTCGCAGGTACTGAAACCACCCTGAGAACAGAAATGAAGTGCAACAAGCGGGGACAAGCAGGGGGGTTTGCTTCAAAGCCGTATTACTGCTCTGAACCAAAACGGAGCTGTAGAAAACCCTTTGCTAATTATCTTAAAGTCTGAGTGTGATCCAGTTTCGATTACAAAACATCTGGGGAAAGAACCGTGCAAGTTGATGACAATTTGGAATAGTTTAATAGCATAAGGTGCTCAGGAAAATGCTTGTGTCTTGTTGACTTGTGAGATGGGCGGGACTGCATGGAGCTCTGGTCTTCCACTGGCTATGGGTACAAACAAGCCATGGAGCCTGCTGTGGAAATAAAGGTGTGATGGATGGTGAACCAACAGAGGAGAAAGCCATGAGGTGACAGACTCTTTGTTAGAGGGTCTGGGTGAGAAGCTGGGATGTGGCAAAGCCATTCTTGCTAGACTGGTTCTGGTTCTCATGTATTTATCCTTACTTCTCCCTTCCTCTTCCCACTGGGAGAGAGAACAATAAATATGGAACAGATATGAGCAGGGCAGGAGAGAAAACTTTCTTTCTCTGCTGAAAACTACTGATGTTCACACGAAATTTTTCAATTGAAAATGTTAACTTTTCATTATAAAATCAAATTCAAGCTTTGAAAAGGAAATAAAAACAAGATGCTGGCAGCCGTAAAGAAAACGTCAACAGTTGAAATCTGTCAAAACAATGAAAAAAAAATTAGTACTCAGCTGAAAGTCTTTGTTTTTTTCAAAGACATTTTTGTGATCCTTTTTTAAAAGGAAAGCACATGTTCACAGTGTCTGGGTGCGTTCTGTAAAACCCCCCAACTTTCCGTAGGGATGGAGGTGTGGGAAACAAAAAAAAACCTAAAAAGATGCGCTGGTAAATCTTGAGAAATTTCTCAGTCACCTATGGAAATGTTATCTTATACAGTTTTTTGACTACATTAGATGCTTTTGCTACATTTTTTCCCCCCAAAAAAAGCTTAGGGAAGTAATTTTTGAGTCAGATTAAATAACAGGGGCTTATTCTTTGGTCTTGAACAGCCTCCTGCAAGGGCAACAGATTTGTTTGCAACCCACTGAAATGACTGGAAATTTGGAGGGTAAATCTGAGCAAGATACATGCTTGTGTCTGTTTCCATTTAAATTTAACGATGTATTTCTGCACTTGTTCTAACCAAGTACTGTGACGCTAAGCGGTTCTCCTGTCTACAGATGTCAGGAATGACTTGATATATTGGGATATTTGTGATGTTCATCTTTAAAAAGTTGGATACCAGTGCTCTCCCAGTACTTCAAGCAGTGTCACAGCTTCAGAGGTACTGCTGCTTCAGCAAATGTCAGGAAGCCGTGTGCTTGTCAGGTACCATATGGAGATTCCCAGAAGAGACTGAGCACTCTCAACTTTATTGCCTTCCCAGAGTTTCAGGTCACTGAGGACCATATCAAACTGAACCCTTTAGCAGATTGAATAATGATTTTTTTATTATTATTTTTATTTTTAATTATAGAGGCAAAAGAAGTAGCAGCACATGTGCTGGCTCCAATATTTCCATTTCAATCCAGCCCAGCTTCTGAGGATGTTAAGTGTGTGGCCTCTTTTGGACTTTGGAAATAAAAAGAGTATCTGAATAAAGCTTCCTTTTATTTGAAAAGAGAAGCATTCTTTTGAAACTGTCTCAAGTATCATACTTGGCTGGCAGCACATTTTGGGAAAGACAGGTGAGAAATGAAGCACATTCCTTCCATTATGCCTTTTGCCACAGTGTCCAGCTTTATCGTCTGGGCAATTACATGTCTTTGAAAAAAGCTCAAATACCAGTAAAGTTTTTACTTAAACCAAGACAGAAAAAAAGATATTTTAAGCTTATTACATTAAAACTTTATCTCTGCTTCACTTTGGTAGGACTAGAATAGTATTTAAGGAAAGCAGCAGATATTTCATTACTGTATGGGGCCTGATTTTTCTTAGACCATTTGATGGCTCTTAACGCACCACAATTTCAGTACAAGAGGCTGAGAGATGGGAGCAATTCATGGGGTCAGTTGGAGGTTTTTTCAAGTGTAAATAATTCCTTTAAATTTGTGAGTTACTTTCAACTGGGTTTTGCACATCAAAGAATCTATTTCCTCTTATTATTAAAAGTACTAGACGGATACATGTGAAAAACCCCTGCACTGAAACATGCTTTGGAGCAATCTGGGCATATAATAGTCTTCCTTAATTGTTTACATCAGTAATCCTATATTGAGTGCTCAGGTACTGTAGTAATAGATGATTTGTGAAATGGCAGTAAACAACTGTGCTCAAGGAATACTGGCTGCCATCATAACTACAACATACACCTGTTCTCATTTTCTTTTCATAGATTTAACTGATATTTTGCTTCAACAGTTCCATAGTTTTAGTAACTACCTAAATGAACACAGTCTCTATATGAAATGTCTTGTGCACAAAATTTATTAAAGAGTAAAGCCTGCCTTTGGAGGAGTCTGACAGTCATAAGAAATTTCATCACAGTGCTGAAGATAGAGAGGGCCTTTAGGAGCAGTGGGATCACTCCTACTGTTCTACTTCACATGTTTTGGGGTGGGTTTTTCTACAGTTTGCTAGGTTTCACTACCACATGTAAGTATTTTCATAGTCCTGTGCATGCTTCAGTTACCCTGTTTATGGTGCTCATGCTGTTTATGGTGCTCAGTGTCACAGCGGGGATTATTAACAGGCTCCTCAGGAGGGTGTTCACGTAAGGGGAGCAGACACAGGACTGTGATATGCTGGTTGAACAATGCTTACGTTGCATGCCAGCTGTTCCTCAGGCTTTGCAAAGAGCTTATACCCATCTTAAACCCCACTTAAGCCTTACTTTGATTTTTTTTCCTACATCTCCAACTAGTGAAAATTGGCAGTGATGTCTCTGTATGTTAGCTGGGGAGCTGGTCACTTGATCTGAGAAATGCTAATACCTGTATAAGAAATTGACTTTTTAAGAGTTTGGGAAATACATGTAATAACCTCTGGGACACCGAAGTTAAGAACTGTTGTTATTACAGTTTTTTTTCAAAGCAGCGTTGTTGAACAAAATGCAGATAGTGTCCTTCCCTTAATTTTGCTAGTCCCCGCTCCACCTGCATTTGCTGTTCTTCTACTTGTATCACAGACCCCTTCCAGAGACAGTAAGTTCCTGACTGCATTCTTCCTAATTACCACCTCATAACACCAGAAGACTCATCTTTTCTGGGGAAAGCTTCTTCTCGAATAAAAAAATGAGTCTGTGGCGTGGAGTATCTGCTGCTTTTATAGACCTACTCTTAAGAGCTATTCCTGCTGTGCTTGCAAAACCAAGGCCTTGAACTGGAAAAACCCCTGTGCTGTACTTGACAACAGAGTCAACATGACACTAGTAGGATTGTGATCATAGTTTTCATAGTAAAATCCAATTACTGAGTAGCAGTATCCTATATTTCTCATTTTCAAGACAAATATTAACACTTTTTAAAGGTGTAGCTGTGCTAAGCACATGCTGTCTTCTCACAAGCTCTCCTCTCCCATCCGCACCAGAGGAACCAGTTGTAGATGAAACCAAGGGGATGAGAGACATATTAGATTTTTTTTCATTTGGCTAGGTTTTTATTTCAATTTACACTTATCCAGAAAAGCAATTAGACACATACTTAGGGCCTGCTTTTTCTTGAATCAGGGCTTTAAAAATGTAATGTTCTTCTAGTCTGTAATCACTGTGTCTTCTTTAACTAAACTTTAACAAAGTGCTGCAAGTCATTTTGGACGATCAGACCCTGGGTCTGTAGAATTTCTCTTGATTCTTGACAGATATTCTTGGTATAGTGTAATAATATCTCCAGGAATTTTCAAACCTCTACCTCCTTGTGTCTGTCAACAAGTAGCTTGTGCACAAAAGCCGTTTGGCACATGCAAACTTGTAATGAAATAGGGCGTTTGAACGCAGCCATGCCTGCATATGCAGCTGTGTTCATTCTGTCCGTAGGCAATGCAGGGAAAACCTGGAAAAAATTTGGCATAAAGGGGGTAAAAGTTTCCCTGACAGATTCAATTTAAGGTGAGAATGAATGAGAACAAGTGGCAGGTCTATATTAGTTATGCCATGCTGGATACAAAGAGATAGTGTTATTTCACCAAAGTACAGCTCAGGCACATAGCTGGCTAGTAGACAGATAACAGAGGAGCAGGGGAAGTTCAGGTGTTACTGAGTTTTATCAGTACATAGGAGAAGACCTTACTTCTTGTGCAATTAACTGAAAGGAGAATATTCTCTTGCGCACACCTAGAGCCTCAGCTTGATACAGGCAGCCTTGAAAGAGAATCCTCTTGAAGAGACTTTGCTGAGAGGAGTTTATATTAGCTCCCACTTGAATTGAAAGCTATTCCACCTGCTGTCTGGCAGAAAGGCAGTGTGCATAATTAAAAGCAGACATTTCAAAGACTATGAGTACTCAGCAGGGTCTTGAATACTGAGAGTAGTGAAGGGTTCTACCTCATCTACACACTGTTTCCAGCCTTTAAGGACTCTGGAGAAATTAACTAGCGATATTTGGTTATTATTAATCCTGTTTACAATGGAAAAAGCATCTCAAATAATTTTTGGTGCCAAGAATCTGTTGTTTCAAGCAATTCACTAAGCAGACTCAGGCATTGCGAGTCCTCCCTAGTTAAAGCTTCTATGGTTTAATTTATTCCAGAGACTGGATCAGCAATGGTGGGAAGGTGAAAATTCTGTGTTTTGGAATTCAGTTTAGTGGGAGTGAGAAATTGTTTTTCTTTCCAGGCTCAGAAGAGATGCTGATTGCCATAAAATAAGCCCTTCCTAGGGAAAAGGTTTTATTGGTACCAGAGACAAATTTGTATTTAAGGTTACTAATTCCAAATTACTTTTTCTTCAACAAAGCCATGGTATTAGATGCTACAAATTTATAGTTTTTTCATCCCAAATGTAATCTGTGTTTGCTCATAAATTATCTGCTCTGAATAACTGATAACATTGCTGAGTGAGGGAGTCTAACATTTTCAAAGAATATATTTTTTGGTAGAATAAGTAGTAGCAATTAAACACAAATGAGAATATAATTACCTGCCCACTGTAAGTTTTCCATACTAGGATACCCAGTCAAGAAAAAATACCTTTGGTTCAAAAATGGGAAGGCATTGCATACATTGAAAAAACCCAAGTATTCAAAGAAACCACATGCTGATGACATCTCTTATTGGCCATATATTAACAGAGTTGTCTTTTTCTTCTAAGAATGTTAGAACTAATCACCAACTAGTAAACGTGTATTTTATGTTAATAAACTTAATTAACACCAAAGTTAATTTTCCTTTCATTCTTTCTCATTACAAGCCAGTCCTCAACAGAGACATGGACTAGATGACCGCTTCACACCTCTCCAAGGCTTATTTTTATGCCTGTAAGTTCAAGCAAACAATTTTTTTAAAATATTCCCCCCTCACCTCAAAAATATTATATTTGCCCTGTTCTCCCCATATGAAAGAAATTCATACATAGCCTCCCATGCAGTCATTTGAGCTTTAGTAATACTTTGACTATTTTGTCTGCAAACAATACTGCCTTTTTCTCAGAAGGTCTGATTCTGAAATATATAAACCATGTAATAAAATAGCATTGATTTTAAACAATTATTCATATGAACATATGTATTGCCATACGAATAGGGTTGTAGAATCAGGCCAGGATCATGCAAGTCACCACATAAGGATGGATTATAGGATTGGAGACGGATAACTGCATGAACCTGTAAACCCCGTTGTATTCCTGATTGTATTTTGAATCTCCTTTTGTATTAAAGGTTTACAAGTTATAAAGATACCCTATGAGAATTGCCAGACAGTGCTTTAATAAACATAGATCCTGCCTGAGCAACTCTTCTACACACACATAAATCCAATTCATTTCCTCTAGTATCTGATTTCAGCTGAAGTTGAAACGTGTCAGTGCAAGGAACTAGCTAGCCCCCTGCATAACCAGGTCAAGAGCAACGAAACAAATTTGAGTTACTCTATAAATGAATAAATATAAATATACAGGTAATAATAGTGGATTAAATGGGTGACATACCAAAGTGGGTTTTTCCTACTTCATCCTTTTTCTCTCCACCATCCTAGGTCACTTTCTACTACAGCCCTGTTTTTCTGCATACTGCCAACTTGGAAACCTCACATGCCTGAATACTGTCCAAAAAGCAGCACAACTTTACAGCCTGCAGTGGTTCATTCCCTGCTCCACTGTTGGGAAGCTACATAAGAGTGGTCAGTGGCGATGGAGAGAGGAGAGTTTTTCATGGTGTTTCAGGGCTGCAGTGAGCACTGTAACCATTTGCAGAGGTTCTCCAACCTTGTTACCTCTGCTGCATGGTGCAACAGCACCAGGCAATCAGCAGCCAGAGTAACCTTTGGCAGCCTAAATGCTCTTAGATATATCCAAATGAGAGACAAGGTTTATGTGGCTGCACAAGTGGGGAGAGTCCTGATGTTTCTTTTATAGAGTACTTTAAATGCTGGGACTTACTGCAAGAGTGTTCTATGTCTTTAGATACGTGAATAGTAGATTAGTTGTTTGTATATGGCAGTCAAAAATAGGTGGCTGGCTAATGGAAGAGTTCCTGAGTTTTATGAGATCAATAAAACTTGTTGTTGTACAGAGCACTTGGCTTTCCCTAGTAGTCTCTTACATCAGCTTTAATCAGGTTTCTCCCTGCATCATTGTGGGGGAGGCACTACTATGAGTTTTTTCAGCAGCCGTTACAGAAAGTCCGATGAAAACCCAGGCTTCGTGGCCCACTGGAGTGAACGGGCCTCATGGATGCACTTGAGTGCTTTGCTGAACCGGGGCCAGCCTGGGTGACACTGCCTCGCCAAGGAGCCATGTGTTGCGTCCTGTTGTTTGGTTTTGTTTTTTTTTTAAATCGGGAACAAGCTCTCCAGAACGAAAATGTGTGATATCCTCTTGTATATGGAAAACCTCATAAATAAGAACAGATGCTTCTAGTGCAGAGGCATTAGAAAGGCATTTCTTTTGAAAACAGCAGTTAGAAACACTTCACAACTTTCCTCCGTTTCTTGGATGATGAAATGGTTGAGAACTGAGACCAGAGATGGAAAGGCCCGCTAACCAGTTCCTTCCTCTATAAAGCAGACACTAAAGAGGAATTTGATCCAGATCCTGTCTTCTGCACATTCCACCACACACCTTGGGTCTGAGCTCCAAACCACTGAGGTCAGCTGGATGACTCCTCTGCAGTTCAGGGAATATTGTACCTGGTGCAGCAGACTTGGAAAATATCAAGGAGGCATGCCCGGTTTTGCTAAGGACATGGGCTGCTCTTATTAATCATGGCCTTAGAAACAGACAATCAATGCTACGTTTAAATTAAAAATTTAGAGAAAAATAGAAAAGAAGGTCAGAATAAGCAATGGGCCCATTTGCATTCAGGTCCCATTTTTCACATCACCCAAATATAAAGCAGGGCCTAGGAGGAAGAAAGATTTAGTGCCGGCTTCCTTCTAACAAAGCTGTGACTAATGGCATTATACCTTTTTATTTTTTTAAACCAAAGCTGAAATGAGGTAACAGGAGAAAAAAAAAAAATCCTTACAAATAGAGCTTACATTATGCTCATGGCCTCTCAGCCAGCCTGCACAATGCATGCCTCCCTTACCCCTTCCTCCTGTAGGATGGATCTCCTCCAGTTTCCCTGGTTGCTTGTTGTTAAAACAAAGACTGCTGTACGCTGTGCATCTTTTCACTGATGAGATTGTATTTTTGCATTATTTGGGAACCTGGATACAAGTCCACACCTCCAGCAAAACAAACAAACAAATGAAAAGAAAAAAAAACCCACAACGCTCATTTTGCAATGTCAGCCTGGATAAAACACCCTTTTGAGACATTTTACTCATCCTTTTACTCTGACCAAAAACAGCAGAATGAGATTCTGAACAGGCTGATCATATAGCAATGCCATTTTAATTGGGTTTGAGTTGATAGGTAGCAAAATGAATTTATTTACTGCATTATAAAATAAAGCATAGTTCAAGACTTAATGTAGCAAATTACCCTCCCTTTCACCAAAAGTAAAACTTATGTTTTGAAGTATGTGAAAATTCTTCTTTTTAATGGTATATGACGTTTAAATTACCTTATTTAGCTGGATAAAAACTGTTTCAGTTGAAACCCTGCCTTCGGTGAGTCAGTAAATATTTGTACAACCAACATCAGTAAAGGAAAAATTATGCAAGGCAAGTTTGCTTTTGTTTAGGCAAACAGAATGATAAAAATAAAATTGTTTCCTGTAAAATTAATGCTTAGTGAAATCTTACTTTTTCAAGTACTGTTATTAGGCAAAGCTGTAGATGTGTCAGCATAGTCCTAATATCAAATGCATGCACCAGAATCTTTCCAGTATCATAGCAATAATGTTAATAGATTCAAGAGGTACATGCATTGGTTGGGCACCAAAGAGTTCTTTTCTTCCAAGATTTGAGAACAAATTGAGGTAGAGATGCAGGAGAAGAAGATAAAACATGTCAGCTGAGGTCTTTCCAGACAACTAAAAAGACTCACCTTTTCACAGTTTTTCCACAATCATCTCTGATTTGGAATGATAAATGCCCATTGCTGGGATTTTCAAAGCATACCATTCCAAGGGATTACTAAATGTATTCCTAAATTATGCGGGGTTTTAGAAAACTCCATAGCCATTTCTAGTGACTTTCAATGGCATTTACGATTTCCAGAAAGGCCTCAGGCACATATCTGGAATATGAGTGTGAGAACCCGCAGAGAAGGTTTTGCTGCCATTTCCCAAAACCTCTCATATACGTAGTTTGTAGGTACTCCAACTCCAGCTCATTGCAAGTTTGGATGCTTATGGAATTTACATGAGCGTCTGCCATATTCAACCCTGAATAAACCCAAGATCTAAAACAAAATGAAAGAAAATCTGAGTTCTGAGGGATTTCTCATTTCTCTCTGTTTTGAGGCCCCTCGGCGGACCACAGTTCAGCCAGGATGTCCAGCTGACATGGACACCAGCCTGCCTGCTCACTTCTTTGTGTGTGCTTTGATCACCTGTGAATTTGCAAGCCAAAGGGCTGAAAACCTGACTCCAAATATGGTACAAGAGGATAAGGCCCTGAGCAGTATGAAGTAACGGGCGGATTGATTCAGTGGTTAATGAAGGGGCCAGAAGATCCTTATAGGCATCAATGTTGGCTCCTTTCCTGCTGATGGTCCAGGACCGCAGCCCAGTCTTCTGCTGTTTTACAGGCTGTCAGCAGGTCTCAGAGGAAACAATTTATTATCATGGGGGTCACTGTGTTCCCAGGTCAGTCTGATATATCCATCCTTGGCTACTCCTGGAGGTGGCTTTCTGTTGCTGTTGAAATTGAAACAGCTTTGTTAAAGGGCTCGCCCGTGCTCTAGGGGTTTGTTGCTCCAGCCCAGGCTCTCAGCATGACTCTGGCCGCACCACCTGATGTTACATCAGCTTTTCTCAGCTGCTCGGCTTGGAAAGAAGAGTAAGATGAACTTCCCTGTGCTGCAGTGCCATGAAGCAAATGACTGAGAGAGTCTCAAATCCTCTGATACAGAGGACCTTAGAGAAATAGATGCCATCCAGGCTCCTTGCCTGACGTAAGTCCCGTTACGAAGAATTTCACCTGTTAGTAGCTTGATTTCATGTTTGTCTCCTGAATCTGCGTATGTTCCTGCTGTGACTACTTGGTGACCAGAAAAGCAGTAGAGAAATTTCCAATAAAAAAGCACAGCAGTGGCAGGGTATAAAAAACTAGCTTTTGAAAATGCATATTTACCAAGCACAGTGCTAAAACCAGAATGTCTACAGATTTTTATGTATATACAAGAGGCACTGGATATTTCAAAGCCACTTCACTGTGGGCCTTCAACTTGGAGAGCTGTCTGGTATCCAGAAAACCTCTGCTCAAGAGTTGCAGCCTCTTAAATCTATGGAAGCAGAAATTAGCCTTTCCAGGTACCAAATCTGTATTTATTTCTAATTGAGGATCTTTTATTGTTGTCACGCTAAACAACAAGAAAATGTCCCAGCTCTTCAAAAAAAAACCAAATAACCTGTAGCTGTTAAGCTGAAGGCAACTTCTTTATTTTGTGAAGTTATTTTTCAGCAACTGGTTTCCTGCTTTCCAACAACTAGTAGGTCCCATGTCATCCCAGCTCCCTCCACAGCTCTGCAGCAGTGAAGGGCTTCCAGGTAGAGCAACAAGTCAGTCAGACGCATGCTTCCCTAAGAGATACTGCTGGAAGCAAACAGCCTCTTGGGCATCAGAAAGAGGTGGAAAGAACTGTCAGACCCACAGAGCCAGGACAGCAGGAGGCCACATCACCTGTGCTGCCCGAGCAGAGGACACTATATGACTGTGGTGGGGAGAAAAGAGAATCCAGGGGCAGCACCTGTTAGTGACATTTTAAGAAAACGGCTGCCAGCTGGAGGTAGGAGAGCTGGAAAGAGCAGAGTGTAATGAACACACTGAAAGGTCACAAAGATCTCTCAGCCTTTTTGCAAAACCTTTGCAAAAAGATTTCCAGCCTTTCAGAAGGGCTTCCTTGGTTTCTTTAGTGGAGGCAGTCAGAGGCCAAACAGAAAGCAAAGCAAATACAGGTTGAACATTCACAGTCACTAGATACTGTTAACAATCATTAAGCACTGTCTCCTGAGCCAGTAAATACCAGTTGTCTCAGCCCCAGACCAAAACACTACCTAACACTTTTGGAGTACAGCCTTTTACAAAAGAGAGGTTTCATCATTTCTGTTTTACTTTTTGGATGTGTTTTTCAAAGGTATAGACAGTATCAACATAATGTGAAAGACACAGTCATCCATGGGTCTGATTTTTCAGAAAAAAAACAGTAGAATGATTATTTCACAGTGGTTTTTAAGAGTAACAAAATTTTCATAATCATTCAGCAAACCTACCATAGAAAGACTCCCCACTAGCACTTTGCTCCTACTTCTGTAAAAGCATTGTGAAAAAACCTGCTAATTGATAATTTTAAATTGCATTTCAGTAAGGTAAGTAGGCTGACGACAACAACAAGGAACTTTACCTAAAGTATCTGAGTCTCAGACAAAACAAAGCCTATCTTATCTCCACATCAGTTTACATGCTGTAATCCAAAATGTTTCCATTTTGTTTGAAGAAGTAAAAAAGTTTTTACAGGAATTTCCCTTATTTTAAAATGACCGAATTAGTCCCAAAGTTTGCGCAGATTTCAAACAAAATATCAAGTGCAGTGAGACATAGCTGTTCTTTGCTTTGTTTACCCATCTGTTTCTCTGTATTTGGAGCAAGGAGGAAACATGGCAGAACTACTTAATGCAAATGGTACTGAGAATATGGAACAAGTTACCAGTGTTGGGAGTTAGTGAAGAGCATACATGTGTTCAAATTACAGGAGATTTGTTTCTCTGGTAGGGAGGATTGAGGGATGAAAATGCAAAACCATGGGATTCAGCTAAACTAAACAAAGGAATTGATACTATATTTTGGACCGGATGCCTTTTTCCTGAAAAGATTTTGCTTCCAAATTATTCAGGTGCAAACTTGTTGTCTGCCGAGACGGAGAGCCAAGAGCCCTTGATATTGCTTCTGGGTGTGACACGTGACTGCGGGCAGGGGGTTTCTGGTTGTTTTTCTTCTGATGCGAGTCTTAGTCTTTTTATCTGTAAAGTATGTGCGCTAGGAAAGGAGTCCTACAGGCTTCGGCTGAGGACTGGATTTTGGCCAGGCCTGAGTGGGTAGAAAGGAAGGGAGAGAAAGACGGGCCGGGAGTGGGGGTTGTTAGTGAGCTGCTTCATGTTCGCAGGGGAGGCTGCTGGGTGCAAGGAGGCTCCCTGAAACTGGCTCTAGACTAAGCATCAGTTCTGCATAAAAATCTGTTGGGCAAGGGCAATAGTTATGCCACATGTGTAACAGAAAACAGAAAAACACGTACTCCCTTACATGTTTTTCTTCTGAGGCAAAATTCCTCTGACATCCACAGAGGCAACACAGCTCTGAATCACCTGAGGACTGAGGTTTACCTACAAGGCATCATTCAACCCAGATGATTGCAAGGGCTTTGATATTAGCTCAAACACAGAACTGAGGTAACATGTCTGCAGGACTTCTAAATTAGAGCTGGCTTGCGTCCAGGCAGTTCGAAGCATAAGCAAAGGAGCCTCAGGTCTGTCTGCAATGTCCGTGTAGATGGGTTCTCAGATAGGATGCTCTGAAGTGTTGCCTCTTGTGGTTACTGTTAGCGTGTGGGTGGCTGAGTTCTCTGAATCACACATTGTAAAAACAGCAGTTTGACAGTGCCATTAACAATATAGATGGGTTTGGTTTCAGTATGAAAACTCTTCTTTTTGGAATTCCCCAGATCTGAGGAATGGATTGAAGGAAAAAAAAGAATCTGATTCAGAACTTGAAAGGAATTCATGTCTTTCCCACAACATTTACTACTGGGAAACATTACTAACTTTTACTATAACAGCTATTGACCAATAACTCTCCTAGTGTTTCCCTGGTAGCCCAGCAAAGTATAAGTAAAGAGGCTGGAGAATGAGAGTAGTTTGCTTTCCAACATTAAAAAATAAAATAAAATCCCCACCTTGTGCAGGCAAATATACATGCACACAGAGTGCCTTCAAATCTGCAGAAAGAGTCTGAAGTTCAAAATAATGGCAGAGCTTGCTAAAATTCATCAGGCCATGTGAACGCAGGGTACTCACACCACAACATAATGAAAGCCATCAGAGCTCCAACTTCATGTGGCTTTCACGGACCCACAGCGTCTGCTTGCTTTGTTTTGGAATTTTGCCTCTGCCCCATGCAAGTCGTTGCTTCAAGAGAACTATGTAAAGGAATCACCCTGGGTTTACAGAGCAGGAACAGCAGGAACATCTGAGCTGAACCATTCCAGGTGCATGTTAAAACAGGTTTAGCCAAATGAGAGAGGAGAAAGGTCCACGGGAGTTATACTGCAAAAAACAGACAGTCTGATATGCCACTGCCTTGCATTTTGTGCAGTCATTAATTTCCACATGCACAAACTGGGAGCAAGCCTCTGCTGCATCTTAATTCCTTGGCTAGTTATAATGGGGACCACTCCATATCACTGTAAATGAACATACAGATTAAAAAAAAAACCAAAACCACAACAGACTATAGGGCCTCACTCAGCCTTTACTTCCAAGGAAAAGTGCAGCTTATGCACAATGATATGCATTAAGGCTTTTTGTCAAGGATATGCAGATTTTCTTCACCCACTAAATGTTTTTTCCTTAATAGTTAAAACCCAACAGTAAGTGAGACTCCTATAGTGCTTTTCACTAAAAACTGGTCTGAACTGGACCAATGAACAGAGTGTTGAGTTAAAGATCACACAAAAGTGTAGACATGTTCCAAGTAAGGCCAAAAAAACCTGCAATGAGCATTTACCAAGAAGAGTTCTTCAGAAGATACAAGTGGGAAAGGACAGGGGGTTTTATGTCTCTGTGAAGTACAGGAGGGAGGTCCTATCGGAGCCCTGTATGTAGAAACGTGTACGAGCAGACAAAACAGAGCTCGAGTGAGGTCATGTCTTTGTCAGTGCCGCTCAGGAAGCCTGACTTCATTCTGTGGGACCCCAACAGTGATGTTCTAGATGGCAGCCCTGGGCCTGAATGACAAACGCTCCAGCAGACAAAGGATAAGAAGGAGGAAGTGACTATACGGCAGAGGGCTATTATTCAGACTTATTACAGTGTAGTTGCTCAGTGTGGTTCATGTGGATTTGCCTATGCACAGAAAATATGCAGCAAATGTTGACTGTATTGGAAACTGATAGACCTCAACATGTGATTGTAAAGAAGCGCTTATTATCAAGCAAGACTTTTCTGCTGCATACCACAGAACACAATTCTTGGCACAACACAATTTAATATTTTTATCAGTGACCTAGAAATAGACATAAAATCATAAAATAAGTTTGGGGGGCAGTCTAAGCTTTAAAATGGACACTGACATGAAGAATTTAGGATCCTGAAGAATAAGTATTGAGCAGGGCAGTACATCTGGAAACAAAGACTGTAAGCCATGACCTGAGAAGAGGAACATTTTCCTCAGAGAAGCAGGGACTCCACAAAAGCAAAGGCAGAAGCTGTGGCTGTTAATCAGCTAATGTGAGTTCCTGGTGTGGTGCTCTGCCCAACAGAGCTATGGCAAGTCACATTGTATGTGTATTTTACACTGGCATGAGCAGCACTGCTTTGTCCAGCTGCAATATCCACAGCCTAGAGAGACTTTTGATAAATTGAAGGAGGCTAAGACAAGGACCATGAGAATGACTGAAACAGTGAAAAAGAGATCTTTGCATAGGCACATGGTCCTTAATGTGTTTTAACCTCTCAAAGAAAATGAGTGACATGGCTATTATCTATAATTCTACAAAATAGGAAAAAGAAGTAGCAGATTCTTCAGACTAGCAGGCAAAACTTTAACCAGGTGTGATGGCTGGGCACTGTGGCTAAATGAACTCAGATTTGAAGTCAGACACAACTTTTTAACAGCTAAGGTTAATAAGCACTGGGACACCTTACCAAAGGCTGTCATTTCTTCCCTGGAAATATCAAAATCTTGGTCTTAATGAGTCAAATGGGTCAAGCTGAGTATTTTGGGTGTGAACACATGGCCCTTCTCGAGTCCAAACATACATTGGCTCCAAACTTTATGTGCACACTCCTCCACATACACCTGGAGGCTCAGATTTGAGAGCTTCCCAGCCGCAGCGGGGGAAGAGGCTCAAGCACAAACTACCCCTTAACGTCTTCTGTCTTCCCCCTGCCTTGGGCATAAGTCAGTGACCAAAGAAGAAGATGGCAAGGCTGACAATGGGGTGACTTACAGCTGCCTAACACAAACATGGTGCTAACACTCATCCTTCCTCACACAACAGCAGCTGGAACTTTGTGGTAGACCAGGTGATTGCACTGGTCAGCTTTCCAGGATGAAAAGGGTGGGGTTTTCTTGGGAAGAGACATGGGTGGGACATTGTTTTGTTATGTTTTCTTTTAAAACATGTCACCATATGGTTTCTGTGTTTTGAAGTAGTGAACTCCTGCTCTGTGCAAAGGAGAATGGTTTTCCTACACAGGGGATGGGTGAGTTTTTATGAACCGTGGAAAGTCATGCTGTTCGTTGGTGAGGGCTTGAGTACACACATTTTTCAGTTCATATTGGAGAATATAAAACCCAGTAAACGTCAGGGAGGAAAGAAGGTTGCCTGGTGTGGTTATGATCTGGACCATGACATGCACATTTCAAAATGTCCTCTTGGGAAAAAAAAAAATCTGAAAATATTACAGACAAGGGAGCAGAGAAGCAGAAGGGTTCTGAGAGAGGGTAGGTAATTTGGGAAATAGCCTTGAGGCTATGATGAAATCTCTGTAACTCAGACTACATAGGAGAGCAAAAGTTTGGGTGAATTTAGAGGTTTCTTGCCCTGTTCTCCTAACGCCTTGAAAGGTAGGCTGCCTCCATGGGTGCATATGTTTTGTATACTGCTTTTTAAATCTATTCCAGGTCACAAGAGATAGGAATGGCATTTTGTAGCATGATGTATAGTGGAGGTAGTGGTGTCGTCTGGTGGACCTGCTCTGGTTTTTCTACTGCTGAATATCGTGATAGATGGATTTTGAAAGGACCAGTTGTTCAGATTGACTTAAGATCAAGCTGTTCTCTTCTCTGTCCATACATTATATCTGCTAGGTACTTCATTTATTTCTTTGCAAATTTCTTTGCAACATGACTGCTGAAGATTTTCAAGACTCATATTTGACAATATTCTGGGTGTCCAGTTAAGAGGGAAATAATTTCCTGTGGTACATTGCAGTATCATGTAATAGAGCTCCAGGGAAATTTACCCATTCCTTTTAAACGCACCCCCTCCCGGAACAATGGTGAAAATGGAGTCATGATATTTAGTGATTTCCACCGCTTAACTTCCTGAAATGGAAACCATAATGAAATACCATGCACGCTATAGTACTGTATGGTCAGGAAAACTAGACAAAGTCTTCCATTGTACCAGTCTGGTTGTTACAGGAGAGGATCTGCCTACTTTGGTGTAACAGGATGTACTGCATATTTTGTAGTTTTGCCCAGTGCTCCAATCCCTGTGGGCTAAACCTTTTCAACAACAGCAATAAAAGAATAAAAAGACTGAGGCCCTTCTCTTATACCACTTTTATTTTAGGGGGATATTAAATACAAAGAGTTTCACTCTCGGTGGAAATTGTCCAACTGAATCCAGGATACTGTGTAATCATTAGGAACTGGAAAAACTCAAACTGCCTGTCTGTAGTGGCTTGGATAAGACCTGCTGGGTGCATTCCAGAAATGAATATTGCAGCTGTGATGAGACTTATGTTTGGTCTCTTCTTTCAGGGTCAATTGTGCCCTTATGCCCAAGGCCAGCATAAGCCTTATGCACCATCTGAGACCCATTTAAGCCCTTAAAATAAGACTAACATAGCATTTAAATGTTACATGGACCTCCTGGCCCTTTGGACAGAAGCGCGGGCATTACAAGATATGTGCTAATCATTAAAATGTATGCTTTCCACTGTTAAAGACAGTAAAATATATTCAGAAAACTACCTCCCTGTCTTACATATGCATTCTCTTATAATTTCTTCCTACGGTATCCTAGCCTGCAAAAGTGTCTAAAACATTTGCATCTGAAACGGAATATCGTGTAGCCTTCAGCTGACACTGCAGCCTCTTTGTGTCCTTCTGATGTTCCTCAACAGTCGTAGCAGGACTGTCCGCTCTAGGAAGTAGTGCATCTGGATAGGAGGAGAATCTGGACAGCAGAACAGCTGGTGCTAAGGACGTGACATCCACTCAGTATGCCTTTAGGTGGGTTTATTTGGTCTAGCTCCAGTCTAGTCCTGTGCTTTGTATGCCCTTGGGAACATATCTTCTGATTTAGTTTCATCCCAAAGGAATCCGGTTTGTGTGCTCCATGACCCCTACTTGGTACAAATCAAAGCATGGAAAGTGGAGATTATAGGGAGAGTCACTCCAAAAGCACATTCATGATTCTGCCCTAGATGCACCCTGTGTGCACCTACCTGCCTTCTTAGACAACGTACAAGACAAAGAAGTGCTCACAAAATGATCCTACTTGTGGATTAATGTTACAGAAGTATCTGTGGGGAGAGCAAGTTACAAGGTCTCCACGTTTCCCCTTCATGGCAAAGATTCCTATTTCAGTGAGGAGAAGCCAGCTGAAACTTTGTGCCAGGCAGTGGTGCCACCCGACAGCGTCCCTCCCCAGCTCCTGCCTCAGAGGACCTGCAAAGTTCTCTCTCCCTGAGTTTCAGGGCAACTGGGATTCAGATGGAAAAATCTGTGCACACGGCAACCAGAACTTGATATCTTAAGTGGTGCAGCGTGTGTATTAATGCCAGGTGAGATCTGGCAAGTGAATGTTTGTTTTAAATTTCTCTTTAATCACTCTTACAGTTTTAACTTTGAAGTCTAGGGAAGTACATTTTCTGGTTTATGCCTCAAATGACATGGAAAAAGATATTCCACCTACAGTACTGGAATATCATTTATAGATGTGTAAATTCATAAAGCTATGCCTCTAACAGTTTGCCCACATGGAACTATCCCAATTTGCATCAACTGAGAACTTGACTGAAAAAAAAAAAATAAAGAACATGTGAGGCATTTCTCTTATTATAATTACCCCAGTATTTCAGATCCAGCTATTTCAGAATATATGGAAGAACATATATCCAGCCTGTGTGCAAGATTTGGGTAGAAGTGAGGGGAGGCTATTTGCCCGCTAAATCAGTATTGAATTAGTTTTTGTTTAGACGTGGCTCATTAAAAATTTTAAGGCACATAGCTGGCTGAAAGGCTAGGTTCACGAATGGAGCTGGGAGGACAGGGAGAAGCTGAACTTACAAATCTTTGGAAAAATATTTTAAGAAATAATGATAAAAAGCGGTAAGGTTTGAAGGAGTACAAGAATACTTGGATTTATTCAAGTTCTGTTTTTCTACTACAGATGTTCTGCTAACTAGAGCAGAGATGTTCAGAGACCACATATTGGCTGTAAAATTCTAGGACTGAGATTAATTAAATGTCTGCTGCTCCTCATACAAACTAGACTCCAGAGTTTTTCAGGCCTTCCAGCCTTCTGAAAGAACAGCTGTAGAATACATCATGTGCATATCTTGCACTCTTAAAATGTATTTTTATAACAAGTGTCATTTTTTATAAGGAAAGTTTAACATCTTACCCTTCCTCTGATTATCTTGCTGCTGTTCAGAAAAAAAAGGATAAGGGTCTGATACTTACTATACTAACATCTGATACTTCCTGCAGAGCACTGCCTCCACCCAACATGTGTTTTTAAACAAAATTCATAGTAGGTTCAATGGTCACAATTATTCACTTATGTTGTGGTTTATGTGAGTTCATTTCTTGCAACAGTTGTAGGAAGGTGAGGACCCCGTTCCAGTCTATTCTCTAGGTCAATATCTAGGAAATACAATTTGTCATTTGTGCCTCCTTTTCCTCCTGACTGGACAATGTCATAGCTTCTTTTGATCAGTAAACTCACCCCTCCTCTGGATCCTGCTATGCAGGCAAGAGGTATACTATTATCATGTGATATATTTTTATATATGATTAATCTTGCAGAAATCTCTGTTCCTCTTCCATAAATGGATACCCTAACAATTTGATTTCTAGCCAGGCCTCAGACAGTTTCCTATTTTAATTTGATATGGTACCCACAAAGTCACAATATTCTTTTGTTGTTACACTAAAACAATACAGCTATTTAAATGGTGGCCAACCCAGCTTTAACGCTATACCCCTTACGGCTGTCTCCTTAGCTCTTATAGAAAAATGAAGCTGATGTCAAATGTAAAATTTTCAGCCTGCTGGAACTGTTATATACTCGATACATTACTTACACATGCCACTTATAAAAACATGAACCCCAAGCCAAAGGCGTCTCCTTCGCTCCCACATGGCTGTAGTTGAAGAAGATGTCATTGACCATAAAGAAGCAAGTAAAACATTTTGCCTTAAAGCTACAGTGCTTCACACCAAAAAGTCTTAACATTTCTTACCAAATACAACTGCTTTAAGCTCATGATTTTATTGTAACTGAAGATATTTTTATTCTAAACCTGGCCAATTACAACAACTATGGGTGATGGTCATATGCAGCGATGGCTTGTGAGGGGCACAAAGGTACAACCTAATGCCATCCAGGAACTTGCACACTAAGGAACACCAGCCTGCACCTTCTTTGTGAAAATACTTTCTAATTGTTTTTCTGAGGTAGATGTTACTTGACCTTTAGATAAATAATTTAGGGCCTACAAAAACTTTGGACTGGACTCCTTAGAAATGCCAGCTGTGTGTGGAGGAAATGCCAGCCATGAAAATGAGAGAACGTGCAAGCTTCCCGCTACTGCCTTTGTCACATGCAGTATGAGAAGGATGAAGAAGTTAGCTCAGTCTCCAGAAGCACTCAGTTCCAAACGCATCTGGTAAGACTGGCAGGAAGAATACACCAATAACGGTGAAGCTGGCTTATTTATCAGCCACAAACCTAGTTCAGTATCAACAAGCAAGTTAGAGTCAGTCAAAACAACTGTTAGGAGGTCGCCATCTGAATGGATTTTCATACCATTCAAACCACGTAAAGACACATAGTCCAAATAAGGGACAATGTTGACTATGCCACTGTCCTAGGGTGGGGGTCAAAGGCTGTATAACTTATTCCAAATGCCGGTATATCTAGTCCTTTCCAGAACGCTAACCAAAAATATTCATCTTTAAGAGTTCTTTGCAAAATTACTTATTATCTTACATAAAATACTTATATAAAAGTATACTTAATACTTATATAAAAATAAATATTATCTTGTATAAAATACTTATAATGAGTATTTTATTTAATAATGAGCACTTGCGAAATAAATGTCTTCAGTGGTTTTAATGCATCACCATAGGAAAGCCTTAAAACTAATAGACTTGAACATTATAATCATAATGTTTGTATTGTTAAAACTGCTGACAAGACTAATAAACCATGGTGGTTTTGAGAGGCAGCAAAGTATCACTGATAGATTTCTTGGGGGATAAAGATTCAAACAGCATCCTGTTGCAAGCAAGCTTGATCTTGCTGATACGCATAGTAAAAATGTCCGATAAAGTTAACAGAGGCTTTCAATTATCAGGAGGGACAAAGCTGTGCCATGTTAAGTGTGTTGCTTCAAGTAGATTCTTGGATAGGAACTTACCCAAACCTGGGTCCAGTTCCCAGCCATAGGCCTGTGTTGATCACAAGTCTATCAAATGTTGTTTGGTTGATATTACTTTAGAACATGTTGAGCAGGCAATTTTCTTGGGTTTGATTGGATCTTCCTATAATTTTATAGAAAAAGCTAATATCTGCCATAGTAATTGCTATCATCTCCCATGTGCGATTACATAGAAATGTCAGGCGCTTCTAACACTAGAACAATAAAAGCTGAACAGAATTTTTTTTTTTTTTTAAATTTCCAAGGAAGAAGAGTTAAGTGAATGGTGAGAGACAGGTGGTGTTGGGTAGGACACCTCTGCTAGGCCTTGATTACTATCAGAGGTCTGTAGGCAGACACAGGACTAATTTGTCGACACCTTGGATTAATGGTTTTCTACCCCTCCTAATGTGACTTGAGAATTGAAAAAGAGGTGATGTAAAATGGGACCCTTCTATAAGATGGTTTGAAGGACATGTGCATAAAATTATTAGCAACTTTGTCGGTATTTCCATGTCTCTCAAACTATTCGTTCATATGAATATATGCTTAGAGCAATATTTCTTATGTGGCTAAAATACTATATAATTAGGAATTCCCAGCTACTGAGGCTGTTACTTGAAGGATCCTAAAGGGTTTCATGGACAAACCCAGGGCATGAAATACAACCTTAATGAAAGCAGCTTACAGTTCCCAGAGACTCGAGAGGACTGCATCTTTTTACATCAGGATTGAATTTGGTCCACAGTGTACAAAACTTGTGTTGTGCCTTAAAGCTAATTGAGGATTTGTGGCTATCTCTCAGTGGGGAAAGGTCAGCTTTGAGATTTCCAGGTCGGAGCTGTTTGGCAAGGATTTAGTGTCATCCACAACTTGGGACATGCTAACAGCCTTTCTTGTTTAAAGGCGATGCTATAAATGTAAAAAGAGGCTAAGAGGGCAAAACTGGGAGGAAAAAGAAGACGATTCGTTTAAGTGATTTATCCTTACACTTCAAGGCTCTCAGACTAGAAGAGGGCTCCTCTTGTTGCATGAGGCATGACTGACCTATCTTTCCACTATTGCACTGCTGAGTTATTACAGTTTTGAAATGTAAATAGGAAAGACTTCATAATCTATGGGCTAATCTGCACGGGCTAATTTGTACCTTCTTGGAAAGCCTAGATCCTTGCTCAGTTAAACAGGGCTTTGTGGAAGCCTTGCCAACTTTTCCTGTCATTTGGGAAACCAAAGACAACCCAAGAGACGAGTAGTGAGATGCACCATTTAATTACTGCTAACCCTTCTAAGCATTCCTGTTTTTCCTAGGCTATATGGCGGGTCAGTTGGAATTATGCTGTAGCATGGGAGAACATTACACTGGCCTCTTGTGCACCATATGCCTTTTCATTGACAAACTAACACTTTTTTAATGAGAATTTCTGAGGTTATCCAAACTACATTCCTTATCCCAGATCTCATCTTTAGCACCTCTCCCAGAAGTATCTGAGAGTTTGGACCCAGACATATATGCGAATCCAGGGCTTGATCAGGTCCCAGTGAAGTCAATAAAAATATTGTTGGTGCTGAACAGATATCTACTAGGCTCAAATGAAAAGTAAAAGCCATCCAAGAAAAAGTGGGAGACAAATTACAGGTTCTTTTTTTAATCAAAATATGGTTTCGTCTTCTCTCTCCCTCCCTTTAATTTTTTTCAACTGTCTTAACTTTATAACTAGTTTAAAGGAACTGAGAAAATGTTTAAATTTTAAAATGTTGAATAGCCCTGGACCAATGCCCAAAAAATGTCGTGTGACCTTCCTGATATATAACTCTTAATTCTGGAACTTACTGACTCCAGTCAAGAATTTTTGGTGATGATAGAATACTGAAATGCAGAAACAGAAATACCAGGAGGTTGAGAAATGAACTTTTGTTCGCAGGTATCACCATTTCCAGAAAAATGGGAGGCAAGAGAACACCTGCAAAACTTTGGTGCGTTAAATATTTCATAAGCATAACCTCAGGGTTATGTTAATGTAATAATTTACATGGGAATATTAATTTTTTTAAACATTTGTGGCATTAGTTAACCTGTTCTTTACAGAAGCGCTAGACTCTCAAAGCAGCCTCTGGAAGCGACAGAGGCGGGCGCCGGTCTGCCATTCTCTGCGCATCCCACCACCACGGTCCTGATCCTGCGACGTAATACGGATGTGCACGTCACCCCCCTGCAGATGGAGCGGTGGGGCTGAGGTGCTCTTCACAGGCTGAGACGAGGCCGGAGAGCTGCATCCCCTCTGGAGTTGTGCAGCTAAAGAGCACCTGTTCCCGGCACCCGTCCTGGGACGTGGGCACACGAGGTAATGCGCACGTCTGTTGCCCTCGTGTCTGCGTCTGACGCGGTGCAAGAGCAGGCACCTGGCGATGCCGGGCCGCGTACCTCAGCGGGAGGGAAGCCAGCGGAGTCGGGCTCCCCTGGGGTCCCGCTCCTCTCGCCTTCCCGGAGCCCAGGCTGCCTTCCAGCCCTTGATCTCTCCCTCCTCGGCAGAGAGTGAGCTGTGTGCCAATCTCCTCTCACTCTCCGGGCCGTGTTAAGGTGGAAAGGGCAGATGAAAAAGTAAATGCAGACATCTGCACTTTGTGGTATCCCTGCCGGAGCGCGAAGCGGGGGAAGGAAGACGAGGGGATAGGGTGAGTGGATGTGTGTGTCAGTCAGCGGGGGGATGATCTAAGTATCTGAAGTCATTCAAAAGGTCAAAGCAAGCATTAACTCTTCCCCGCCCTCCCTCCTCCCCGGGGGCTCGGGGGAAATCACAGTCCGCCCAAACTAGATGACAGCTTGCCGGGACTTAATGACAGGCTGGGTGCAGACGAGCCGCGGCCGCCCAGACAAAGGGAGGAAGTTTGGTGCTGCCGCCGACCCGAGAAAGGTGCAGGGGCAGGGGACGAGCCGGGACACGGGGGGCAGCGGCGAGGGCGCACCCCCCGCCCGGCGCAGCCGCTCCGCTCCCCCCGGCCGCCGCACGGGCGCTCCGCATCACCGGCGCTCTCGTAAAAGCCCCGGCCGCTTCCCTCCCCTCCGAAAGCCAGGAGTAAACCTGCCTCCTCCACTGAACATTGCAAAATGAACGGCAGCGCCAGGCAGGAGAGAGGGGGAAGCGGGCAGGACGTGAGGTAAGCGCAGCTTCACCGTCCCCGGCCAGCGGTGACATCCCAAACCCCGGGTGACTCTGTGGCTTTAAGCGATTCCACGGAAATCTTGCGTTTTTCAGACACAAACATTTTTTCCCGGTCTCTCTCCCCTCCCCGGCTTCCTCCCTCTCTTCCCCTCTCCTGCCTCCCTCTCTCCCGCTCCCTCTCCCTCCTTTTCTCCTCCCCCGCAGCGCCCCCCCCTTTCCCCCTCCCCTCAAGTTTCTCCCTCTGATTAAATGAGAAGTGTGGGAGTGGTGGTTTTGAAGCTCTCCCTTTAAGAGGCAGCCTGCAGTGACGAATTGTTGAAATTGCCATTGCAGGATGGCATTCCGCTATAAATTCATTGTTCCACCTCCTCTCATCTTCACATTTCTCTCCCTTCTCCTCTTGTTCACATCGACAGACTGGGGATAACAACAACAACAACAGAAAAGATACTGGGAGGGGGCTTTTACAAAAATCCGGGACGTTTTCCGCTTCTTGGGCTTTTTTTTTTTTTTGCCTTTTTTTTTTTTTTTTTTTTGCCTTTTTAACCATCTCACCGGAGACGATCAAGGCGGGTTTTGGTGCCTGAATTTCTTCTCTCTCCTTCTCCTCCTTCTCTTCAAAACAAAAGGGGGCAAAAGAAGGAAAGGGAGCCCACCGGAGCCCGAGAAAGTGCCGAGTCGCAGCAGACCTGCCCCCTGCCCCTGCTGCTGCTGCTGCTGCTGCTGGTGATGATCCGGTGACTACAGCAGAGAAGTGGAAGAGGAGTGGGAAGTGCTCAAACTTCTCTACTTGCCGGGTCCGAGCCTCCTCTCCTCCTTTTTCTCTACTCCCCCCCTCCTTTGCCTCCCCAGCAGCAGTGATTTGGGATTTTTTGCCTGTCTCTTTCCTTCCATGTGCTCCCGGCTCTTCCCTGCAGAGAAACACAAAGTTCACACGCGAGCGGCTTTTGTTGACATTTTTTTCTCTCCCACTCACACTTGACTCGAGTTCGAGAGGGAGAACTTTCTTTTTGTTTTTTTTTCTTTTCCTTTTTTTTTTCCCCTCCTTCCCCCTCTCTCCTTCCCTTACCTACGTTGCTGCACTCCGCCGACCGGCTCTTTCCACCCCCCTACCCAACTCTTATTATTATTATTACTGCTATTAATTATCACCACCACTGTTGGCCGCTCCTGACGGCGAGGCAAGCATGCTCCTGAAGCTGGTCTCCCTGCTGCTGGCCGCCGAGCTGCACCTCGCTCTTGCCCAGCCGCCGGCACCTGCCGACAACGGCGCGCCGCCGCCCCCCGCCGCCGCCGCCGCCTCGCCGCCGCCCCGGCCCGGCCCTCCCCTCGGGCCGCCCCACCGCCCCCCGCCGCCCCGCGGGGCCAGCGGCGTCGTGCGGCGCCTCGACCCAACCTACGCGGGGGGCGGCAAGGCGGGCTACGTCCTCTACGCCGGGGGCCAGCGCTTCCTCCTCGACCTGGAGCGCGACGAGGCGGTGGGGGCGCGGGCGCCGCTGGCCGGCGGGCCGCCGCGCTGCTACTACCGCGGCACGGTGGACGGCAGCCCGCGCTCCCTGGCCGTCTTCAACCTCTGCGGCGGCCTCGACGGCTTCTTCGCCGTGGGCCGCTCCCGCTACACCGTCAAGCCGGCGCGGCGCGGCGGGGAGGCGGCCGGCCCGCGGATCTACGGGGAGGGCCCGGCCCGCATCCCGCACCTTTTCCGCAGGGACAGCTTCAGCTTCGAGACGGTGCCGGCCCGCACCAGCTGCGAGACCCGCGACCCGGCCGCGGCGGACGCGGCGGCGGGGGATGGCCGGCGGCGGCGGCGTCGCTCCGTCTCCCGGGCCCGGCAGGTGGAGCTGCTGCTGGTGGCTGACGCCTCCATGGTCCGCAAGTACGGGAAGGGGCTGCAGCACTACCTGCTCACCTTGTCCTCCATCGCCTCCCGGCTCTACGCCCACGCCAGCCTGGAGAACCATGTCCGGTTGGCCGTGGTGAAGGTGGTGGCCCTGGGCGAGAAGGAGAAGGGGCTGGAGGTCAACAGGAACGCCGCCACCACCCTCAAGAACTTCTGCAAGTGGCAACACCAGCACAACCGCCTCGATGACGACCATGACGAGCACTACGATGCCGCCATCCTCTTCACTCGCGAGGTAGGCATCACCCTGACTGACGGTGACTTGGCGTCCCTCGAGCAGTGTGTCGTGGGGTGACTGGGCGGCAGTGAGGCCGCCCTGGCAGCCCATCGGCCACGCTGCCCGGCTTTGCACGGTGGTTGCCTCCCCACTTACGCCTTCGGCCTTTCCATCGGGTTGCACTCCATCTCTGGGACCGGCAGCCACACACACAGCTGCTGGGGATGGAAGAGGGGCTGAAAACCCAACAAATTGTGTATGCATCGGTGTGTGCCCCCTCCCCTGCGAGGTCATCCCCACTGCGGGTACGCAGTCATTCGTGCCAGTGCAGCGCTGGGACTCCTGCCAGGGTGGAGAGGTGCTAATTTGCCTGATTCGGGGACTCGGCTGAGGCCGCTTAATTTAATCTCTGCTTGAGAGATGACGTTGTTCCATCTTTCCCAGTGAGATGTTTCACACACAGCTCCTCTCTCTCTGGGGAGGTGGTCCAGGCAAAGGGCTGATAGTGCTCCCTAGCCTAAATTAGTCCCCAAACAAACCTGCTAGGGAAAATGGTGGAGAACGCCTTAAAAGTACATGCGACTTCCTTGTTGAGTGCGTTGAGATGCTATTTCCAGCAAGAATAGCTCTGCCGCACTGGAAGCCGGCAGCGCTTGTGGTTCAAGGGTAGGACGTAAATGCAAACCGCAGGTAAACAGAGCTGCAGAAGTTGGGTGAGTTGGGCTGGTGGTAAGGGGGTGCAGGCTCTTCCTCATTCCCCAAGTGAAAAACGGGTGTCCCGATCAACTGTGGATCGGACCTTACCCGTGCAGAGCTGTGCCTTGCTCCCTACCCGGTTGTCAATTAATTGCATTGTCAGAGGTCGTTACGGGACATTGGTCTAGTAGACATGTGGCTGAGTTTATGCAATGAAGTTCTTCTGTAAGAATATCCCTTCAGCGGTTTGGGTTTGGTGTTTTCTTTTTTTCCTTTCCCCAAGTATGAAAAAAATAACTGCATGACTTTCCGTTCGTTTGAGTTCTCTTGCTTTTCTACATCATAGGAGCCTGCCAAAAAGGATGCTTTGGATGGTTTGTGGAAGGAGTTGCTCCAGAAGGGGGAAAAAAGCGCCTGGCTTGCTTTTATAGCTGTAAATAGTTGAAACATTAGGTTCTGTGTCAGTCAGGCATCACTTGTACAACAGGAGCTTTTTTTAGCAGTTTAAAGCCCATCGGTCCAATTTGCAAGCTTTCATTTTTTTATCATTATAATGTGAATGAAAGCAGGCTACCTAGGCTGGGTCAGAATGCTTTTGCGTTTTTCTATAAACATCCTTCTAATGGTTTATTAATTAAGCCTGGGCCAGAATCCATCACTTTTCACTAAGGAGTATTTTTCTCTGCCAGTATTCCCATTTATTTCCCTGGGATTTATTACAATTCAGAAACTCCTAGGGTGGCAGACTGTGAATCTTAACATCAATTATTAAGTTAATTTGGACTGAGGTAGGATGTGAATTTAAAGTGCACTTGCATTACAGATGCTTATCTGTAATTCTTTGGATGGATGCCCTCCTGCCAGAGTAAGAGTGTGCTGCTAATCAGTAATCCACTTTCAAAGACTCCTGAGCAAGGCATAAATTACTTCTTTTGGATGTAAGTAGTACCTAAACTAAAGAGAATGTCACAGTTCCTGTGGTCTCCTTCCACTCTTAAGATGCAAATATCGCTTGCACTGTTACTTAGGGATGTAAATGCTTTGCAAGGAAAAAGCACAGGCTTCCGTTTTCTTGGTTTACATTTTAACACGTTTAACTATGGGATTAGCTCCTCAGTGCAACTCAGTGTAACTTAATCTGCTTTAATGCGTGCACACGCACATTGTTTGGCATTACATTCCAGTATTCGACTCCATAAGAACAAGACTGTAGTTTCTTGCTACATGTGTTCATGATGTTCTTTGCAGGGAGTATGTGTGAGTCCACACGATTTTTATATGCTTACACTCAAAATGTCAACATGAATCTGTTTGCTCCTCTTGGAATGTAAACACAAAAAGGGTTAAAGAATGAAAAAGCAGCAGAGATGTTTCCCGGAGAAAACAGCCCCACTTTGAACTAAAGAGAGATTTTTTCCAGTTTAGCTTTTCAATGAGAGTGGCAGCAATTGGCAGGAGGATCCAACTTTTACAACTGTGTTTTGAATGTATGAAGTACGTTGCTTAGCTACTAGACGCCAAGCGATGGCTGCATGTTTTGATGGGCTCTGAATACCATCATGCTAATTTTTGAACATCCAGATGTCTTCTTCTAAATGGCTTGGGTTTTCGGCATGGGGTAAATGTGTGAGGTACATTTTCCATCTTTGTTTACTAACGGAGGCCACCTTGAACTTTGTGCCTCTGTGTCAACAGAATAATATTTGCAAATCATTTGTCAGCTGAACGCGTGTCCTCAGCTGTATGTAACTGTTTATGCGTAGTTAGAATTTAAATTATGCGTCCCTGTTGCCATACAAGTCTCTAATATAATAATAATCTTCATTCTGGAGCAGCATTTACTTGGATGTTATTTTTGACACCGAAAGAGGCTCTCTGAAAAGGTAGTAGCTTTACTTGAGTTCCTTATAAAAGAAGAATCCCATCAGAATTCAGCACCATTGCTTCCTCCTCTTGTCTTGTCATTACTTGTTTAAAGATAAATTAATAACCATTCATAGACTGAGAGTGTGCTGGCAGCTCTCCTTTATTATAAAATTAGTACTGGCGGTTCAAATTATCATCATCATTCATATTAGGAAGTACTTCCCATGCACAAAGATTTTTAGAAGGAGATTTACTGGTTCTGAATTAAAACATTCGCTCGCTTTTGGTCATAATCCACATTTACTTTGATAAGGGCTTTAAAGCAATCATGCTGCAGAGCATAGTAAATAGTAAATAAATATGAACATGGGTTCAGTTTTCAGACAACTGATGTTAGAACTATTTTCAGGCTCTACATTGCTTATCAGTGGTGGCAAGAACCATGTAACTAACTGTCCGTTAGCTGCAGTGAATCCGTTTATCCTGTAACTGCAAGGAAAACTACAGTAACGTGTCTGGTCATTATTATCACCTGTGTAGGAGATTGAAATTATCTATCACTAAATATTGCAGAAACATAGTTGGGTTGCACAGTGATGATTTAAATCCCCAATATCTAGTAAGGAGAAGTATATTTTCCCAGTGGTCTCAATTTGTTGTTTTGACCCATGATGGCCAGTCTCGAGCCTGACAGAGGTCTGATTTGTCAGTACCAAAGGTGATAATTTTCTAATAAGTCCTGTGAGAGCTTTCATTAAGGCAGTTTGCCTTAACAACCTTAAAGAAAATACATGGGTCCCCTGCTGTTCGACTACTTTGTGGTTGAGTCTTTGACAGCAGCTGTAAATTTTTGGGCCGCATGCATCCTCAGCGCATCTTCTGCGGAATATGGTGATGCGAGGACCTGATCATCTGGTGGCCAGGTGAGTCCTCCGCCCTGCGTGGTGGTAGAGGAGCAGCTGTATGGTGGGAAGGAGGAAGAGCTTGTAAAGCCCTCTTCCCTGGAGGTTAGCTCGCTTTGTTCTCAGTGGTGGTGAAGTCAACAGCAAATTTAGAATTTAGTCCGTTTCAGGCTTTTTTATTGTGAACAGTTCTCAGAAGCTGGAAACAGGTTATCTTCAGTCTTTAGGTTTTTACGGATGCAACAAAATAGTTGCCAGATTATTCATCACAGTAGAAAAGCGTATTAGATGTGATTTGCAAACTGCACTTGAACTCAAACTGTTTTTTTTTCTGAGGCCTATCCTGCTCTGCAATTATCCTCTAATATTCATCCAATCCCTTTTATTAGGGACCCTTAGTTAAATGCATTTGGACAAAATCCAGTTCTCTTGCTTTCCTTTCCCCCCAATTCTGAATCATGTGAAAATTAAAGTAGATATTTCTCACAGTAGATACAGGCAACAAGAGAAAGAAAAAATACTTTCCTAAGTGCTTGTTAGCATCATCCATGATAGTACCATCATGCCTGGCTCTAACAAAAAGTTCATGCTAGAGCCAAAGGCCACTGTCCTGCCTTTTTCTACACAGTAATTATATGGGTCTTGTGTGTGTGATTTAGTTTAACTGTCAATCTGACAGTGCTGTTGAAATTTAACAGCAAGCTTTGAATTATCTCAGCTCTACAGATGATAATTTCATTGCATGGAGCACATGCTTTCTTTGGCTTTAGTCCTTTCTTCTTTTTTTTCATTTTCTGTATTATCATCTTCCCACAATTATTATCCCATATTAGTAAAACAGATCACTGTACCAATGGTAAATAGAATATATTTCACTCATGTTTATTATTATTACTCTGAAGAAATTATAAGGTGATGTGTCTACCAGTTTCATAGTGTTTTCACCAATTTTGTTGGAAATCTAATACATTTAGATAATGTCCCTGGGGAAAATAAAGTGGGACATAACTTGTGCAGGAGAGGTATCGTGATGCACACTAATCTACAGGGATGGTGTGGGGTTTCCCCACAGAGGAACTACGGGTTAGGCAAGTTAAATTGCACATTTGCCCTTGTTCACCAGACACCAGTTTCATAACTGAAACTGTTTGCCCTTCCCCTCCCCATGCAAAGTCCAAATGCTTTCTGTGCATTTGGTCAATATTTTTAAATAATCTGTGGTTTGCATAATACTGCTGCATTTTCTGTATATGTTTTAGGGGAAAAAAAAAGTTTTGTTAATCTGTACACTCAGATCTTAAAAACTTAATCCAGTTTAGGGTCTATTTCTAATACTTGGTTGCAGAGTGTCCTTGGATACGTTGTACCTAGGGTCCCCATACCACGCCAGAGCAGAGTAAGAACATGTCAAAATACCCACTGCGGTGAGGAGGTAGTTTCTGAAGCCAGCAAGCATAGCATGCAAGTGCTAAACTTAGCCCAACGGGACATCACCCATACATTGGGTTTTCTTGAATTTTACCTTAGAATTCAGAAAGACAGCTCTGTACATTTGCGATTCAGATGCCCAAAACTCAGAGCTGTACTTATCTTATTAACCTGGAATGAAGATGACCTCAATTTTTAAGTTAAGCTATTGGAAGAAAATATGTGACTTTTTGGTTTTGGTCAGTATGGCAGGTTATCACCACTCCTGTTGTCTTCAAAAGGTAACTGGGCTTTGGTCTTCCCTCTCAAAGTATGGCCATGGGCGGACAAAGCAGTACGGCAGCGAGTCTGACAGGAGTCCTTCCTCGCTTCGCAGTGAGGCCAGGCCCTCTCCCTGGTGCCCTAACCTGGACGTCGCCATGAGCAAGACATGTCTCAGGAAGAGGACTTCCTCCAGGGCAGCAGCGTTCCACCCTTTTGGCTTGTAAAGTCTCTCCTTTTAAGTGTCATAGTATCGGTCGAGGGATAAAATAGACCATTCCCTAATTAGTTTGTTCACCAGTTAGCCCTTATTTCCACTATTCCTTTTGCAATCTGTCGTCTTTCGTCTCGTGCTCCTTTTGCCTTCCAGGCATCATGTGCTCCTTGGGTGATACCCGTAATACTCTCTGTTTGGGTGAGCTTTGCTTTCCTCCACACGTGCCGTTCCGTGTTGCTGTGACATTAATAAACTTTGACCCACTTTGCAGAGGGGCGCACGGGAGGGTGGACGTGTGGGTCCCAAATACCGCCTGGCCCCACCCTCCCTTTACAGGCCTGCGGTGGGAACGCTGCTGCAGGAAGTCGGAAAGTCGTATTTAATTCCTTCCTCTGCTTGAGGGATTTTAGGTCTGTATCGCCCACCTCCCAGGAGAGGCCCTTAACCGGTAGGTTGTAAGCTGTTCCAGGTGTTAAGGAAACTTTCCACTCCTCTGACCATAGCTATGTCACTGTTTAGCAAGTAATTCAAGATTCATATGGTGAGAAGGAGAGAAATCGTGACCTGAAGCCGCTGACTGGCGCGCACCGTTTAGAGCAAGGTGGCCTGTGTTCCCAAAGCACGGAGAGAAGACTGTTTCTGTAATTTACCCAAGGACTGTTCAGTGTAAAATACAGAAGCAGGCTGAGGAATAGGGACCAAAAATGAGGTCCCTTCACCAAGCGCCCTAAGCACTAACTGCAGTCAGGGCTAGGGAAACCTTTGGCACATGGGCTGCAACAGAAGAAGCCACAGCTCCCTGTGTGCACAGACACCTGCAGACCTTCATTGTAGACCGTAGTCTGGTGTAGACCATAGACCATAGGGTGCTCTCCTAAGAAACATGCTTCTAAGTATCCTCATCCCTCAAAGTAACTTGAAGCTGGATCACCTTCTTGTTGGGCAAAGGCTTTAGCTGATAAGCCATTGTAAAGAAACCTTAAAAGCAAGCAAGCAAACACACAGAGATCTAAAAGCTGTTGGCTGTGCTTTAAAAGAAGATGATGTGCAGCTGTGCCCAATAGAAAGCCTAATCCTGTTGGTTTCTCATACATCTGATCTGAGAACGTCTGTAGGCTGGGTTCGCTTAGGTGCAAAGATTGAGTAACATAAAGCATGTAAACCCTGATCAAACTGTAGTGTAAGCTAAGTGCTAAGCTGCTCAGGACTGTAAAACTATGGCACTTTGGGGCCGATAAGGTCACAAACTGCAAGTCCTGTGAAGGGTAGGTAACTCAAAGACCAGAGGACATGTGAGCCAATTTTGTTCTTCTGCCCTTACGTTCCACCAAACTGTCCCCATTGGTGCTTGAGTCCTGTTTTGGATACAGTCCACAGGCTCTGGCCTAATATCAGGTTTCACTAAACAGTTTATTCCTGGTTTTAAGCCTACTGCACAAATCAAAGAATTTCAGGTAAAATAAATTAACTGCTCCAGCAGGGAGCCACGACAGTTATCTTCATTCACAACAATGCCACGTATACATGGCAAACAGCCAGCTGCTCTTGATGTACTTATGAATGCCAAGAAAACTTGGCTTTTAATAAGCTGTCTAATTAACTACTAGTCTTATGATGTACAGCTCAGTTTTCCTAAGTCATTCCTTTGCCAAAGCTTAAGTCTTAACATCTCTTTCCTCCTGTGTAGCAAATGCATTTCCTAGTAATTCTTCTATTTTGAAACCACTGCAATAAAGATCAAGGGCCTTCTTTAGAAATATCAAGAAACACTTATTCTTCGAAGCTTCTGCCGCTGTTTGGAGACAATTAAATGAATATACAGATCTAAGTAAGCAATTAACTTTTTAAGTAGAAGCCACACACCATAGCGAAATAATAATTGGAAAGTGATTTTAAGTATCATGTAAGTCCTTGCTTTCGTAGTGCTTTAGCTGATGTATGAAAAGTTGAGGAGATCCACACAGATTTTTTAGATTGCATCAATACATCCAGGCCTGGTTTTAGCAACAAAATTGTTTTCAAGGGAAATAAAAACTTTTAATGTACTCCCAGAAACTTTACTTCATATAAGTCTGAGACTGCTTTCCAAGACTGCCCAGGAGAACTAAAAATGTGGCTATTGATGCTGGTAACAAATAATCTATGGCAAATACAGCTACAGGAGTTGTAAGTCAAAAGAAATTTTGCCATAAATATTTAAATCAGTGGAAGCGTAAACAGGTGTGATTTTCAAGAACATCGCTTGAAATCATGCTGTTGGGAAAGACTGTGTAGATAGGGAATGGTGAGTTGACCTGACAGCAAAATTTTCAGAATATTTGTCTCAGAGATGCCACTTCATTGGCTTCAGTTATGTATATATATACTATGTGATGCTATGAATAGAAATATATTAAAGTTCAAATGATGCAGAGGCAAGAGAAATAAGGAATAAATAAGACTATGAGTTGAGAACATAATGGAGCTAAGTCTTCAGTAATCTGCCTAAGTGATTGTCGACAAGGTCAGCATTAGCTTAAAAAATGTGTTGTTGACAATGTCAACATTAGCTTAAAAAATGCATCCTCATGCAGTCGCTTAGGACTGAAGTCTGCAACAAAAACCAGAAGGCTCAGCGCCTGCTCTCTGTTCAAAGCACAGCCAATGCATGCCCTGCTCTAGCAGCAGATGGACAACCCATAGACATCCCTCCGATAACAGCTTTGTACAAAGAAGCTAACGCCAGAAAATATTTCCTGTCCCTGTTTCCAATATCCTTTACAAGCCTCCTCCACCACTGCCCAGCTGGGATTCGGTAGGCGGCTGCAGGACTCCCCACGCCGCCTTGCTCAGATGGCTGGGGAGGCAGCACGGATGTGGTCACGGAACTGGCTGAAGGGAACGAGGATTTACTGTATCACTGTCCACCACTTTCTGAGCACAGTGTGGTCACTCTCCTCCCTTCTCCCTTACAGGGATCGTTGGTCTTACACCATCTGAGGACAGCTGTTTTCCAGCTGTTTGTGGAGTCTTGGAGGAGCTAGGTAATTTTACAGATAAGCAATTTGTAGAGTCACTTATCTTCTGTGGGATTTCCTAGGAGCAACCTTTAACTAATACAGCCCTTCAAGAAATGCATTTTATCTGACCCCAAATTGATGCATTTCATAAAGAAAGTGTAAAGCTTGCTTTGTTTTGTCTAGATAACTGTTACGCAGATGAGCACTGCCTTGAAAGTTGCTAGTGGGATGTTGAGATGTGTGGATATGTGTCATATTCGGGGAAATGATGGAAATAGAGGAACAGTGGTTTGATGAAGTGATGAGCTCTGAGGAAAACTTGGACATGCGGTATGGTAAAATGTCAGTGACACATAACATATGAAAAGTAACCAAACATTGCTCTGTCCTTTAGTGCTTGTCTATGTACATAGCTATTTTTCTGATGCCTTATGAAGGTGGCATAACACAATCTTTTGCATAGCTTTGGAAATTTTGAGGTTAGGATTAGTAACCAGCCAGGAGTTAGAAGGGCTGCTTACGGCTCACATCCCTGTCGTAATTCTCCATACTCCACACATGCCATCAGAAGTAACTCTAAGGAAGTTTATGAGATTACCTGCTTAAACGATTGTGTTCTTTTAATTGTACTTGTGTCATGAAGTCTGTAGAATCATTGTGAGATCTGGTTTTGTCTGCTGGTATAGCTTCATAGCCATATCACTGGCATAGTTTCTTGTATGCAAACGGAAATAAATCATGCACTGGCATAAGACATCTGTGTGCTGATATAATTGTGCCGATACTGGGAGTAGTACTGATGTAGGTATCTATGTAATAATGACACCCAAATACAGGAAAAGACCAGGGCCTGAATTAATGTATTTTACACTATCCTTGGTACTATCAACCTGAGAGTAATTTAGACCTCCTCCAGTAAGCTGCTTTCTGTCTAATGTATGTGCTTTTCAGTACTTGTGTAAGAATTTCTATGCAACTGCTTGTGTGGATTCAGTTCAAATGGCACTAGTATAAAGGTATCTTACTTCCTATACAGCTTACACTCATTTATTTAGTCCAATTATATCACCATGAAAAGGTATTTTTATTGGTACTATGCACATGCATTTTTTCTGAGTTTTGTTATGCACGCTGCTGTAGGTAAACCACTTACAGTTACATTTACATAGAGTTTACTCTATGTAAAATGTACCCTTAAACTGAAAGGGTGAGATTCAGAAGTGATACATAAAGGGCTAAATGGATGTGAACCCAAGCAAAAGTAATAGGAGTTTAAGGATTGTATCTTCCTGGTTTAATATGCCCCAGATGTTTGACACTAATATAACATGACCTCACTTAAGACCTCTTCCAAAATTGTCCAGAGATGCAGAAAATGATATGAAGTTTATTTGCCTAAAGAAAACTGGAAAAAAGTACTTGAAAATGGGCACCCTTATTGTGTACTTTCCAATAACCCATGCAGAGCCAGAAGCAAAGCCTGGGGAGCTGATTGGATGTCAAGGGTGGGAGCCAGTGGGGTTAGAGAGAAAATTCTCTGCATGTTATCTGCATTGCTACAGAATGGAAGTTTTTCTTAAACCATGGATTATTCCTGTGAAAATTTGGGAATTGAAATACTTTTGAACTTTATTCCTTCTCTTCTTGTGAGGCTGTTTTGTTCATTGGTACTGTGGCATTTAAATCTTGACATTAAGTAGCACCAAGAGTGCACTTACCAAAGAGTTCCCTGACACCTGGAGGCCAGAAGAACTGATCTCAAAATTCTTGCTCTATGTATGTAATATTGCTATGTAATTTTATCTTGAAAATGTCTTTATTTCATCTTGGGAAAAAAAATTACTTTTTTTTTTTTTTTTTTGATGAAGATATGCTCTTTCACAGTATCTGTGAACTCAGTGTCTTTTTCTTTGACTTCAGTGGGATTTGAATCCTGTGCATTTTCAAGTTTGCCTAAATTTGAAACTGTCATAATCAGTGAACATTGTTAACCTGGAACCTCATACAGGATATCTGTTATTCAGATGTATTAGTTATGAAAGGCTTCATGAAAGTCAGTCATTATAAAAGGAGATCTCAAGGGAAGGAGTCTTAAAAATGAAGGGGAAAAAGGTACTCTTTGATCATTTGGATAGTAACATTTGATAATACTGTCACGCCTTGGAAATGACATTTTCATTCAACCACAATGAAATGTCTAGGAGTGTTCCAAATGCATGGTACCTGTTTTTCCTTCTCAACCAAAAAAGAGTATATGTAGATTCAGGCTAGTACTCCTTCCTCTGCTTCAGTAGAAGCACCAAAAAGTTATTGTCGATGATTAAAACACTGTCTGACCAAAGCTACCTTCATCATTATTGTTATCAATGGTCATGATTGTTATCATCCTGGAATGGAAAGAAAAAACCCTAATGCTACCTCCATAGTTTTTGGAGACACCCCTTATCTACAAGTAGGAAGCATGTGATCAAGTTTTTGCACTAGTAAGACTGGGAATCAGGGGATTTTACTCTCTGTCATATGCCTGACTCTTTAAACAACCTTTGAGAATCGCTTAAATACTTGGTATATTGCGTAATACATTATTAATCATTGTACTACTTGACAGATAAGACATGAGAATTAATATATAACAATCTAATTTCTTTAAGTGCAAATATAAGACTTGCCTTTTGAAAAGTGATCTCTGATTCAAGGACCGATCCGGAATCTGAACCTTTCTCTCTATGCCTTGGTTCACCTTCTGTAAATAAAGGGAATATACTGGTTTTATTGTCAATGAAGAAATTCTTTTATGACCTGTATTTTGAGTACCTAACAATGAAAGTTTGAGCTTCTGTATGCATTGCAGAAATACAGACTAACAATAATTAATTATAGAACATTTCCAAATCCTGTTAAAGTCAATGAAAATATTCCCACTTACTTTACCTGGGATAGGATTGGGTTGTCATGCTTTTAAACTGCATTGACATCTTTAGATTGAAGCATATATTGATGTTTTTATCCAGGTTCTGCTGTTTGCAAAGGGCTGGTGACTTTAACCCATTGTTACCTATGGGTGTAAAAATTCATTTTAATGATTTTTTTTTTTTTATTTCCTTCCTGGGCAGGATTTATGTGGGCATCATTCATGTGATACTCTGGGAATGGCAGACGTTGGGACCATATGCTCTCCTGAGCGCAGCTGTGCAGTGATTGAAGATGACGGCCTCCATGCAGCTTTTACAGTGGCTCACGAAATTGGTATGCAGTGCCTTTTCTGTTCTCTTGCCAAATCAAACACTTGTAACAGCTGCATTAGTAACCAAAATACTTTGCAATTAATTCCAGATTTCCCCTGGTCCAGATACTCACTTGGGGATTAAGGCTGTATACATATGCACTTGGGGGTTAACTAATAAGGGATCAGAAGGCAAGTGAAGGCGCACAGTAGGTGTTTCCTTTCTGATAGTGTCATTTCTAAGCGGTAGTTGAAGTGAAAATTCAAAGGCTGCTGCTACTGTCCAAAGATGTCAATATGTGTCCCTCCTGAGAAAGCATTTGGCCCATCTATTATAATTCACATGCATTTAGTGCATACACAGTGGAAAATAACTCACTTTTTTGAACTACTTGCATGCTCTACTGTTACAAAATTTTTTTATTGGGACAATGTATTACCTGCAAAGGAAGGCTTTTGTGGAAAAAAACAGAGTTCAAATAGTTTTCTAAGTGTATGGAAATTCCACCTTTATGGTAAAATATGGTCCTAATGTGAATCATGAAATAAGTGAAATAATAGTATTTTGGTGATAAAGGTTTGGTCAAAAAACTTAATTTTAGTTTCCACCCCAGTGGACAGCAATTTAATGTAGGGGTTTTTCATGTACTTTCCAGAGGGATTTAAGATAGAGTTGGTGACAGAAGAAAGTTCATATTCTGGGGTATTACCTTTGTCATGATAAATTCCTTCAGCGAGACTGCTGCCATCTTGATTATTTTTAATTTACTAATATTTTGTGAGCTGTGTTCACTGGAAATACATTCGATATGAGGGCTATTCACTGGTGAGTGAACAGCAATTTAAAAGTGAAGAACATTCTTTTTTTTTTAACATTCTTGGAAGGAAATAACAAGGAAAGAACTTTCAGAGAGAGCCAATTTCTGAATTGCCTTGTACCTCATGCCAAACCAAAGTAAAGTTTACTTTGGGAGTATCGTTGCAGTAGTTCAGTTTTCAAGTAGCTAGCAGGTAGAGCCCGAGAGATGTGTGCCTTGCATATACCTGGCTCAGCAACCAGTGGTCACCAAGTATGAAAAAGCAGCTGGCATGTCAGTGACCTGACCCTTCAACAATTAATGAACCTAACCCTACTGCTCTTATGGTGCCACAAAGAAATGAAATCAGTAGTGGCTGGAGAGGGATCATGAGTTGCATGAAAGCATAAAATGCTGTGGCAGAATGAGTCCTCAAACTAGAAATTTTGTTTTAATGAATGGGAATATAAGTATAAAAGAAAAAGCCATCTGAAAACACTAGTTCAGAGCATTTGGAGAAAAGTACAGCAATACATCAAATGCATCTTCACATGAGATGAGTTTAGTGGCATCAAACCTGGATGGTGTGAAGCTAATGGCCCATCATGAGCCTGGTCTAGAACTGGGACAAGTAGATTGGCAAACTTAGCCAGTCTGCTAGAGGGACTGCTTGTATCTTGCATCCAGATGTGATGCTTACTGCTCAAGGTTAGCCGGCAATGGTGAGGTTGGATGAGGGAACTTCTTGTGATACCAGTGTTGATATATCTGATGTGTTGAAGAGGTGACTAATGCATCTCAACTACCATTTTATCAGCAATAAATACATATTTAGATAGATTAAAAAGGAAAGAACATAGATCAGTAAAGATAGGGATGAGCAGTAAATATACATATCATTACCTTGAATTCCACACAAAGAAAATGTGAACACAAGTGAATTATTTTTAGTGATCTAGAAGCACATTTTTGAAAAAGAGCCATTTTCATACCTAAACATTTACAAGAATCTGTAAAAGCTATAATTTTCAATGTAAAAAAGGCATGAATTGAAATGAATAAATAAGTACCCTAATGGACAAAAAAACTCTAGTTTGAGGTTGTTTAAAATAACATCGTTTTTTTTTTCTCCTCACCATAAGATTTTGAGAAAGGAGGGGTGTCAAGTCACAGAATGATCTTTGTGTGTGTGGCCTAAAGTGGGAGAAGTTGAGAAGAAAACACAGCTAAAATTGCTTGAGTACTTACATTAAATTAAAGGTCAAAAAAGGATGAAAAATAAAAGTGTGGCATGGATACCCTTTAGTTAAGCACTTTGGGGAAAAGCTTGCTTTATTTTATTTGGAGACCAGATTTCTTCCTATAATTCGGAAGTCTTAAAAGTTCCCCCTGTCCTGTGGGTAGGGTGTACCTTTAATTTTACAGCAGCTTAGTTATTCAGTGGAGTTCACCTGGCAGCATAGGAGATGCCCTGCAAGACAAAGGGCATACTAAGGGCTCTAAGCCTAAGATGCTCCTTTCTGTTAGTAGGAAGAGCAAGGTGAGCCGCTAAGTCAGTCAGAGTCACTGTCTGCAGTTTTTTAAATAACCCTGCTGCATGTGCGTGTGTAGCAGATGCAGCATCATTAACATGGACTTGATCCGGAGAATGGCTGTGTCCCCTCACTTTGACTTCAAGGGGATCTGAATGCTCTTGTTTCCTCTCTGAAGGAGCCAAGAGCATTTCTGAGGATCATATTCTTCCTCTGGAAGGCAACCAAAGTAAATGGAACTGCAGTTCCAACCAAACAGGATGATGCACAGCCCAGGGCCTCAGGTTGGATACGTGCATAGGAAGCCCAAAAGCAGCCCACTACAGAATAAAGTCTGATGCTTCTGTTGCCAGGGTTTCTACCACATTATGTGTTAGATGTTTATTTTATTTCTTTCAGATAAAATAGATGGATTTTGACCAGTGGTTTTTGAGGGGGAGAGTATGAATAAGCGGCAATAACAGGAAAAATCTCCAAAGGACTGTAAACAAGAGCACAGAAAGAAATATATGCAACAAAATTCTTAGTACAACTGATTAGCTGACAATAAGAGATGGAGATCCGTGTATAAAGATTGACGAGGTAGGACCTGAATCTTGTCCTACTTGTATGTAGGAAAATCAGGAATAATTTGTCTCCAGTGTCAAATGCAGAAAACAAGGATAATGCAGGAAAAAATAGGAGGAGACCTTGTAACTTTGAACGTGATAATCTAGTTTCTCCTGAAAATAAAGGGAAGCAGTGCTAATAGCATAAATGTTATTTTTAAATCATAGCCTGTCAAGACATCCAGCTACTAATGGTAAATCCATATATGGTTATTTTCTAGCCAGGGACATGCTGCTATCAGTTTGGACAGCAGTAGCTTTGCCATCTTCTGGATTCATGCCTGAAATCATCAGCTCAGCTCCATGTTGTGGCATATGGATGTCTTTTTTGACTTTAAGCAACTCCTTCAACTCTGCCTCCATAGCTTTGCAGGGATATCTGAGCTGGCTTTAAGCACAGTATGTAGACATTCTCCAAGTCTTTGTTATCATCAACCTATTGTCTATAAAAAAAGATGTTTCTTTATTTCATGCACTTCCCTGCTTCACAGGGACATCTGGGGAAAAGCATTAAAGAATCCACAATCCCTCATAATCTCAACATTTATTTAATGTTTTTCATAGGTTGGCTAGCATATTGCTTCTCCCTGTATCCCTTATTAAAATACCTACCAGGAAACAAAAATAACTAGATTCTCACTCTTAATAGTCTGGACTTTGGGATTGGAGATTCTGTTGCTTTTACAGTGTTGAATTATAAGCCACCCTGTGGATCCCAAGAAGATAAGCATGATCTAAATCACCAACAGACACAGTTAATCAATTTGAAGTAACCTTTACCATCTTTTGCAATGGGGTTTATACAATACATGACAATTCCTTGTTTAGTAGCCTGGTGTTGCATTTTGTGATGCAGTCACGGTCAGAAGTTTCTGGTGACTTTGGCTCCTCCTATGCTGGAGTCCTGCACGTCTCGGTACAGACAGCCCGCCATCCTAAAGGGTTTGTCATCTACAAAACCAAAATGAGAATAGTTCCAGAGAAAATAAGTGGAGCCACTGCTCATTTTATCAAGAGGTAATTTCACAAAATCGCTAAGGAAGTCCCAAGGAAAGCCAAGGATTAAACTTGTCTCTTGAGTTTCGAGATAGTCCTTAAATACAAAAGCATCCTTCCTGCAGTCTTTAAGCAGGCAAAGTTCCAGTTTAGTTCAGTGAGAGTTATGGGTCTAATAACTTTAATTATATGTATCTTTATTCTTCCCATCAATCTTGAAGAACTTTTTTTTTTTTTTAAGAGGCGATACAGAGAAAGCGCTGCCTTTTTGCTCAGTGGTAATGTTCATTTGACCTTTTGCAAAGTTCCTATTTCTCTGTTATGCAACCACACTGGCATGCTATTACTCCTTCTATCCTCCTGAGTAATATGGTTTACTGATGTTCTTTCCAAGTATTTTATTTTTAGAATATAGCTTAAAAATTGCTACATGGAATTAATTAAACCTCTGTTCATTAGTTTTCTTTTATCTTTTACATGTGACTTTAGAGAAGGGAAGGCCAAAGGGGGGCATAAAAACAATCTTCAAAATCGTTGCGAAAATTTACGTAATAAATCATTCTCCATGTCCACCTGGGACAGCACAAGGGGTAATGGCCTTAAATTGCAGCAAGGGAGATTTACTTTAAGCATTAGCCAAAATCATCTAACCAGAAGGATAGTTAAGGGCAGGAATGAATTGCTCGGGGAGGCTGTGAGATCTCCCTCGCTGGAGGTTTGCGGGAGCCGGCTGGCTGAAACTGCCGTGGCTTAGGGGACACGGATCTTGCCCTCGGGCAGAGGGATGCACAAGATGACTTTTCAAGGTCCCCTCCCAGCCTTATTTTCTACGCTCATGTGATGTTATCATGACTTCCTCCCCAGCTATACTGCCTAGCTGAACACCTAAAATCAAGGAACTGTACAGAAACTAAAACTAGAGAGTAACGCGTTTAATACGCAGTCTTTTTCAGCATGCTGTCATTCTGCAGCATCCGCCATCACTGAGGACAAAAGTGTTGCGAGTGCTGCCAGCAAAGTGTAGTGCTTTATTAAAGAGCATAATTTTATGTAAAGCCATTTTAGAAGTGAGGTATTACTCCTGGATTCCTTACTCGAGCAGTTCACTGAAATACATCAGTATACCACTTTGCTGAATTTTGAGTGGATTGAAAGTATTTATTCAGAGCGAGAGCCTGAATTTGAGTTGTAGGCCTCTGTAGAAAGAGGGCCATGTCTACTGTGTCCAACCTATGTAACCTGTGTAGCAAACGGCGTGACTCTGACCCTTCTCCAGAAGAAACTGAAACCAAGAACAACGTGTATGATATTTAAGTGGTATTCTTGCTTTTGATGTACGTAGAAGAGTCAAAAAATACTGCAATTCCGTATTTTACTACATGTGCTCATTTTGTATATACTCAAAGTAATTAAATGCACAGCCATCTTTTCTTTTCCACTGCTGAACATGTAGCCCTTTGATTTCAAGGCTGTCAAGATAAAGCAGATAACAACAAGCTTCAGACTTGACAGGTAAAAATCTTTTGTAGCCTTTCATTTTAAGGGGGATGCATTGCCAAGGGCGCACAGTCCCACAGGCACATGAAAAAATGGTTAAGGTTGTCTGAATTTCGTATTATCTTTCCTTCATGACAGACAAAGTTTAGGCAAATGTCCAGGTAATCATAATTAAGCAGACTTGCTTTCTTAAAACCAACAAAAAAAAAAAAATAGAGTGAAAGAGAGAGGGTGCACTCATCCAAATCTTCTCTGATGACATACATGAGAAAAATTACTTGATTACTTCTCTTTGAACCTTTTCCAAGGTTCTATCTAAAATTTAGCTTGCAAAAGCCCTTGAATTAAACCCCTATGAACACATCCCCTTTGGATGTGAGAAAAGATGGGCAGTCAGACTAAGCCCTCCCGAGAGGTGAAGAGCGGGCAAAAACTTTAACTGATGTTTCAAAACACAAACATCAGCTGTGCAAAAGGTTGCTGGTTAAAATTTTGGCTAAAGAGTCTTGGCTTGCCCAACAATATTTTGATTAATTTATAATGTTATATGTAATACATAATTGTTCCACCTGCAGGACACATGGTGCTTAAAACAAACTTTTTTTTAGTAAAACTGAGCCAGTTTGTATGGAAGAGTGGAGAGATGGAAGGGGGAAATTGATACAATGTAGAAAAATTGAATCCTCCTGTTCCCAATATGCTTGAGCTTTTCTTTTTCTACCATTTACTTTTAAGTCTGAGTAGATTAGGGATCTTTACCGTCTTAGCAGCTGTGAAGCAATTCTGATAGAGAAGTGAGGAGGTGGAGGGCCAGGTTCTCAACCAGGGACTTCAGGAAGTGACTTAGACCCAGCACTAACATTGCTCGAGTTTTCAGAGGTTTTCTGGAGTTGTGCTGTGTACACGTAACCTCATGAAGAATTAGATTAAATAAGTGCTGTGCTTTGAAAAGCTTCTCTGAATCCTGAAGCATCATAACTTAAAGCCAAATACATAGAGTGAAGTATCAGTATCTCTGCAACCATAAGGGAATTGAGAATGAACATGAGTTTTGCCTGATGTTTCGAAATAATAATTATCAAAAGAAGTTCACTTTGGCTGTCTGTGCCTGAACCCCTGTTCTTCCATATTGCAGGGGAAAGTAGGGATTGCTTTCCTCCTTGGCAGGTAAATATTACTGACATGATCATGTAGTTTTTGTGCAGAAAGTACTTCAAGAATAGAGAGAAAAGGCAGAATTACCCAAGAAACAGGCAGCAGGCGATGTAATTTATACATTCTTGCACTATCTACTCTCCCAGGGTTCGTTCATTTACCATGAATGAATTATATTCTTTGTGAGTTACTCAGGGTTGGACAGATGTGAAATGGGTGTCAGCATGTCCCACTTTTTCATTAAAATTAATACTTATCTTCTACATGCTCCATTAATTAGGATAGCAGATGTAGCGTGCACCTCCAAGACCACATCTTTTTAATAATTCTTTGAGTCTATGTGGACACATAGGTTTCTGATTGCATAGTCCTCATTGCCTGGACAGAATCTTGCCTGCAAATTGTCTGTCTGACGGGGGTGATGCATCTGTGATCTCCCACAGAAGTCTGCTATAACAAGCTGTTTCAGTAGAAGTTTGTTTTGTGTAAAGTCTGCAGGACTGGTGTATGAATGTCTGATTGTGGCTTTTTTTTTAATGTCTGCTGCTGAAAAGAAGCTGCACTTCAGACTATTGTTTCATTCAGTCTGAAGAACTCTTTTAAGCCAGAAATATTAAAAACTGCCTCTGGGCTGGAGGTTTAAAAGAGAGAGTGTTTTTTGTTTTTTTCTTTTTTCTTTCATAAATTATGGATAGCAGTCAAAGAATAGAAAATTGGAAGGAAAGTTCAAGTATGAAGAAAGAGTAATAACCAGTTTTACATTCTATACATGTTTTTCTAAGCTTGTGTAATTCATAACACTTCTGTTTTATATAAAAAACAACTTTATTAAACTTTATTGCTTAGGTCCATCATTTTTTATGCAAAATTCCCATGACTTCAAGAGGATTTCTGAGTGATATCAGTATGCAGTTCTTAACGAGGAGCCAAACACTCGCACAAGTTAGAAAAACAGTACATGCAGAAAGAAATGGTTTTATTTCAACAGTTACCACATGCAGTCTTTTTTTAGCAAAGGAGAGAGCGAGAGGCTCGTGCAGAAGGTATGGGCTGGTTATTAGAACAAGGAATGTTGAGCCAGGAGCTTCCTGAATCCTGATCCCATGGGAGCCAGTGACTCACTGGGTAACCTTGGGCAAATCACTTGACCTTCTTTTGTACCCCAGTCATCCCCACTGAAAATTAGGTGAAAGGCATGACCTCACTGAAAAACACATGCTTCATCAGGGCTGAGCTTTTCTAAGAAAACAAATTACAATGCCTGTAGCATTTTTTAGCATGCTGTGTCACTTTGCATGTGTCCTGTGGTCAAATTCAGTGCAAGAGCTGTTGTTTAACATGCTGTTCAGTTGAAGCGCTAGAGATCTGTGTATTTCCATAAACAACATTGGGTTTTTTTTTCCAGAAGGAAGAGCCACCACAATTTGTGTTTTAGCAAAAGCTGAGTTTTACTTGCGGTACGTTAGGGTTGCTCCTTCTTTTCTTTATTCCTATGCTTGAGATACTACTGGAAAATAAATGAGATTAGAGTAATTTTTGCATGCTGGAGACGTGGAGAACTTCTACAGATAGTCTAGTAACATATTTCAAGCCAATTCCAAAGAAGAAATATCCAAAATTCTGCTTAGCTTCCCAGGACTCCTGGGAAGAAAACGGCTGCAGTGCAATATGCCTCACCACACATCCAACGTAGCTCTGATGTGCTCCAGATTTACCTGCTGAACGCTTTGGGGGTGTCATTTCCTTCTTGGGCTGTAACAGGTGTTAGCCTTCAATAGCTGTTGGGGTAGGGAAACCTGTGCAGTGCAAGGTCCACTGTCAGGAACGCAGACAGTGCAGGTGAGCTGGGATCTGGGGGCTGATGACTGCTGTTGAGTCCTTCGTTTCTTGCTTCAGGATCTAAACAAACAGAGCTGTGTCAAGAGGCCTTTGCAGATGACGTTCCAAAATACATTAGAGGTCAAAGTCTGCAGGTTGCTTTCATGCTGCTTTCAACAGTTTACTGATGTAGTCACACCTTCTCTCTCCTCAAGGGGAGAAGGAGGGCTGTGAGGAAAGGCTGTCAGTCCATTTAGGTGGTTGGTCTTTTTGCTGTTTGGGAAGGAACTAATTTACAAGAAGGCTAGCTCCTCTTCACTTGCACGAGGGTAAACACTGCTTCCTTGCCATCTGTTTCTTTTACCATTTTGTGCATTCCTACAGCATAACTTAACTAAACACCATCCTGCTGGTAAAATTATATTATGTCATTTTCACTCAGTGGGAACTGTCAACACCAGTAAGATGCTTCATTAAGTAGAAAACATCAGATGATCTACTAACCCATTCTCAGTCATCATCTTACACAGCTGCTGGGAGCCTTTTTTCTCCCCCGTTTTTCAATAGCCTGGTTCAAAGTGCATAGTAATACAAAATGTTGTGGTGCTAAAATTGGCATCGTTTTTGAAACCTTCATTGTAAGATTTGTGTTTGTTAAGTCTTTGCTTTTGCCCAAAACTTTTGCTGGCGTTATGCTTACATGCAGGATCACTTGAAGGATCACCTGTCACTTTTTCACATTGGTTCTTATGAAAGGAAGCACCTCAGCAGTAAATGCCAGAAACCACCCTAATGTCCTGAGCTCTATATGGCAATACCAGCATGTTCATGCATGTGAGGGGTGGTGGGGTGAAGACTTTTCAAATAGGAAGGTCCCTTCTTTAGTTCTTGGATACAAAGGGGCAAAAGGCGCAGGTGTAGAAGTGTTTTGTTGTTCCCACTTCTGTGCTAAAAGGAGCATATATTAGCTAGACAGTCTTTAGAGATTGCAGATCATTGTGATATTTTGAATTTTAATTATTTTTAATGAAAGGCAAAAACAGTTTTAAGAGTCATCGTAAGTTTGTAATATGTTTTAATCTGGTTTAAGCCTGGTCAGAATGCCTTAAAAGCCAAAGCTAGGACAGAGAAAGATTTAGGTTGTGATAAGAATCAGGAATTTTAGTTCCATAAAATTTTTTGAAAGTTGCATTCACAGTGTTTATAAGCATACATACGAAATTAAAAGGAAAAACAGTATGAACAGAGAATCTATATATTTAATGCCATGAACAGATATTACCCTCACTGGTGGTTAATTTAGAAGCTGAAATACTGACAATTGGAATTATATATTTTGGAATTATTTGCTACTTACTGCTTCTTACCTTGTCATGATTTTTTTTAATTATTTTTGAAAAAAAATTAAAATAACAAGAGATTCACAAATACTTTGGGAAGCTTCTCCTCGAAAAGCTGAAGTCTGCCAAGTAAGTGACTTAGTTCTTGTCATGCATTAGAACAATGGCCTGATTTAATATGACAAAGTAGACGCTGTTAATGAGGTATGTCCTCAGTTCACCCCATTTATCATTGTTAAGTATAGAAGTTATGCTGCACTCTAATTAAAGGTGAAGTCAGTAGCTTGACACTTTCCAGAAGATGACCCTGTTTCACTTTCTTGTGCTTTTGCCAAAGTATTCAGGATGAAATGTTCTGTGCTGAATAGTCACCTGAGAAGCATTTCTTTTTATTTATTTACTCTGAACTTCTCCACAGAGACTGTCCAGCCATTTCTGAGTGGGAGACTAATTTGCGATTGTTTTATGGAAAAGTTTGCAGTCTTTCTGCTCAAAGTGAAGAGCTTGAGATTTGGCCGCAACCTTTCTCTTATCTAAAGAATATTCTTTTTTTTTTTTTTCTATATGGAGGAGGGAAAAAGAAAGGAAGAACAACTGTAATCTACAGCTCAGTGGTTACATTCTCTGCAGAGTCAGAGGGTCTCTCAGAGGGAAGGAAACGACACCATCTTTAGGCAGGGAAGCCAGGAGCAAGCTAAAGCACAATATACTCCCTGGCCTGCTCCAGGCATTGCTCGGCTGTAGGATTCCCATAGTTTAATGGGGTGTGACCACATTGCTCTGACAGTAGGTAGTCTAAGCTGAGGTTGCTTACAAATCACACTGCAGGAGGAGCTGGGGCTGAAAACCGCACGTAGGAAAGACAAAAAAGTCTTTCCAAAGCCAGGACTGATTAAATTGGTGCCAGGAGGAACTCACACACGGAAAAACTGTGTTAAAAGAATGCCATAGGCAGCAGAGAAGCTCAGAGATGCCCAAGTTGCACGTTCAGAAGCATCAGTGTTAACAGGGCCTGTGCGTATCTGCACTGTATGAAGTCATTTATTATGTGCTCATGTGGGATCTCTGCCACGTAAGATGAACAAAGTTATGAAAGGTGAAGCGTGGTTATGCAAGGAAGGGATCTGTATAGAGAGCAAAGTTGTATCTTAAATGGGTGGAGTGTTGCAGAGCAGTATCAGAGAGTGTTAAAGTTAAGAAACTTGAATTCAGCCCTACAAGACTGAATCCTTCACATCACGGAGTTTTGGGTGGTTCTAAATGGTGCTATAAAATGTTGAGCACTCTGAAAAATTAAGTTCTCAAATTGCTAGTTTGCACCCAACTATTATTGACATCCTACATCGAACATGCATTGTAAGCCATGTGATGTTATTCAGCCAAACTTTTTGAACAATCGTCCAGCTTTTGTTATTCACCCAGAACTATTTAGTACCTTAGAAATGAAACTCCTTTTCCACTGACAGAACCTTATTACCTTATTTCACAAGTATGCTGCAGTGAAGTAATTTCTTGCAGGGTTACAACTGTGAGCAGTCTTGGGACATAAAATAGAAAACCATTCTTCCTGCAACCTTTAAGCATGCAAGTTGTCTCAGAGAAGGTTGTTATAGTGAGACGTAGGTCAACCAGTATGGTGTTTTCATGCTTGATGTGCTAATTTTTTACAAATATAGCTGTATAATTGGTTGATAATACATGCATATTCAAGTGCACAGATTCAAGTAAAGCACAAGAAACTGGCCGAAACTCCTGAACAGCTCTGCAGAGCAGTGTGTGTGCGGTCCTGATTTAAATGGGGAGCTGCGCCGCACATTTAGGGGTATGCCAACAGAAGCTAGGGGATGGGGCTAAAGCCCTCTCTAGTAGAAGTTTGCTTAAGCTAGCAGAACACTGGTGAAACACGCTACAAGGAGTTATTTAATGTCAGCAGAAAATGGTTCTAGTTATATTACTAGTAGGCATGTGTTGAGGTTCATTAACCTGTCAGCTCTGCTCGTAGTTCTCAGACATGAGGTGTGACTTGGTGCCATTCAGTGCATTAGCACGAATACAAGCATAGCGATAACATTCTATAGAACGGCAGCCAAGAATAATATCATCTTTGCGTTTCCTGAAGACGCTCGTTGTCAGTGTCTAGGACTTTGGCCCACGTATAATAAGTATTGCCAAAGGAAAGTGGTTTTACCTATCAGAAAAAAATAAGCCCGAATCTTGCATATAAAACACACCAGTAATTAGACATGCCTTCCCTATGAAAGTTTGATTCATTATGTTTTTGCAGCAATGTACTTGTGATACAACATTGCAGTAGCAATTAGCAACAGTAGTAACCAGGAAACCAGTATTAACTGTCATCAGGGTTAACCCAGGTTCCTCGAATAAATTTATAATAATTTATAATACTACAGTATTATTCAAACAGTAGCTGTATTTGAATGATGTTGGTAAATGTGTGTACATCAGTGGAAGAGAGGAAAAAAGAGAAATGCCTTCTCCATTCACCTCCTCTCCAGTGGGGATCCAGTAGCTGCAGAAGACAGCCTGGCTGTTCTCAGTCATCATTGGTATGACTAGAAGTGACAGATAAGTTCCTCTTGTCACTTTTCCTGTAGCTCCATCTTTAGGTCAGGACCCCAGCATCACTGGGAGTAAGGCTGCCAGATGATACCTTGGCCTCTCTCACAGGACAGAAACCCTGATTTCTGATCTCCTGCAGCCGTAACACAGACTTCTGGTCAGATAGCTACTTTCCCAGTCTCAGATACAGCTCAACAGTGAGTGCTGCCTCCATCTCTTTCCTCTTGACTTCTCCCCCAAAGCAGATGAAAACAATGTAATAGCAAGTTTCTATCAATCAGGCAAATAGGCAAAATTTGCTGATTTTCTTCTTCTCCAGCCTGTATTTTAGGTATTATTATTGTTACTACTATTGTCATACGTACTATGGATATCAGAATATGATACCCTGCTATCAGTGTCCCTACTTGTGTCACCTTACAGCTAGTCTACAGCAGTTATACCAAAACATGAAGCCAATGGTACGTAGAAGGCTTTTAGTTGTTGCAGAATAATACAACCTGTCTCTTTGGCTGCTATTTGAGGGCATCAGGTTTATTTCTCTGCAGTGGCTTTGATGGGCTGGTCTTTGCCCTTATCATTAGAGTACTCTTGGTTTAGCCCCGGATGTCTTGATTACTCATCTCCTGGCCTACGCTGAAGACTGAATGTTACATTCAGGCTTGAGTTTCCTGCTGCTTTGGTTCCCATTCAGTTTTCTACCTCTTGGATAGTAAATTGGCTGTGAAATAATCCGGTGTGGTCTTGGAAATTGAAGTTAAACCTGATGTTTATAGAGGGAACAAAGTGTGTTGCCTGCAATCTATTGTTGTTGTCCAGAGACTAGAGAAGATGGGGATCACTGAACTACAGAAAAGGTTTCTGTTGCATTTACAAGAACTCACCTAGCACTGGACTGAACTCCCCTGGGCATTAATGATTTTTGCAAGTTCCATCATGTGCTGCTTTGTGTGCACATTGTTTTGTGTTCTGGAGTATAAATATACAATACCATATACATTCAAAAATAAAACCCAGCAAAACTAAAACCCTAACCAAAACAATACTAAAAAGCACCCTCCCACAAAACAAAACTCTCTACATGGAAGATACTATTTGAAAACATTATTCAGATTGCTTGATCCTTCAACAAGGAGTACACTTTAAGAATTTACATACAGTTTGTTTAGTTGCTCCATAAATACTAGGGTTTTTGTCCATTTAGAAAGATACTGTAATACCTTTCTAGACAGTTGCAGAACATCTTTACAGAGTGAAGTATTAAGTCTTCCTTGCTGAAGATGATTTGGAAAAACAGTAAGAGCTAAATTGTTGACTAATATAAATGAGTACGGTTCACTTTAGTCTTCATCAGGTTTCAGTTAGCACAGTTTGATGACATGTCAGCTGATGGCATTAGTTCCTTGCTATATTGAATGGTGTAAACTGTCACAGCTTTTTTGTCTTCAAGAAGAGATACCACATTTCAAGTGCCCTGCTTTGGGCTGCTGTTCAAAATTTGAGAACGAATTATACAATTCATTTTACCTTGACTGTGAGCTCCAGCTGGTAAACTCCATTATGGATAGTCATATCATTTTATTTATTTGTTTCATTTCTATAGGGCACTTGCTTGGGCTTTCCCATGACGACTCCAAATTTTGTGAGGAGAACTTTGGCTCCATGGAAGATAAGCGCCTCATGTCCTCCATTCTGACTAGCATTGATGCTTCAAAACCCTGGTCCAAATGCACTTCGGCAACTATAACAGAATTTTTTGATGATGGTCATGGTATGTATTATCACACCTTGTGTCAGCTACATATTAGTTTTTACTGTGATCTATTTTTTTTAATAAGAAAATTTTATACTTGCTTGTTCATTCCTTGCTCATCTTCAGGACTATCTTGGAAGTGCTTGCAAAGCAAGGCAAAGGTCTAAAAGGCTGGCAGAGTCTCACCCTCCCTTTGCATGATTCAAATGCAAGGGAAAAGAAAGAGTTGATGGAGTGTGTGTTGGCAATAATTTGGTTTGGAACATGGAGAGGTTTTTTTAAAAGCATGAAATTAGTCTTGTCTTCCCAAATGCCACAGATATGAGCTCAGAGAGTACTTTAAGCAGAGGACAGAAGGAAATGGCTCTTTCCTCACAGAAATTAAAATGGCTAGTATGGTCCACTTAACATTAGACTACAGATATGAGCAGTGTGTATGTGTTCTTGTTATGATTAATGACAGTTATTATGTTTATTATGCCATATTTATTATGTTTATAAAGCTATTGTATTTATTAAGTTTATGTAGAGGGGCTATAAGCAAGAACTAAGACTCTTCTGTGCTATATATGATAAAAGATTACTTCTGCCCCAGGAGCTTATCTTCCAAGTCATGTACCTAATATTTGTTAAATATGTCATTTACCCTTTGGAGAATAAGTGCAAAACTTTAATTTTCCAAAAGTAGTAATAAAACAGCATAGTCTTCACTCTTAATGAATTTTAAAGTCTTCATTGTGCTCCCAAAGCAACTGCAGTTCTTAAACCATTCAAATTCCAAAATGCTGAGATAAAAATGACATAATTGAGTGAATGGATCAAGTTGTTATGGTAACTGAAATGCTTATGGATAAAAAGTATGGTATGTCTGCTGAATGTAAAGGTTTTTTTGCTTTTAAATATTTTGTCGGCTAATTTCAGTGCTCTCTGTAATATTTTCTCCTGTTTTCCGCTATTGGAGAATGACTTCATTTTTTCTCTCAATTTTATTAGATCCATTAATCTGTACTGTCCTGTCTGAGGTCCATATTGCTCTGGCACTGACCTAATATTACCAAGTTAGTTTCCACATACGAAGAAAGCTTTGCTTTTTTGAGTTTAGTTACTGAGGTATAGTACAGTTCACTGGGGTAAAATAAAGGGACCTCCCTTGCCATCCATGAAGGACCTCTTAGAGAGCACAAGGAACTCTGAACTATGTTGCCTCTTCTGTTCCTCTCCTGCTGCAGGCGAGTAGAAATGTTGTTCTCATTTTTTCCCTCTTTTGGTGACCTCACTTCTTCTCTTTACAATGCATCCAGCTAACTACTTTCTCCAGCAATAAAGAAAGCGAAGAGAACATTTCTTCCACCCGCCTCACTTTGAGCTTGTTTGCACCTGGGGGATTCTTGAAATTTGGACCCTTATCCATGAGCTGGACCCAGTCTCAATATGGAAGTAAAGAGGGGCTGTAACAATCAGTCCTACAGATCTAAGAATATAACTCTGCCAGTTTTCTTCAGTAAAAGTAGGTAGGAGTTTCAGACCCTTCAGAGCTTCATTATGGTCTCCTTGTTCAGCATGAGTGCTGTTTTCCTGTGCATGAAGTTTAGCAGTCCTCAACTGCTCACACTTTTCACAAAGTCATGTATTCTTTGCTGCATGTGAAGGGCTTAGGATCTGTCAGTCTGTTAACACATGGGTTAGGGTACATTGCCCTTTCTAATGCTCATGAGTAGTTACCACTCAGGCATGTAGTAAAGAGTTATTGATGTGATGAAATAATTCACAGAAAATTTGTACTTCTTGTCATAGTGGTCCACAGTCCTCTGGGAATTAATTTTATTACTGATGCTATTGGTGTGATTTCAAATACACCGTGTTTAGGGAATCTCTTTTCTTGATAGATCAGGCCTTCAGAGGCCTTTTCTATGTAACAGTCTTCCTTTTCTGTTGAAGTTTATAACTTTTCAGTTATTTCTTTTAAATCAAAGATTTGTCATAACATAAACACTATCTATGAAGTAAAAATGAAAGCCAATTATTTAAATTGCAGTTTCTTCAAATTATTGTACTGAAAGGACATGCATTATTTTAGGAAGGGAACTTCTTCTGGGTTTAGTTTCTTCTAGCCAGTGAATAAATCAATAACTCCATAATTCCCATTTGTAATGTACAGTGAGTGCTGTACATTGGGTTGCTCATTTTTTTTTCTTAGCTGGGGCAGATATACTGTTATGTAGTTGCATACACCCTTTTTGTTTTCAAGAAGGTGCTCCCCTGCAGTCTTTCCATAGAAAGAAGAAAATCCTCTCTCTCTCAAGAATTATCTCTCAAGTGCTGCTAGGCAGAGGAGAAAAACCATAACCATTCAGGTGTAAATTTGAGCAGTGCTGCAGGAAATGTAGATGAGGAAAGCAGAAGATAGCAGCTGGAATGAAAGAATAAAAATATTCATATTCCAGGCTTTCTTTTAGGATGTTTGTGACGAGATTTTGCAGAGTCACAGGACGCTTGTGTGGGGAAACACTGAACAAGAGGAGACTCTTCCATTCTCTGATAGGCAGCATAAGCAGTTTGCACTAGACTTTTGTTCTGAACGGGCATGAGCTTATGAATTGTGCTTTGTGAAAAACAGGGCATGGCAGCATTGGTGTGGGGAAATAAATAAAGCACTTCATCTGCTGCTCCTTACAGCTAAGCGTAATGAAATGTGAATGAAGTCCAGAAGTTCGGATCTGTGAACAGTATTCTACTACAAAAGAACAGTCAATGTCTTATTAAAGCTTTAAGTAAGTTTCCCATATAGATTTAATGTTCACTCTGTACTGCTGTAACCACAAACATCACAGTCTTGAGTCTGTAATTCCTTAACATCACTTTATCAAGTACTGATGTTCCTATTTTCTAAATTTGGAAAGCGATGTTGGGGAGTGAACTCATCTTATAAAATGTGGGTATTTACTATGTAGGTAGCTACTCCTAAACTGAGTATTTAAGTTCCCATCATAGCACAGAGGAGTGTAATCAATGGTATCAATGGTTTGACTGACCTCATGAGTTGCATTAGTGGTGCTGAATTACACCATAAACTCGTTTTCGCCTGAGTAGTGAAACATCTGACAGCTGACTGAATTGCAGACACCAGCATTACATACAGATAAAGTCAGCTAAATAAATCCCAACATAAATGTCTTGCCCAAGGTCAACCAGGAGGTCTGGGGAGGATCAAGGTGCTGATTCCCTGTCTCCTGAGGCCCACTCTGAGAACTATAAACATCATCATCATCATCATATCACCATTTGTTTTACACTCATGATATGACCCCAGACAGCAGTTTGACATTTAGGAAGAAAAGGCTCAGTAAGTGTCCAGAAAACAGTGCCATTTGTTTCCATCTGCTTTTAGCCAACCCTTTCCTAAGGTACTAATTGCCTTTATTGTCATGCCAACCACTAGGCTGTGCTATGATTGCTTGCCATTTATTGTGTTTAGTCAGAGTGCTCAGTGCTCTGCGCAACCTGAAACAAGGACTATTTCTACTTTAATTAATTTATATCCTGGTTATCTGCTTCCTGCAGAGATCTTATTCTGCTTTTTTTCCCCAAGATATACTGCACATAACATTGAGGAGAGATAATGAGATGGCTCAATTAACACTGTCTTCAGACAACAATGGTACTTTATTCCAGGGCACACAAATGTCCTTTGGTACTCAGGACAAAAATGGGAATAGCAGTATATACATGCTCTATATGTTGCAGTGTAATGTAGTGTATTGAAGCCCTCTCTGCCCTCCCAACGAGGGGAACCAGGGAGAACCATTGTCCAACTTCTTAACTCTGTCTTTTCTGACCATTACAAGTAGGAGGTTGGACCAGCTTGTGGTGAAAAACCCACACTTCATTGCAACCCAGCTCAACATCTATAAATGTAAAGATTTTATTTTTTTCCTGTGGGGAAGCCTTAGGGACCTTTCCTATCTTCAGTGTTGAATTTATTGTGTGAGACAGCTGTAACACCTGGATTTATAGGCATTGTACTTGTTTCCTCAGAGCAATATCAATTCAGGAGAACTTTGGATCTCATTCCTCTGTATTCTGAAGGGGAAAAAAAGCCATATTTGCCATGTAAGCTTGTGGAACCTGTTTGTTATTCACATGTGAAAGATAGTCAAACTGGTGTTAGCTAAAATGATTGACAAATCACGTGTATGCAAGGATATGACTTTTTTTTTTTTTCTTTTTTCTCATGTCAGTCATTGTAGAACTCAGTGATGTGCAGCAGTGTCTGTCATGGCAAAATTATGTGTTATTGCACAGTATTAATGTTTTAAAATACTGAATAACGGTTGCACTTGGGAGTTGGATAAACACTGCGGTGTATATATAATAGTAGTGTATACCACTAAATGTTGACATGCTAGTGCCTTCCCATCACTGCCCTAACCTACTAGCTTCCTCCCTCATCACAAGGTATATGAACTAGGACTTCTGCTATTCTTTGCTTTTACAGAGTGTATTTTTGACAGCAACTTTTGCGAATTATATCCTTTCCAGAAACCCCAGAAAAAAAATATCTGTGCTTCCTCACTCTTCACCATGACTTTAATATTTTACACCACAACAGGCTTTGAATGCTAGAGGACTTTTGATTATCTTTATCTTATGGCACTCAGCTCATTGGTTAACATTGGCACACCTTGTCTTCATTAAAAAAGTCAGCGTAATCCAGATTAAAGATAAGGCTAGGGTAAATCAGGGTCAGCAAAGGACAGATGGAACAAGTTTCACAAGACAGAGAGTTTTTTGGTAGTAAGTGGTGATGCAGAAAGAATTCTTGGCTGATTTCGCTAATTGGCCTTAAACTTTAGAGGAAGAAAAGAACAGTTGCAGTAACTGTGTGTTCTAGAGGGAAAACACAAGCCATTGCAAGATGAGGTATTTGGTTGGTTTGAATTCATTGCCATCGCTTGACATTCTATCCCATTTTTGTGTAAATAGTGAGGATTTTATAGATAGCCTTTTTTCACCCATGATCCAACTGAAGAACACTGGTGTAGGTTCCAAAGTGAGGTAAATTGTGGTAAGTTATTTTGGCCAAGGATAAATGAAGCTTGCCCAGACCACATATCCCTTTCATGAAATGTAAAAGAGGTTGCACTGAATAAATAGTTCTGCATGTCAACGAGTAAGTTTTTCGATAGTAAAAAAAAAGCTATCAGTAGATCTTCTAGGACCTAAATGTGAATTCTCATTTTTAGAGTGTGCCAGACAAATCTTGACCTCTGCAATATATCTCAAAACACGTATTCAATTCTTTATGCTATTTTTTTCTATTTTTTCTGTTATTTATGTATTTTTGTATAAAATGGATAGCCCTCTTCAAACTAATTCCAGAAGCAGCAGCAGCCAAGTATCATTCCTTACAAGGAAAGCCCAGTCCAGATTTATCACCAACATTAGTTTTGATATGCAGCTTATACATTTCCTTTGATCTGTTGGGGAGGTTTTTTGGGTTGTGGGGTTTTTTTTTCTTTTAAATGCCTCATTGGCTATAAGTCTGGTTTTTGTGATTTTTCTGGCATCCCTTTAGAGGCTTTGCCATTTCTGAGATTCTATCTCAAAATTCAAATGACAACTTTGCGTACTTTGCCATGAGTCTTGATCATTCCTTAAAACACAAATTGATAAATAGAGTGGAATGTGTTCAGAGTGAATTCAAATAAAGGAAACCAGGATGAAAGGTTAAAGGGACCTGAGTAAAACTCATTTACACCCTCAGACTGGAAACAGACAGCTCGACACCTGGTGTGCTGCTCGGCGAGAACACAGTTATAGTAGTATGACCTTGTTCGAAACCTGATGACACTTCAGAGAGCCTTTCTGGTCATGTCAGCATCCTTTGAATGAGATTCACTGTCATTATTGGTCTGCCTAACTTGACTGACAGATTTGCAGCACTGCAGAGAAAACGAGGAAATGAGTAGTAACAGATTGGTGTGCTCTTTTAGGTAACTGTTTACTGGACCAACCGAGAAAGCAGATCATGGGCCCTGAGGAGCTTCCAGGACAAACCTACGATGCCATTCGTCAGTGCAAACTGGCGTTTGGGCCCGAATACACAGTGTGTCCCGGTATGGATGTGTGCTCTCGCCTCTGGTGTGCAGTTGTGCGCCAAGGTCAGATGGTTTGTCTGACTAAGAAGCTTCCTGCTGTGGAGGGAACACCATGTGGAAAAGGGAGGATATGCCTCCAGGGAAAATGTGTTGACAAAACCAAGAAGAAATACTACTCAGTAAGTTGCCAGCTGTGACTCTAGGGAATTCTAGAAGGCGTGATCCTCAAAGGCGCTGATTTCTGTGGGAGAGAAAGGGACTTTATGGAAGTCAAATTGAAAGCTGCCTTATTTTTTAGCATGTGATTGGAGTGTTACTGGTGAGGGATATAGTAAAAATGCTGCTGAGCTTCAGGAAGCATGTTTTCTTCTTGAAATATGAAAGCCTTCATTCCTGAAAAACTGGGAGCATCCCTTCAGATGTGCCCATTCAGTAAGTCAGATCTCAGGACATATGGACAGATTGTCAAGGACCCATTCATAGCTTCCTGACTTCTTGGCAATGGACTGCAAGATAAATCTGTAAATTGATTTTATAGCCCTTATCCAAAAGGTCCCAGGACCCTAACTCTACTGAAGAGAAAGATCAGTGAAGTTCATCCAGAATGTAATGTCTGGAGCAGAAAAGTTCATACCTCCAGTGACAGTTTCTCCTCTGTCAGCTTTATACATCTGAAGAGTCCCTGCGCTCTTGAGAGCTGTCAATTGCACAGTTCAGATACTTCTAAATTTACTGGGTAGACAGTAGCACCGCCCCTTCTCTTATAGCCACAGGAGAGGCACGGTCTTGTAGAGCTTTGTGGAGATATTTACAAACTATAAGAGTCATTCAAATAAAGCTACAGCCCTTGTAACACCCTTTTTCATAGAATTATATAGTTCTTCATGCAACACCGGTAAGTTGTTGCAATACTCTTCTTAGGGAGCCAAATTACCAGAGTTGCTGACATCTCTTGTCAGTAATTAAGAATCACAATAATTGCATTTAATTAATCATAGATTAGCCTTATGAATGTATCCTTGTGGTGGGTTGACCCTGGCTGGGGGCCAGGTGCCCACCAGAGCCGCTCTATCACTCGCCTCCTCAGCAAGGCAGGGAGGGGAGAAAGGAAGATGGAGAAAAAACAATCCCAAACTCGTGGGTCGAGATAAAGGCAGTTTAATGTAGCTAAAGCAAAAAGCCGCGCGCGGAAGCAAAGCAAAAAGCAAAGATTATTCTCTACTTCCCGTCAGCAGGCGATGTCCGGCCACTTCCTGGGAAGTAGGGCTTCAGTAAGCGTGCCCCTTACTCCGGAAGACAAACATTGTAAAAAAAACCAACGAATGCCCCTGCCCTGTTCCTCCCCCTATTCTCAGTTTCTTACTGCTGAGCATGACATCATATGGTATGGAATATCCCTTTGGTCAGTTTGGGTCAGCTGTCCTAGCTGTGTCCCCTCCCAAGATCTTGCCCACCCCCAGCCTGCTGCTGGGGAAAAAGAAATGTTGGAAAGCCTTGATGTGTGCTGGCACTGCTCAGTAGTAGCCAAAACACTGGTGTGTTATCAACAGTTTGCTAGCTACCAATACACAGCACAGCACTATGAGGGCTGCTGTGGGGAGAATTAACTCCATCTCAGCCAGACCCAATACGCTTAGTAATAAATAAGATGAATTCCCTCTCTAAGTTCGGTCTGTTTTGCTCGTGATGATAATTAGAGAATGATCTCTCCCTGTCCTTATCTCGACCCGTAAGGTTTTTTTTTTTGTTTTTTTTTTTCATTGTACCTTTTCTCCCCTGTCTAATGAAAGAGGGGAGTGATAGAGCGGCTCTGGTGGGCACCTGGCCCTCAGCCAGGGTCAACCCACCACAATCCTGGCAGCTGAATCCCCTGGAGCTAGTGTAAGGGAGCCTATTGGTGAGAATAGTAAAAAAAAATGAGCAGCACATGAGACTATGGACACTATTTCTGGTGCATGTGTGTCTTCCATGAAACAGGCTAAAGTTGGCTGCACAGAGCAAGGCCTAGTATTGCCTTTGCATGCACAGTGCCGAATGAGATGTCATCAATGTGCAGGTAAAAGAAATTAACTCTGCTGGGAGAAAGTCCCCAGTAGAGGGACTTGTTCAGAGCTGGATGCAGTAGTCCAGGTGGGGTCTCATGAGAGACAGGCTGAGAGAGTTGGGGTTGTTCAGCCTGGAGAAGAGAAGGCTCTGGGGAGAGCTTACAGCAGCCTTCCAGTACCTGGAGGAGAACTAAAGGAAAGCTGGAGAGGGACAGGTTACAAGGGCATGGAGTGATAGGACGAGGGGTAATGGCTTTAAGCTGAAGGGGGGTAGATTTAGAGTGGCTATTAGGAAGAAATTCTTTACTGTGAGGGCAGTGAGGCACTGGAACAGGTTGCCCAGAGAAGCTGTGGATGCCCCATCCCTGGAAGTGTTTAAGACCAGGTTGGATGGGGCTTTGGGCAACGTGGTCTAGTGGAGGGTGTCCCTGCCCATGGCAGGGGTGTTGGAACTAGATGATCTTTGAAGTCCCTTGGGTTCCAACCCAAACCATTCTGTGATTCTGTCATTCTGTGAAAAGGCTGCTAAGGCCTTTTATCCCTGATTAAAATGACCAAGGAATCACCTTCAGTTGAGGAAAACATTAGCAGTGTCTTTGAGATATAGCACCTTTATTCACATGTGGATGATGTCCTTACCTCCCACTATTCCATATATTTCAGGCTTCAAGCCATGGTAACTGGGGGTCCTGGGGACCTTGGGGACAGTGCTCTCGTACCTGTGGTGGTGGAGTTCAGTTTGCTTATCGTCACTGCAATAACCCAGCTCCTAGAAACAACGGCCGGTACTGCACCGGCAAGAGGGCCATCTACCGCTCCTGCAACGTCACACCCTGCCCAGCAAATGGTAAGTACCTTCATGCTGCAGCCTCTGTGTTCATAGATAGCAAATATTGAACATCTACTGTGAAAGGAAACAACAAAGGTCCATTGTGGTTCCTCCAAAATGTATTTACCAAGGCAAGACATTCATCATTATTAATACAATAGCGTAATTCTTCCCCTACCCTGACCACATACAGAAAGGACACTTGAATGAAAAGAAATTTCAGTCCTGGAAGATGAACCACAATGCAAAATTTAGTGCTTTAATGCTTTTTATGTCATGGGAAGATTTCCAAGCTAAAACAGTTGAAGGATTTGAAGGCCAGTTCTAAGTAAAGATGTGAAGTGGTGTTATCTTTAAAATTCTGTTAGAAAGAAATTGGAATAATAGATGGGCATAATGATATTTGCAGCATGGTAGCATGGTCTGAAATAGTCACTAATAATGTGAATAATTCTACAGCTAAATCTTTTCGACAAGAGCAGTGTGAAGCAAGAAATGGCTATCAGTCTGATGCAAAGGGTGTCAAGACATTTGTTGAATGGGTACCCAAGTATGCTGGAGTACTTCCCGGAGACGTTTGCAAGCTCACCTGCCGAGCCAAAGGAACAGGCTATTACGTGGTATTTTCTCAGAAGGTAACGGCATCTCCAATCATGATTTCATGCTCCAGTTTAGAAATGTCCTGTATCTTAGAAATCTTTCCCTACAGCAAGGGAAAAGAAGTTAATCGTACGATTAAAAGATTTAACTGTGTAATTCAATTTAGTGGTTTGATCTACTGGTTATACATTAGGACCAGAATTGGCTTCTAAAATGAGATAAGTTTTTCCACATCTCAGTATGTGGCTTCATGACAAGTATGGGGCTCTTAGTGCGCTCTGTACTAGTTTCTTTTCGGTAGTGGATAAAGGGCTTTCTTCCTGGAGAGTCATCTGTCATTCTGGGGTCTTCTGGAGGAGAAAGAGTACTGTGAGTAAAAGAATGTGTTTTAGCCTGAATTATATTAAGGGGGTCCAGAGTAACTCTTATGGAGCCAATTAATATAGAATAATTAGCCAATTAGTATAGATGTGACTTGCAGTCAGTTCGTTAGATCAGATGCAATTCGAACGGAAATGTCTCCCATGCTTACACTTGCCGTTTTCTGCCTCTAAATGTTATGAAGGTAACAATTAGATGTAGATAGTTCAAATGCAAGGTTATCTACAAGTACCGTTATTGTTACTAATAATAAGCTGTGAGATCTTCCTTAAAGCCAGGGTCATTCTAGTGTCTTACGGTGGAGTTATCTGTTATTGCTTTCAGCCCTTTGCTGAACTTCATCTGCTTTTGTGCTGGGAACATCAGAGAAATTCAGTCTGGGCTGTCAGAGTAGGCACTCTGTTCTGTGTGGGTGACATAAATAAGTAGCTGGGTTTTGCCAGTCAGATTCACAAAAGCAAATCTTTTCCATGGTAGTTTTAAATAACAGTCATTTGATTGCTTAGGTAACTGATGGTACTGAATGTCGACCGTACAGTAATTCTGTCTGCGTCCGGGGAAAATGCATACGAACTGGTTGTGATGGGATCATTGGTTCAAAGCTCCAGTATGACAAATGCGGGGTGTGTGGAGGAGACAATTCCAGCTGCACAAAAGTCATGGGAACCTTTACCAAAAAGAGGTATTGATCTTCAGTATTAGTAAATTTATCTTGTTCTGCAAATAGTAACTCTGCCATCTGCTTGCTTGCTTTCTGTCTCTAAACACAATTTAATTTCATATGAAGATTGAGATAAAAAGTACATTGCCTGCCCTTTATGGCACTTTCCAGATGGTTTCAGCTGGCCTCTTAACAATGCCCCGAAACTGGCAAATAGCGAACTGGCAAAACACTGTACCCAGTCCCTTTCTGATACAAAGTGCCGGTGATACAGGTGAGCACCCAGTAATAGGAAGTTTGCCAAGAATAAGGCGTAGCATCTTGCTCTGCTACTCTTGCTGGTCAGATGGCTTGTGGTTTCTAGAGGAGAGAGGAGTGAATCAGAAAGTTGTTAGGGTCACAATAATCTGGGTGTATCCGAAACTCTGTGTTTCCCAGATGATGCTGGGTTAGCAAATAGATGCTGAGAACGTGTTTCATCTCAGCTGACTTTGAATGACAATGAGGACATCCCACCTGATATAGTGACACGGATTCCTTGTGTAGTTAGTGGAGAGAAGCAGACAGCATTAGAGCACATCTGTAAAAGTCTTCCTTAATAGCTGAGGGGGATTATACCCTAAAAATACCTTTTCACACTGCTGACTATACATGGAGCTTAGATGACTAGATGAGATGTCAGAAGTAAACATGGGCTTAAACATGGCATTTGCTATATACCTTCATGTCCATTGGCATAATATCGATCTCCAGATGGATTTTTTTTAAAAGCAGTTATCCATAAGACATTTTTCTATCAGAGTTCAGCTTTTAGCTGTAACAAAACTTAATACAAGTAAAATAAAAGGAACTGCCCCCATGGTTTTCCCTGACCATGTTGAGGGCAGCAGTAAGCTTTGCACTGAGATACCAGTATGAAGTAAGTCTGCCTTCTCTCTGAACTCTCATGCCCCTCCCTCTTCAATTCTTAAGATTCATAAAAAAATCAGGATTTTTAATTATCATTTATATAGATTCCAACGTCTTAAAGGACTGCTGTAGTGATCTACTCTTAGAAACTTTCAGTTTACAGTTTCTACTCAGCGTCTGCAACTGCATTAGTGTACCATCTTTTAAAATGCACGTAAACTTGATTTTGTTTTATATCTTCCAAATTCTTACATAGCATATTGAAAGCTACCAGAAGTTGAAATCTGACTCTTGAAATGACCTTTTATTTCTATACATTTTCAATATACTGATTAATAGCAGTCAAAAATTACTTTAAGAGTGAATTTAACCTAAAAATAAACATAACTAATCTTCTTCCTGGTAAACCAATGATTATTTACCTAAAGATGCCAAAACACCTCTGCCAAAAAGAATGACTTTCCATCCAAATTAATAATTATAGAAACCAAATCTTTTCCAATTTGTAAATATTGAAATGTCTGGGATGTCTAAATGAAGAAGACAGCGTGAGATATACTTCATATGATTCAGTGATGATCCTTGTGCTGGAATCCAGGCTCCAGCAAAAATGTTAATGGGACTCCATGAATTTCAGTGAGGCCAGATTTGTAGCATAGATACACTTGAAAATGGAGAGATTCTATTATAATTATTCCTATGAAGTTACCATCTTACTCCTCAAATCATGCCTTTAACTGAAATGAGACTGGTCAGAGAGTAAAATATTAATTCAACCTCCATGCATTCAAAAAGTTGCGCCATTTAGAAAGAAATAGTCAACTTGTAAGTAACAAGTATGTTCCAACTTGATTTTGATTGAATTTTGGAGTGACAAGGATTTTTTTACTGGAAATACTGTTTGAGACAATTCCCTTATGTGAGTAATTGACTTTAAACCTCTCATTAAAATAGTGAAATCTTAATTGTCTGGTTTTACATGTAAAAGGGCAGTGGCTGTAGGAAAATTATCTTTTCTCCACTGAAAAATAGCAGCTCCTGCATTGCTGTCCATTATAAACCAAACTGTACATTAAACATACAGGGAAACTATTAAATGTACAAGGAGAAACTAGTATTTCCCTTTGCAGACAATTGCCATAACAGCATTTGTTTGTACTTTTTTCTTTTAAAGTAGTCAAAACATAATCTTCTGAAAAACATGGTTCCTAAGAACTTTTTAAAAGCCAAGTTGTCAGAAGTTAGGAAAGAGGAGAATTAAGGCTGCACGTGATTTCTTTGCGCACGTGGAGTGTTATAGTTCTTTGTGCAAACAACTTGAATTCTGCAGCATTGCTTTTAGTTTTTGAACAACTGATTTTGTAACTTTAATAACATGTTTTAACAGAGTTATTTTGGCAACTGTTATGTAAAAATATTTGTGCAGTGCTGTAGAGCAGAGTCTCCCCCAACCTGTTTTTCGCACCATATTCCTTCAGCTTTACGGAGGTGCTAAATCAATAGAGTTTTAGTCGTTGTCTCATAACTGCTGGAAATAGCAGTGGAATAGTACAAGCGTTTAATCTGTAGTCTGTGCAGTCTCTGCTTGTGCAGCCAAAAATTCTTGAAATTAGCAGTCTGCTCTTTAAACAATCCCAAAAGAGACCCCTTTGCTTTTATATATTTTTAATATATTTTTTCATTCCTTTTTTTCTGGAAGTTTCAGCACTAAATTTTTCAGATGTGAGGTACTTGCATAATGGTTTTGTCACAGGTTTAGAAATCAAAATACATGTCTCCAAAGTCCAGCTGGTAGCTTATAGCTATATGTAGTCTTCAGATTTTTTTCTATGTATCAGTAAAGTTAAAATAAATAACAAGCTTGAGATAGCGATAAGTTCCAGCACACTTGCAGGTTTTGAACACTTGGCACTTTTGGTAGAAGAGTTAAATATCTTTTTCTAAATCTGAATTAAGATACTTTGTAAGCAGCAACAGACAGAACTCTGTGATGGTACAAATTAAACATTTGGGCACACCTCATATTAGACACTTGACGATTAATCTTCCGCTTTATGAATTTCAAAGTAAACAAATTTTTTCTCAGTGATCAAGAGTATTTTTAAATGTTCCCAAGGTACCTCTACCCAGCTGTTACTCTGCTCATGCTTTCCTTAATCATCATTATAGCAAAGACAGCAAGAAACAGCTGTAACCAATGCATATCTCATTATCTTTCCTTGGCAGGCAAAGCGTGCATTGTATTTCATATCTCCCACCCTTTGCTGAAATATATAAGCTATCTATTATTGTTCATTTCTCTTGTATCTGACTCACGTAAAATCGTTACTAAAGCTAAAGATTAAGCAATTTGAAATAAGTGCAGTAGAAATTTCTTCAAGCATATAAAGAACAATACAATAGACAAACAGTGGAACCTGCTTAAATTAATCTTAGATGAGCCTCAAGCCAGATGGATTCAGGGCCTGAACTAAAATGAAGCAAGATGTGTCATGCCAGTGACTTCATTAGGCACTGTTGCAGTAAGACTTGAGGCTTATTTCGGGCTAGCTACTGAATGCTCTTTTTTTTTTTTTCCCTTCATTCAGCAAGGGCTACACCGACGTAGTGAAAATCCCAGAAGGGGCGACTCACATCAAAGTTCGGCAGTTCAAGACTAAGGACCAGAGCAGGTTCACTGCCTACCTAGCCCTGAAAAAGAAAAATGGTGAGTACCTTGTCAATGGAAAATATATGATCTCCACTTCAGAAACAATCATTGACATCAATGGGACTGTCATGAACTACAGCGGCTGGAGTCACAAAGATGATTTCTTGCACGCAATGGGACACTCTGCCACAAAAGAGGTTCTTATTGTACAGATACTTGCGACTGATCCAACTCAACCAGTGGACGTCCGCTATAGTTTCTTCGTGCCAAAGAAGCAAGGGCAAATGAATAACTCTGTCACCAGCAGTGGCAGCGGCAGCAGCAAAGTAACTCCACAGCTCATGCAACCCCGCTGGGTTACGGGGCCGTGGCTTTCTTGTTCTCGAACATGCGACACAGGGTGGCACACCAGGACTGTCCAGTGCAAAGACGGGCATGGAAAATTAGCTAAGGGATGTCTTCTCTCTCAGAGACCGTCAGCATTTAAACAGTGCTTGTTGAAAAAGTGTTAACCTGTGGTTGCGATCTTCTTTAAAAGAGGTTTGATTAAGCCATTGTTGACATACTGGTATTAGGTCTGCCCAGACAGAGAGAAGCAAAGGCTTCAATGTACTTGCATACAGTCTCAAATTATGGGCAGAATCTGCCTATTTGGACCAAATGAAGATGTGCACTGCTTTAAATAATAGTAGGGTGATCGTAATATGTCAAAAAAACCTAAGCATTAAAGTTGTTATAAGCCCTCTGTGTCTGCAAAAATATAAAATAAAATAATGCAAAAGAAGAAAAACTAGTGAATGGAGGATCCTGGGATATTTGAAGGTTACAGAATCATCTCCCCTTTTTCACCTACCTCTAATACAGTATGTCCTTAGAAAACATCACGTGTACCCACGATACCACAGTAGTTTATTTTATACTGTTTTGTAAATATCTTTCATTTGGTACGTCACTTTATATCACTTGGTTCTATTAAAAAATCAAAAGACAAACTGCATAAGCAAAGTGATTGACCAAAGTATATCTGCAGCCCTTGTGGACTCGGTCCGTTCTTCAGAAAGGGCTGCAGATGTTTTACTGGAAAATGACGAGCTTGCTGCTGGTTTTAAAAAGTAATCTCTTTTGGTTTTGACAAAAGGAAACGTTTTCACACTAGGAATTTCCTGACAGCAGATCATTATTCTATGACAAATACTGTGTTTCCACCCAGAAATTCTCAGGAGCATTGCAGCAGCTTGCAGAGCAGGGATCCCCACATGTGCGTTGCTCAATACCAGCACCATTAGCGAGTCCTCACCATGTGTATGTCAGACACGCACAGAAGGAGGATTTGGCTGCTAGAAGGAATTTGTGTACACTTTCCTTGTAAACCTTCCACTACTTCCAGCTGTGTCACAGCTTGGGGTCCTTGTTGTGGATGAACAATAGCTGCTAGCTTCTTCTTTCCATAAAACAAAGGCATACTGTATTTTGTAGAAAGTCGTTAGAGAACCAAAAATTACAGGTAAGATAATCATCAAGTGTCTTCTAACTCAGATATTCTGAGGCTGTGTTCAGCTGCTTTCTCTGTTGTTTTCTCTATGGCTTCCACCTTGAATCTAACAATGTGTAATGTACCTACATCTTTTGAAGAGGCTATAAAGGTCAAAAAAACACAGCAAGCAGTTAATATTTTATCACTGTTTTGTCCATCATGTCTAACTCTGGTATTCATCTTACCAGCAAAAGTTTGTAACTGTTTGTCTTTTTTGATTGTTTTGTGTGTTTGTGTGTTTGGGTTTTTTTAAAGCTATAGAAGGCATTCACGTTTTGTATATCTACCACGTTTGGGAGGAAAAGGGGTCACTAGGAAGTCCATCCACATCAGGATGTGGATGACTTGCCCGATATCAATAAGACTGTTTCCACAGTACAGGCAGTAGCTGGTAATAATTTTCATTGGCAGCAACTTCCAAATCCCCTTATTGTCTGGTAGAAGTTCTGTGACCGAGGATGGGCATTTCACCTTCTGCAGGTAACAGGTGGAGGCCTGACAGCAACCCCATTAAAATTGCTTCCTTTTATATCAGCAGGCTTTGAATTAAGGCCTAGAAAAACAGGTACCAAAAGAAATGGTTATAATATGCTCATGAAAATAGAATCCCATCTGTCTTTTATTCCTTCATTCATCCACACAGGCGAGTACAAGGCTGCAGGAGGATTTTCAGACAAGCCTCACAGCTGTAAGTCAGTGGTACTCGAGCACCAAAATACCCCGGGCTCTTCTGAAAATCCCAATCATGAAATCAGTTGAGAAAACTTGTTGTTATGTGTAGCAAGAAGGGCAGGTCTTGCTCCAGGCTGACACAAACATGTTTTTGCAACTGTGGCATGTTTGTATGAACTCTAAGAAAGCATGTGATGATTTCAAAACAGCATAGAATTGCTACATCTACAAGTATGAAACCTGGAAAAGGATCTATTTTTGTACCCGGTTCTAAATAAACAGTAATAGGGGCAGGGCCTCCTCCTCTGTCAAAGTAAGTGAATTACCAAAGAATGTTACTAGTCGTCTTCCACTTTCAAGAATGGTGTGGCCACCTCATTAGGAGTAGTCCTGTGCAAAACTGTGGATCTTGAGGAAAATTCCCCACTTAATCTCTGGTCCCACCCTAAGAACCAAGATCAAGGCTCTGAATATTTGCAGAGTTCTGGAAAATTAAGATTTATGCCTTCGCTACCTATTAACATAAGATCACTTTGAAGTGTCTTGTTTTCCTTTCAAGTAATCTAATTTTTACACATATATGTATTACACATCTTCTAGAACCTCTCAAAAAAGTTCATAACAAATAGAAACCATCATGAGAGGAAAAATAAGGAGACTTAATGTGTCTCAGCATAGACTTAACATTTGTCTCAGCATACAGCTGCTGTATTGTGGCATTTGTTTTTCCTGTGTTTTATCATAACAGAGACAGAATGTGCAAGTATTTGTGTTTGCATCATAGTGATAATTTATTATATGTACAACAGGATGAGTACAGCTTTTGGATGCTATTCAGACTCCAGAAGAGTAATACCATACGCGGGTAAAAATTTAAAGCTTCCTTAGATCAAGAGTATCTTTTTTCATGAAAAAGTTTATTTATAAAAAAGAAATAAATATGAGAACAAACCACTATAGTGATTTTTTCCCTTTTCACCAGTGTACTAATGAAGCAAATTAGCGTGAGCGAAAAGCAGCTGCCTTTGTCTGGTGAGAGGGCAAAGGGGACAGACCAAGGACGCAACCCTAAAAGTGTAAGATAAACTAAGTCGGCCTGCTCTAGTTAACACTTGCTTTTTAGCTGTTCTTTGTAAACAGACTCCAATTCCAAACCTTGCTTTTGTCAGTTGTAGCTATTTCATGTAACTGATGGATGAAACATTGGTGCAAGGTATGTGACTTTGTCATTTCAACTTCTGTTCTCAACTAAATGCCTTGTCACTCACACTGTGGTGTCATTGTTTACATTACTACCGAGTGTTGCCAAACAGGATTCATAAAATGCATCTAGGGGATAGAAACCCTGAGTATTGCTCTTCGCATAGACAGAAACAATCCTCAATGTTAAATTCACTACCGACTACTTGGGACACATCTCCAGTGCCCTTAGGTGGAGTTGGACCCCTCAGCATCGGTGGGTTTTAGAGCATCTGCTTCTCAAATAAGACATTCTCACTAGGAAGTGGCCTATCATCTTTGGTCTGACTGTATACAAGAAATTAAATTTAGCTGCCCTCCTGTGGAAACAGTTTTATCACAAGGGGGAGAAGGAATAGTCTTGTGGATTAATCACAATTGTAAAAAAAAAAAAAAGCAACACAGCACTGAAAAAATAAAATAATTTATTGTTTTTACAACTGGTATGTGAACGGATGTAATGAATTTATTTATTCTTATTTAACAGAAATACCAATTGTGCAAATTCTATATTTAATATGTTTTGCTATCGTCTCTGTCTCTCTCTTTCTCGCTCTCTTTTAATTTATGCTTCAAATTTGTGTTGAAAGTACGCCTTGTGAGTTTACATAATGTATGGCACTGGTTATTTTTTGTATGTTTTTATTTAGAAAGCTTTCTGCATGAAACAGGAGTATATGTGTATACATGTGTGCACACTGTATAGATGTATATTCTTTTTCTGCTACCATCTTTTTCTTAGAGAAGTTGTCGACCTTTAATTTTGTGGCACCTCATGCTCAAAGCTCCTTGTTACGCTTCACTTCTAAAATCTCTCGACTAGCAAGTCACAAAGGTCTGTGGACCAAAAAAATAAAAAACCCTGCCAGCTCCTAAAGAACTCGGTCAACAGACTTGCTTTGCACAGGCGCGTGCAATGCATGCTGCGTGCCTCAGTGATTTACCACCGAGGCTGGTAGGAGTCTTGCCCTTTGCTTCAATGGGAGCAAGTTCGGGCTTGTAGTGAATGAGAGTCCTCTACATGTGAATGAAGTTTCTCTGGGTTGTCAGGGTGGCAAGTGAGTCTTCTCTCGTGCAGCATCTTATGTTTAAGTGAAAACACTACAGAGAAACTTGTGTGCCTCTTTAAAAATATAGCTGAAACAATGTATGACTTGGTTTACAAAGACAACCATTAAAACTATTTTTTCAGTCCTTCCACCATTTATATACATATATAAGTATGTATATATGGCTATAAAAAAATCAAAAGTCCTATTCAGAAGGCTTTGCAATGTTTTACTTCATTGTGTTCTAGCTCTTTGCACCACATCAGGCAAAGTTAGAGGCAAAAAAGCCAGCAAAGCATGCATTCCCAGTGTTTCCCTGAAAATAACAGTATCTGTGTGCTTCCACTTTTCATCCAGTCCAACTACTGCTGAACTCAAGGGAACTTGTATTGGGTCCAGTGTAAGGGAAGCAATGCAAACAAACCTACAGCTTTTCTACAGTCAGTTTCTTTGACAGCACAAATGACTTCTGTAGCCACTTCACCGTAAGGGCGGTACTACAGACTGCAAATAACCTATTTCAAACTGTTGAAAGTTGCCTTGCTCACCGGTGCCCACATTCACACAGGTTAAATTCCAGCTCAGCCTCTCCGCCCGACGTCTGCTGCCATCCGGGCACTCCCGAGGACCCAGAGCCAGCCACCAGGCTTTAGATTAATTTGTGATGGCCAGTGGGCGATGCTTCCTCGCTTAAGACCCACTCCAAAATGTCAGGGAATGACTATAAGCCTTGACTTTGACAGTCTTTAGGGCAGGCTTTAAATGGGATTTGTAAGGGTGAAACCCCAGTAATTGCAGGTTTTCAGCAATACGTTTAGGTGAATTCCTCCTCGTGCTAATGAATGCTGTGCTGCTCTTTGTCACTGAGGAAGATGGTGCCTGTGGCAAGAGCCAAAATTAGATTCTCTGAGCATGGGTTGCAATTTTCAGAAAAAAAGTTGCCCATTTGGAGAGGTTTGTTCCTTTTTTTTTTTTTAATGAAGTAATTTATAGAGTTGCCAGAGTGCATCATTGCATTCATACTTGTCATTGGTAACATTTTGAAGAGGGTTTCTTACTGTGGGTACACTGATACTAGCTTGTATGATAAAGCTAGTTCAATATTCTTGTTTTGAATAACGTTGCAAATGCAGATCTTTCTGGTTTATCGTGTGTACCAGTAATGACACTTCACATAAGAGAAGTTATTAGGTCCTCAGCTGGCACCACAAAATGTAGCTTTGGGGTTTAGAAGATGTTATTACAAGTGCAAGTTTTCAGTGATAGCATACAAAATTTGAAACGCCCCAAGTCTTCAGGTGAGTGGTGTGAGAACTCCCCAGACACACCATACCAAACTTCCTGATACTGTCCCACTGCTCTGCACGCTGTGAAGTTGCAGGTCAGAAACAAAACTTACGGTGTGGTTTGCCCTGAAAGTTGTCTCTAGAGGCTCGCGGTCACTGTAAGGACACTAAAATCATTTCCACATACGTCAGCGTTGCATAGGCCGTGTTGAAACACATACGTGGGCACATGTAGAACTTAACTGTGGCTAAATGCAAATGCATGGGGTTTGTGCGTGTATGTGTATACTTGTGTATATATAAACACGTATATACACAAACGAGTATTTGGGGCTCCATTACTCCTACTCAGAGGGCAAAATAGCTACACCGGTTTTAGTTCTATCTATGTAAATTCAGAGTAACTTCATTACATCATTTGGCTTTGCAGGAGCTGCTTCAGACTTATACCACTTTAAGTGACAGAATAATTTGTCTTTTATAGGAACTGGTTTACACAATTTATCATATGAACTGTGAAACTTTCAGATAGTTTATCATATGAAACACACTCACTGACAGTCAAGCATATATGCATTGTTAAAATACCATCGGATACAGGAAATAATCTACTGAATTCAAGTAAGTTGGAGACAGTGTATACTCCTGTATAGCAATAAATCCATTTAATTTCTATTGCCAGGTCATCTGCCTAACATCAGATAAGATAAAACAAGAGAGGTACTGTGGGGAAGACTAAAGAGAAAGCACAACATTTGGTCTTGCTTAGTTTCATGTGCCTCTTTATACACTCGATGGGTGTCAGCATATTCTTTGTGCATTGCAGATAACTTGGCTGAAATACCAGTACCCCTTGAGAAACCGAGATGTGTCGCAGAACTTTTTTTCATCCTAGTATGTGTCTAATCAAAGAGAGTTAACATTTTTAGAGCACTACTATGTCAGCCAGTTTACATCATAAATAATATGTTATGCAAATTATAAATTCATTTGAACTGAATTGTACAAGGTCTACACTGTACTATGACACATTGAAGGCCAATATTTTGTTTTGTAAACTATTACATATGTATAATTTACCAGTTGTAATCTAAAAACATTTGATTCTGTGATTTCAGTAAAAGTAATAAATATAAACTGTATCATAGGTCCAAAATATTTGTTCTATATGGTATATTTGTGGGCTGCTGTTTGCCATTTGTGCCCCACTAGAGACAGACAAGCAGAAAGAGATCGAGCTGATCCCTACAGTAAGGCATAAATATTCTTTCTATGTGTAAACCCCTTTAGTTGTGGTGGGGTGGAGTTGTGTCAAAGTGGTTTTGTGAGTCGTGAAATGTAACCGGGCAGCGCAGAAAAGGGCTTTCAGTGCCCTTCCAGAGCCCCAAAGTTCCTATTTGCTGCAGCTGGGAGAGGTGGTATATACCAGCGATCTCCTGAGCTCCCCAGAGCCCCCATGAAATCCACGGGACCTGTCCAAAAGTAATGTCCTGCAGAATTAGTGGATTAAGATATTCAGAGTGAGATTCATAATTAGCAATATAAACAAATCTTAAGAGTCGTAAAAACCTGCCAGAAGGGGCAACGGCAGTGTATGGTGTGTGCAGAAGTGGTGGTACAGCGTGTGTCAAAGGAAAGGTAAGAGCAGTAATTAGAGGATCAGGCTGGTTAGACAGAGTTGTATACTGCTCCCGTTCAAGTCTGGCTGTTCAGATGCAGTATTACCAAGATTTACTTTTCTAATAGAACCGTATTATTATGCATTACAATTCAATTTTCATGCTGATTTCTTGCTTATCCTTTCTCATTCCACAACACTAAGCTGGAGTTTTTATTGCTCCCAAAAACAATGCTTTCTTTCCAAAAGTGAAAGCAAATTCATCCTGTCTGAATCTTACCCCATGTGCATGTCTAATCTATTGATTGCTGGCATTTTTATGAATTTTGAATTTTGCCTTTTTTCTTAATGTGGAGGTTTTCCTTCATTTTGTTTTACAAATTGTAAATGAAAATTATTCTTATTTACAGAAACAATTTATATATGCCTAGGAATTGCTTTTCTTCCTAGGTTGTTCAAACAACGGCAGAGAAGCTTTACAGAGCTGCCAGTACCTAAAGAGAAGCCCAAAGTCTTCAGAAAATTTATCTAATAGTCTATTACACTACATATAAATCTGCTTGAACCACATTACAAGTGAGCTGTCTTGCCACTGCTTGGTACAGTATAAGTATATAAATATGCACAATATTACATATTTGTAATAATTCTATTACATAGTCTATATAAAGATGTTTCAGAAAAATCTTGCTTATACATTTACACTAGATGGTTATAAGGCTGGTTGCTGCCCAGCAGAAAGAATACAGTGGTCAACATGAGTGAAGGGCGCAGTAAAAAAACCTGTGCTAGAAGGCAGCTTGACCATTTACCTGCCTAAAGGGTTTAGGGAGATGAGTCATCTGCTACACTCGTCAGTAAAAATTGACTAACGGGTTTTCATCCCTCCCTGCACCTGTCCTCAGCCAGGATGCTGGGGCAGAGCAAAACCTCCACCCGCTCCATGTCTCCTCCTGCCCACCTGCAGGTAGAACTAGCAGACATGCAAACTATGCCGCAGCTTTGTCCTCTACTTGTAGGTATCTTTTGTCTCTTAGAGAACTCCAGAGGTGTGACCACCTCAGAGATACTTCAGTACCTCCTCTGTATTTTTTTGTCTGCATAGCAAGCTGCAGTGTCTCTGAGTGATTATGGCATGTCCTATCTTCACAAAATTCCATTTTTATTTCCCGTTTTAGAGTTTGCAGTAGCTCAGAGAGCGCCGTTACTGGGAACGGAAATCCATTCATATACAAATCAGATAGAGCAGAGACAGCAGTATAGACTTTCTCAAATGTCCAACGCTGTCATAATCCCATTACTGTGCAAGGACTGTTCTGTATCAGGAAGATGAACTCATTCTCTCTTAATGTATTTTCCGTCTCTTCATAATGTGACATTTCACCTCTTCAGAAACTATACATAATTACATGTGAGGAGGGAGACTTCTATTCCCAAGACTCTGAACTTGTAGACCCAAATCTCATTTTTAGGTGGGGATGCAAGATGGATGCGATTCAATTTCAATCCTCTGGCCAAACCGATCCTTTAAAAAAAAAACAAAAACAAAAAAACCACCACAAAGTTTTGGAAACCTCAGAATATATCCAATAATTAACCTAGAAAATGTTCAAGTCTTTCCACATTGCTTACACCGTTACCTCACTCTCCTTATGCTGTGCTCTGCGAAGTCTAAAGTAATAAATTCATCATACTTAGACCACTCAGCATTCTAAGCTGACCCAAAGAGAGGGTTGAAGAGAAAGTGTGTGGGAAAAATAATTTAACAAAAGCCAAGGAAAAATTATTATTTTCCATGCTTGCAGGACCAGGGGGGCAATCTCTTTGCTTTCCCTTGATTATTCTGGGAAAGTATGTCTAAGTGAAAGGGCACGGACAAGCAGCTGCTCAAGAATGCTTTGGTGTAGCAATCATGTGCAACCCAAGGATGAGCTTATTAAAACGGCCATTGCGGCCATTGCCACCATAGTCTCACTGCTCCGAGTGTTGCTAAACAAATAAGACAGGAGAGTCGGATGAAATTCTGGAGACTGCATGTGCGTTTAGGTATGGGGGAGAGAGGGGTGCCTCAGAAGGCAATGTTATTGCAGATGTAATTGCAGATGTGTTGCATTCTGTAATCTTTATTAGTTTTAATGCATTTTGCCACAGGAAGCTTGTAAGCATAGTTTTTTGCCTACCTGTAATTTGGTTCACTGGTGGGTCTTTATTTTATTTCTTCCACGTATTGCTCTGCTTCAGTGAGACTTTACCTAAAGGACCCAAATCTGTAGAATTAAAGCCAAAACCTCCCACACGTCTCGAACTGCACAAGCCTGACTTCTGCTAAAGAGACTCATGTTTGTAGCAATGCTTCCCAGTAAGTCATGACTGCTGCCAGGAGAAGAGGAGGGCTGGGGGGTGAGCCCGGCACAAGAGCCATGCTGGCATCGACTCTCAGACTGTCTCGAGGGGTGAAGCCAGCTGAACTTTCAGATCCCATGTATGTGCAAGGACATGCCTATCTCTAGCTCATCTGAGTGCTTCGCACAGGTGTGCATCAGAAATTAATTCTCTTTATAGCACCGGCTCTGCTAGTTGCCTTTCCCCCCACCTTGCACATTTGTGGTGTTACTTCGAGAGAGTGCATTCAAAATGGATTTTACATTTTTTTGCTCTGGAGGCACTGAGACCTTGCAGAAAAAAAATGCTCAAATTGCCCTCGACTGGCACTCCAGCAGAGAGGCCCGCTGGAAACTGAGCCCGTGCAGCCATAGAGCCGTGAAGGTACCACTGAGAAACATCTGCTTGGTAAGCAGGACGGCAGCGGCGCAGCGAGCATCGCTACTGTCCCGTGGTGCCTGAGAGCGTCAGATAACCCACATCTTGAAATAGTTGAAAACTGGCAGCAGGCCACTGAGGCAATTGCTTAGATGGCAGCTACCCAACGGGTTGGCAAACAAGCTTAGTTACCTAGTAAAGGTGGTCTGTAACTAAAGGGTAACGAAAATTATACTGGAAACTTTCAGAGCACTTTAAAGTGGTCAGTTTAAGACAGGGCCCTGCCCACTGGAAGTGGTCCTTTGCTGAAGGACCTCGCTGTACTAGGGCTGGTTTTGTCCAGAAAAAACAGCATTAGATGCATTCTGTGTGGGCTGGGAGGAATGTTTTCACACTGATATTTATGTGGCATGCTAAGATTTGACAGCCATCCAGAGGGGTTTTGGCCAATATTTCATTTTAAATATAATATTTCATCGTAAGTATGTGCTGCGCACAATCGAATGAAAGCACGTGAAATGGCATTGCTTCTGAGGGGCAAACCAATGGCGGAGACAGGCTCCGTATGGTAAACCAGCAGCTACAGAGATATAGGTTCTTTCGACAGGAATTTGAGCTATGAAAGGATTTAAGGGGAAATTACCAACCAGTCTGGCATTCGAATGCCAAAAGACACAGTCAGGCTCTTGGCCATTCAGGCACGCCGTAATGCTCTTCAGCTCCACTTCAAAGGGAGAAGGGAAGTCGCGGGGCTTCGCTGTGCAAACCTCGGCCTCTTCATGTAGGCAGGAAATCGCCATCAGAACGCCAGCCCTTCCTCGGGTTGAAGCGAAATGGTGAACTGAAGGATTAGATAGGTATTATATATGAAGAACTTTTCCTTCAGAGGAGAGGAGAAAGAACCAAAGGATGTTTTGTTTCCCTCTCCATCAGAATAATTATTATTTTGGGGTGAGTTCATTGCATATTTTTGGCTTGCTTTTTTTTCCCCAAAAATAGTTTCTTAAGGCAAGGCAGAGCCAGAGCCAGAACCTAAGACAATTTGTGAGGGAACTGTGGAACAGCTTTGCCTCCCAAAGGTCTCTGCCTGCCTCAGCCTGCTGAAGGCCTTTCCAGGATCTCCTCTTCCCCAGAGCCTCCACCTTCTGCCCCAGGAGCCATCTCCCTTGGCCACATTCATAATGTTTATTTAAATCATCACCTGGTTTGTTTTCAGAGCTAGTCATGTTTCTAGAAATATGTAAAAAAGGATGTTAAAGACCTAGTAGATGGGGGGGGTGGGGGGGCGGGGAAATACATTGGCAAAAAAGATTAGGAGACGTAGTTATGTCTCATTTATCTCATTTACAACTACCAAAAAAAAAAAAGGGGGGGGGGGGGGGGAGGAAGCTCCAAGAAGGAATAGTATTTATGAGCAGTATCTCTTCTGTCTTGAATTTGGATGTAAGCCATAACCAGGCAGCATCCAAAAACTTTGGAAATCTAGGGGAGTTAATTTAGATCTCGTAGAAATCCATATATCGGGGTAAACTTAAAAATATAGAGCAGAACAGCTAAAATAAGAGGATGGAGTAGCGATAGACGAAAAAATGCTTTACTTTTCATTTAGATACAGTGAGGGACAAGAAGTAATGAAGAAGGGAGCTAGGAGAGTTTAGGATAATTTCATACAAGATTAAACTTATCAAATAAATGTATGGAGCAAAAATTTTTGATTCTGTAAGGATAAATAGGGATTTCCATTAGAAGCAGTAGCTGAAGGCTTCATATCCCAATTATTTATGTGGATATTGGATATTGAGAATTGTGAATATTGTGGATATTGTTACTAAAAATCCTGAAAACTGCAGCCCAGATGGGCTTATCATTTTAAGCCTTTTTAAAGCCTGAAATAAAGTCTTAGTTGATTTATTTAATTAGATATGCCAGGAGGTTCCTACTTGTGCATGGAAGCAATTGTAGCTGTGATATACATTACAACTCACAAAGGGGTGGAAGTGAATCAATCATTCCTAATGCAGTTCCTAATGTAACATTTGCTTTTAAAGCAAAGGGTTCGTCGGTAGACTAGACAGTTTCTTTGACATACGTGCTCAGGCCAGTAAGATGTACCATAGGAAATGCACCTTGCAGACAAGGGATTTAGACTTAAGCTTGAGTAACAAATACCACAGGATCTCTTGGTGTCATGACACAAGAGAAAGGCGCTGGCTGAAGAAAACGGGAACGTGGGAACACTTCTCCTCTCTGTGGGACCAGAGTAAGGGTCCCAGCTGAAGGTGCACCATGACCATGGCTTGCAAAGGTTTGTGGAGGGACAGTCTCATAGGTGCTGACCCCAGAAATTTGTAAGAATGAAGGGATAAAGCCTGCCTGGGAGCCAGTGTTTAAGCAGGGTTATGAGTCCAATTTACCTGACTACTCCAGTAAAGGAGTAAATAAATAGCTTGGTCATTTGGGACATGTCCCAAAGCATGGCAGGAAAGTAGCTAGAGGAGCACAAAAACTACGTTGGTATCCATACAGCAATAGACAGAGGTTATTTTAGCAGTGTGAAATGTTTTCTGACTCCAACAGCACACAAAAAAAGTGCCAAAGCAATTTGCCAGTGACAATAATGTGTGGTGTAATGTTGAGGATGAAAAACCTGCGGCTGGATTTCACCCAGTATAAACCATCCCTGGGTCTACTCCAGTAATATTCAGGGTTAAACAACTATATCTGGGCTTTCTATCTGAGTAGTATCTGTCACTTGAATATAGATAAATATTAAATTATGTCTACACTTAAGGCAGAGTCCTTAGTGTTGACTTAAAGGGTAATTCATGTTTCTAAATCATTTCAGTGAATTTGTAAATCCCATCCTTAAAGTTTTTGAAAAACATATATTATTATTTTTTTAGTCTGCTATTTAACACCATAGTGTGTTGCTAGCCAAGCCCTGCAATCCCACGCAAGGCAGAGTATGTTCAGTTCTCTGGCTGTCTACGCATTTTCCTCCCCTACGTACCTTACAAGCCAATGCCTGAATATAGCCCTAAAAGCATATCCTTAGCATACACCCAAGAGACCACATTCAGTATCCTGTCACCCATCATATTGAACTATTGATTCTACCAGGATCATTAATAAAAGTATAATTTTAAAAATGTCTCTTTACTTAAAGCCTTTTTTTTTTTTTTTTTTTTTTTGATGGTATAGTAGTTATGGCAACTTCTTCCTGCCACCTCTGCTGCCAAAAGCCACAATCCATCCATGAAAAAGAGCTCTTCCATCCAAACACATTTTTCGGTGGACAGCAGCATTCCCTGGCTGGAGTGCACTCTTCCCTTCCCTTCTGGCAAATGGGAAGCCAAACAAATCTGTAACAAATGTGAGCTGAGAGTGAGGAATTAAGTGAACTTCTTACAAATTACTTTGTATTTTTACATGTACATGCAAGGGAAAAAAAAGTCTTGGGGACGGGCAGGGAGAAAAAGCCAGCCACCCCCCTGGACTGTTCAAAGAAAGAAAATGTTTTCTTTTCTTAGAATGCACATTTGGGATTCAAACACTCTTAAAGTCTTGGCATAATAGTAATTAAAGAATTGGTGAGTTATTTTCCCTTCTCTCTTGGTTTTATTCTACCATAGAGGTCAGTGGCAAGATTTCTTAAGTCTGGTGTATTTCCGGCATGATGATCAAAGTTTGCTTTAAGAATTTGCAAATAAAATGTTCCAATTCTTTGCTAGTACCAAAACTCCGCTTCTATGAGCAGGGCCTTCTGGTCTTGACACAAAATAATTCTTAAATTTCCTGTTCGACAACATGGTAAAGCTTTCAGAAAAGCTTTGCAATTATTTTTATGGACTGTATTTATAAATATTATTTTCCCTCCCTAGGCAAAATTCCAATGCACAGTTATGTGGAGCTTGCTTGTCTTTCCCTTGCCCTGTTGGCTGTGACCTTTTACCCACTCAGAAAATAATTAGTACATTTTCCAGCAGATAGTTGGATGATTTCATGCTCTCTTATTATGAGAAAACATTGTAACAGGCCACTTGAGCAAACAGTTTAATTGTGCTGTTCTTTCAAGTCCCTGTATAGCGAATGAATACAAACGTACAAGAATGTCAAAAAATGGAATGAATCAAGAATCTTGATAACGATGAGATGAAAAAATGTTCTTATAGAGTGAATTTGGAAGTTTTATTAAAATGCAACACAACCATCGTGATATGAGTCACTTTGAGATTTTGGCTGCGTGTGAGAAGATAAGGCTTGAGTTCCAGTAGCAATTAGACACTGCACACATTGTGATCATTAATAATTTCCACCACAGTAGCTTCAGCCTACAAGATATTTTGCAAACGAATTGCAGAAACATGGTGTGGACAGTGTAAGCACCCAAAAGCACGTACAGTACACAAGCCTGAAATTATGAAAAATAGGGGGGAGGGAAAAGTAACAGCAGAGACACAGGCCCAATCCAAAATTGTGATGCTGATGTTACTATGGTTTTGCTTCCAAGCTCAGCAATGGGACCACATTGCCTAGTAGTCTGTGTTAATGCAGTTCTCACTGATTAAACCCCTTTTTCTCCCCACGAAGTACCTACCTTACCGAGATTTTTGCCTTCAAAATGATTTCACTGCCTCTGTGCAAGTGATGTATTATGTAGCTGTTAGGCATTTTAGCTTCTTTTATACAATAAACATAGAGAACCATTGCAATAGGACTTCAGAGTAGTTAAAAATCCCTTCCCCCTGGTTAGCTTAATGGCAGGAGTCATCAAGTGGTCTCCTTACGCAAGTTCTTAGTGTGCGAGTTGTGTGGCTAATGGTGGAGTTACACGAGCCTTCTCTGGGGAGTAGTTCCAAAAAAAAGAGGAAGGCTGTACGTCAACAGGGATGTCTGCTCCCTGCTTTTGTCTCCAGTTCCCAAACTTGAGCCAGCAACAGGAGAACGAAAAGAAATGAGAAGAAAAGGCAAAGTGTATACATATGATGTGCAAAACAAAATGAAGTTTGTATCTCAAGGATTCACTGATTAATTCATTGCTTGGATTTTCTCCCAAACAAGTTATGTTGGCTTGATCCAGGACTAAGTTAGCTAAAAGAAAGTGTCGCCATTTGAAACATAATCCTAATCAAATATCCCCAAGTTTCCCTTTAAAGTGAAGTTGAGCTGCAAGATTTCAAAATTTGCCTATGCTTACACAGGTCAAATGAAGTGGTGACAAACAAAGAGGCACTAGAAGATATCCTTACCCCTGCTTCCCAGCTGAAGCAACTGGAAGACATAAAAGTCATAATTATCCTGTTTTAAGTCACACAGTGAGCAGAAGCCCAGCCAGGAACGTACTGTGGGCTTCTAGGCTCCAAAATAGCGATATAAACCAACTGTTCCTCTTTTACCAGGATTTTTTACAGCTGCTTTCAGCATCAGGTTGACATTCTCAGTTATTTTTTTCATTCAAGTCCCCTCTCGCAGCTGCATCCATGGAAGCAGTTCCCCACTGCAGACAGGAGCTCTGGTCCTGCCTATAGGAACTCTTGAAGTGCCCTTAATTAGTCACCCCAGGCACCTTTGCTAATTGACAGAGAAAAGTAGGCACTTGAAAGGTACAAGACTTGCACCATTTTTGGCTGTTGACCTTAAGATGAGCCGTGCCCCACAGGCTCTTGTTTCTCTCCATTGACTAGAAAGGGGTTAGAGAGCGTGGAGGTTATTAGATGTGGAGATGGCTTCCCCCTTTGACCAGATCCACCCCTGGCCTCAGACAGCTCTACAGACTGCTTTATGGTACAGTGGTTGACTTCTGTGCAGGTTGGTCCATGAAGACAAACACTGTTGTCATAAATTATTCCAGTGGCATGTTGTCTGCCAAGAGTGCATTACACTCTTCCTCTTATTATTTTTTTTTTTTAAGTCTAAGCACATAAAACTGTGGTAACTGTTTCATAGTCTTTCAAAAAACTTTTTAAAAGTATGTTTTGACACTGGGGAGGGGTTTCCTCTCACGGGCTTTCAAATCTGCATCTGAAACAGCCTTTATAGGTGCCTTTGAGATTCAACAGAGAGAAAATGGGCACTGCACACATGCGATTCATTTCACCCCACAGAAGACGTCCATAATAGCTTAGATGAATCGCACATTACAAATGTGTATTTCTTTCCAGTGACAAAGGGACACAGGGTTCAGATGTAGACAGCTACAGTGCAGATGTCTGAAGCTGAGTGAGATGAATCTCATTCCAGGTCTCAAAAGGGCTGAAAGTGCTTGGGAGCAGTATCCTGTTTCCAAAGAATTTTCAAGTAAAAACTCAGTTCCAAATGGCTATAATTCTTTCCAAAAATTGACTGGATGAAGGCAGGTTTCTTCTGCAGCATTTTTTTTCACTGAGCTACCATTGTGAGAATTAGTAATGTTCCAGTTCAGACTCTCTCCCTCCCTATCATCCCTCCCCTTACATCCTCCAGCTCTTATACTTCATTGCAAAGTTATCTTTAAGCTTGTGTAAGAAACTACAGAAAATAATTGGGGTGAATTCAAAACCCTCAGAATGCGAAGGTTATACATAATGCAATAATTGTCATAAAAATGCTTTGCTCCCCTCCCACCACCCAAAATATATTCCTGTAGAGTGATCTAATTTTTCTGCTAAGACTTATTTGCAGAAATTTTTTACTAATATGAAGTTGTTTAAAATCAAAGTATGAAGGCCTTGGAGAGATGTGAAAGTATTTGTTTCACTTAGCCTTGATATACAGTATTAAAATTGTATATTACTACAGAGCTTTTAAAGTTAATTATTGAATTGTGTATTAGTACTGATTATTACAATATAGTATCCCTGTTACACATCTAATATTGGTAAGCCTTTAACTTCAACAAGCTGTGACAACGAGATCCAAAATGTAAATGTGAAATATACGGTGCTTTGAATGCTATGCTTAGTGCAGAATCTCTCAGTGAGTAGATCTCGTTGCTGTGCTACAAGCATAAAGAGAACCCAGCTCCTCGCCCATTCATTGTGTGCGTACTTCCGTTGTCTCTTCTTTTTCGGCTTCTTTACCCCATGGTGAATAAATGTAATCAAGCCAGCTGGTGCTTCCATGTCTGTGCACAGTTTTTTCCACAGGTGCCACTAAATTCTCTTGAATATGCTCCAGCTCATTCCCTGAAGAAAACATTGACATCCAAGTTTCTTTTTTCCAATTATAACCAAATAGTGGTTACAATATAACCATATTATAGCCAAATTATTATATGAGCCAAATGCCTTACCCGAGCTGTCAAAAAAAAAAAAAAAAACCCAAATAAAAACAACTCCCCAAATGTAAAACCTTGACTCCCTTCTCTGAGCCAATACAGTTGATTTAAACGCCCTTAATTTCATGAGTGCCTAGAGCTACAGAGAGCTCAGCACTCCATGTGCACCCGTGCTGGCTGTGGCAGTAGGAAAGGCAGAAGTACCTGACTCCTCGAAGGGACAGGCTTTGGAGAAAGTGGTGAAAGAAGTCTTTGTATCCAGGCAGACTTTACACTGCTCCATTCCCACTACATCTCGCCCGGTTCCTAGGAAGTTTCTTTTTATCCTTCTACTTTAACTGTAGATTAACAGGCAACCACATTCAAAAGAGAAGCCTCATAATACAGGGGAATCAAATATTTGTGGTCCTTCTGGTACCCAAATGATTTCTGCCCTAAGCAAAGGTGGTGTTCTTTCATTTGTGTTGTTTATTATTAACATGTGGGATTTGATTAAAATCATGAAACTGAAGTCATAGTAAAAAATGACTCCTACAGGATGTGAGGATTCCTCCTCCAGCACTTTTTCTGAATGCTCTCATCTTTAGGGTTTATTATAAATTAGATCCCATGACTGAGTTTTCAGAGGTTATAAATACGAAGGGGATTTTTTCCCGCCTTCAACTATTCCATCATAAAATGGAAGGTGACTAGTAAGAACATGTCTTATTCTTCCCGTCACAGACCAACTAAGCTAATTTAAAAATAAAAATAAATGCCCCTACTTATTAAAAAAGGTAGTCACTACAGGCCAGAGCTTCCCCTTGCTAACACTTGTCATTCCAGGCAGTTCTGTGGGCATTGGTGGAATGACTCCACATTGCACTCACATAAATAAAAGCACTTCTGGCCCAATAACCACAGATTTACAAAGGTCAATATACGGTAATGGCATCAGTAGCTCCTGAAGAAATAGATATTTTAAGTGCAGCGCCTAACTTCCGAGTAATTTTAACACATTTGCGCTGCTCACCAAATGTCACATTGTCATGTTTACAAAAATATGAATGCTTTCATGTGGGTCTAGAAAAGTAATATTTACAGTACAAAGTTTATCTGCTTCTATAAAAGTGTCTGTCCTCAATTTTCCTGTTGGTCTGACAGAATTCTCTAAGGTAACTTCTACTTTTGCACACAAAACTACAGAATTAAGCTAGTGAACTGTATCTTTGACTATTACAGCAAATTTCAGGTGTGTGTGTGTGTGTATGTGTGTGTGACTAAAGGTTGTTTAGTGCCATCTTTTGGGTGGTCCTAATACTACAGAGCAGCTTAATCAAATCCATTACACATTTGCCGTCATTCACGTGGCTAGGAAGCCATGTGTTACTCGTTCCCAAAACTTGTTTCTAGAGAATTTGGGGGTTTATCCTAGATTACAGCTCTGTGTAAGATGAGCTCTCCAAAGAACAATTGGGCAGAGATGGAGGGGGCTGCGCTGGCTTCAGGATGTGCTAGTCGGGGTGCGCAAGCGGGGGCACTATTTGCCACTGTGGGACCAACCTGGCAGAATCCGTGAAACGAAGACAAGGCGGTACAGCCGGTGACAGCAGGTGTAATTACACCCCAGAGGCAGACTGATCCTCGACAGCTGGGTGAGAAAATGCACACTTAGGCCTCTCCTGCTTGGCACGAGGCTGTTGTGGAGCTGCTGGGGGTGGAAAGTGCCTGTATTGATCTTGTACCAATTTTTGGAATTGAAGGGAAAACGGGTCGTAGGAGCCTTGCCCACAGTAGCTCTTTGAAACAGGACAGCTACTGCAGTTTCTACAAGCTCCTTTAGGGCACTCCTATGGTGCCGGTGTGCATGTGCACCCTCGTAACATAAATCAAATTTCACCCTTTGCTTACACTGTTCAGTTCACAATAACTGCAAATTACCTTGGTAGGCAGCAGACACCTATGTAACAGCTCATGTCTGCTGCTTTTTATTATTATTATTTTTCAGGGGATTTTTTTTTTTAAAGTATGCATCTTTCTCCCAGCATCAAAATGCTTCCAGCCGTCCCCATCGCCACAGTTAAGTGAAGACCGTACACAGCTGAGTGGCAGTAGTCAGATGACAAACTCAATGTGAGGATGAATTGCTGGGAGTGTTTCCATGCTGCATAAAAAGAAACCCCCCAGCCCCTTCTTAGCACACAAATCCCCAAATCCCCAGCAGCAAAATATTTTCCTATTTAGAAACACTGGGTTTTTTCCAACTTTGGCCAATGCTCATGCTATTTTATAAGACAATTATCTATGTATCCCAGTCACACCCTATATCACCAAATTTCTTTCTTCTGACTCCTAACATAAGACCAACAGTAAACTCTTTAAATTAATTGTTTATATTCTCTCTTCATTCCGTATTCCTTGCTAGGTCTAAAACCAGATCATATGTCAAAAACAAAAAAACCCCAAGCATCCAAAAATCCAACTTAACACCTAGATTGATGCTATGGAATTAAAAGTGTACATGAAATATTGCACCCATGGTACCTGGTACATGGTAACTAACAACAAAATCTAGCCATAAACCCCTGCCTTTTCCACAGATGGTCTAAAATAGGATTAGCTGACAATGTCTCTTTGAAAAGGTCGGTGGTCAACTGGTTTCATCTTAGGCAAGAACAAATTCAGTGTAGTGAAGTAGGTTATGCTTTCAGCACGATTTCCTTTTCTGTTAATGAGATGGCAGGTCTTTCTACCCCTTATCCCATTCTACCCCAGGACAAACAAGCTACTTCCCGTAGCAAAGCCTAATTTCACATGCGATAGGGTGCGTACTGGGCTTGGAGGTAGCTGGGCTGTAGATATCCCCTTGCCAGCAATGTAAGCCCACAAAGAGCAGGTCAAGGTTTGTACTGTGCACCCTGACTCATTGTCCCAGAGACAGCACAGACAGAGCCAAAGGAATTACTCATGTGTGGAACGGCATTTATTGTAGATATTTACAGCATTTGGCCTTGGAGTCTAGAGCACCAGCTGATCCTTTTTTGCTAGCTGTTAGGGTTGAAATGACATACGTGCACACACAGCAAAATTTTGGACAAGGCAGCCTCCCCAACAAAATGCTGATGTCTGCAATTAAACTTATCTCTGTGTGGAAATGTTCCCCAGGCACCGTTTCCTAGTCCAAATGCTTGTTGGAGGCTTTCTGGAGGTGTCAGAAGGTTTGCATTCCCTTGCTCTTGGATAATCAAACACTGCTCTCAAACTTGTTTGGATGTTGAAACAAGCCCAAGCTGGGAGTTTATGCATGTATGGTTTGTAGCATTTTAGGGACATGAGTCTGGAAGGTACTTACTTCATTGGTGTATCCCTTCCTCTGGTGTGGTAGGAGATAGATACGTGTAAGTCAGTTCAGAAATTCATCAAGTTCAGTTTTACAGCCGTTGTGTCCTGTGTCTCCGTCACTCCTGTTGGAAAGCAGGTTTACCCATGTGCACCTACAGCAGGCCTTATCATGAAACTGCGCCCGTGAGAGGCCACATAGGCTATGGACGCTGCGGTCTCCAACATCAATAAACTGGTCTCTTTTCATTGGCACTAATAATTAAATGTCTGGCTTGTGGACAACCACCACATGTACTGCTCACAGCTAAAGCTTTTGGTACTTCTCACATCATAACTGTACAATCAAATGATCTAATGGGAGTTAAAATAACACACAACATATTTCCATAGTTCTTTGTAGAGCTGCACTAGTCAAGGAGAATTGTACTGTGCTAAGAAAGCGATGGGTGTGTGCCAGGACGCTGCTGTAGACAGAAGCTAAGAAGAGACTTCCAGCCACGCAGATCAAAGCCCTCGAATGCAAAAGAGATGCTCAAATGACATTAAGTCAATGGGCCTCTGTTCAAGCGCAGCTGTCTGCCGATATGTGAAAAATACTGGGGGATTGGGGCTACAGAGATTAACATAAAACAACAAATGCTGGCAGTTTTAGCATCGGATGTCCTCACCTTAATTGACTTTCGCTTTTCTGCCCTCCCTGAAACAAACAGCACAAGTTAATGTTGTCACTTCTTACAGGTTCTGAGCTTTTAGTATCTTATGTCATAGCTTGAGTGTTTATAGTTTTTCAGCTTGTTTCCGAACTATGTTTGAGTTTGAATTCTTTTGAAAAGGTAAAAAGAGAACATTTTTCTTGGAGAGCTCTGATATCCACATTAATAAAGCTGGCAGGGCTCTCTCAGTTAAATTTGGTTTCACTTTTTTGTCTTACTAGCAATTTCTTTGCAGAACCTATTTTAGCTCATGTATTTACCGTATAAAGCAATGACAGCTCAGTTGGCATCACCAGAATTATACGAATGTATGGTTTTATAAAGTGGAATTTTTTTACCTCTCTGTTTGCTAAAACACCTGATGATGCTTTGGTTTTAAAAAGGTGTGGTACATGTGACCACTGTGCATATTTGTGCTGTAGCTTGGGTTTTTATACTACGCCCAGTTCATAAATGTTATTGAGCAACAACCTGTCAGATTTTTAAATAACCAAGAAAGAAAACGTTGAGAGAAGCAGCACAGAATAGCACTGATTTTCTTCTTTTCAGCTGATTAGGAATTGTGCTGTGCTACTTTGTAAGTGTAAGAACAAGCGCAGGCTCAGAGGAGCCCTCCTATGGGACCTTGAAGGTCTCAGGGAAGGGGTTTCCCCGACTACTTTCATTTATGGCTTCGAAGCTACATAATATGCAACCAGGCCATGCTTCCCCTTGGGATGTCAGCCTCTGTAGCCCAGAAAGTCTCCTCCAGTCCCTGTCCCTCATTAACTCCCAGGGGATTATCCTGGGCTGCCCTGGACCAGCCCAGCACCACCCCGCTCTTGCGAACACAGCACTGAAGAGCAGTCCATCAGTGGCCACATGACTTAGGCCAGCAGCTCTACCGAGCCCAAAACAGCCTGGATCGGCCACAAGCAGCTGGAAGACACTCTCGCACCTCTTCACCCACTTGCATTTTGCAAGGGACACATAGATGTCCCTCCGTCCAGGCTTCAGCGTGCAGCTGAGGCAGGCAGAGGTGACTGCAACCCAAAGAATTTGGGGTTGCCTCAGCTGTACTCCCTGTGGATCCTAGGGAGCCGGCAGCCAAACTAGGCATCAGACTCAGGTCTCTTTCACAACAGAAGAGGGCATTGCCAGCGGGTAAGGGTATATGATGCCTGCCTTCCAGTTATGCCTGGCTTGTGATCAGAAGTGACGGCTGATTTTGTGCAGGTAATAAAATTAATTATTCTGCTAAAAAAAATTATTCCATGTGAAACTGTTATGCATTTTTCTGTCTGCAATATTTTAATCACATATTTAAATATATTTTGAATTAAAACTTATAATCCTCTAAATAAACAGAAGGTGGAACTCAACAATGAGAGAATGAGTCGAAATACTGAGATTAATTGGTAGATACAATATCGGTAAAAGCTTTCCCTGTGGTTACTTTACCCCATCCTTCTCTTCTTCAGCCCACATATTCCTGGAAGACTCAAGACATTTCAAAACCTGTGATTTTTTTCTCTTGATCAACTCACTCATATACCCAAACCTCTGCTTTTGCCTTAAGTAGAACTTTTAAGTTTCAAGCATGCATTTGGCAATCTGAACCATTCAGTCAAATATGCTGTGACTTCCCCATGACACTTATGGAAATAAGACTGAGTGAAAAGGTTTCATGATCATCCCATCATTCCCAATCTTAGTTATCACTCAAAACAATAACATATCTCATGCCACTCTATGCAAAAAAAAGTTGGTGGCATAGTGAAGGCAGCACATCAGCATGGGTCCCAAGCCTCTCTTGTAAACATGTGTTCACGTCCTTAGGTTTATACCCACTGGAAATCAAAGAGTCTATCTACACCACGCCAGCAAAGCCTCTGCATAAGGGTTTGCATATTAAAGCCAAGAGGAGAAAATTAGCGATGCTAAACAGAAGTTAAAAAAGAAAGTTTTTTTGACTGGCTTTTTGGTGTTTGGTCTTAAGCGGGAATGATGTTTTTCCAAAAGACCTACTGATAATGAGCGAAAATACAAATCTGGGTATTGGCTTACTAGTGTCTGTTTATTTCTTGCCACGCTCTCTTACAGTGTCTATGATACAAACTGACACAGAGGATGGATAGAAGGGTGTTTTGTTTTAAAAACTTTATTTCTTGTATAAGCCATTGCACATGCTTCCTCTTGATATCATTTGTAAACAGAATATTTTAGCCAACATTTTATTAAGTTTTCAATCCTGCGAACACTCGAGGGGTTAGCAAGATGCTAGAAGTTAAGCCTAACTATAAATTTTTCCAGGATTGGGATCTACGTGTCTGCTCCAGTTCTCTTTGTTAACATTATGTGATTGAGCTACGTGTTACATTGCTGCAACAAGGGTTGCTCACGTGGGCAAAGTGTATTAATAGTCTTAATATGGAGTTGTGCAAGCAAGGTTATATGCCAGAGGAGTGGCTCACATGAGCTGCTCCAGATCGGCCGGGGAGATAGCGAGCACAGCCCTGCAATGAACTATGACAGACATTGAAAACCTTCCAAAAAGTGAAAGGAGCAGAAAAGGGAGGCCCACACTGCCTCCGTGCTCACACTTCTCCTGCTGATGGCTACCGGTCTGATCCAGCCCCTTGATGGCAGAAAGCTGCTGGTGCATCTGCACAGAGCAGCAAGGGGCAGCAAGAGGCCGCCTCACCCTGCCTGCCCTCCTCAGAGAGGAGCAGAGGAGGGGTCAGCAAGGGACAGCCAAAAAGGGGAAATCATCAATCCAAGCCTAGTGAAAATGGTTTGATCTATTTTGTCAAGCATTTAACTCCCGAAAAGAGAGCCTGGTATTAGATTTTTGCATGGCTTGGGAAAGTCTTACACTGTGAATAGACAGACGAGAAAAGCTGAGGGTATTAGTCTCTGAGACAGCAGCGAACGTGACACCATTGCAGTGATCCTTCTCCCTGCTCCTGCTGCCCCTCCCTGGCACCCCGGGCTAGAAGGGGACTTGTCAGAGGGAAAAGGCAAAGGGGAAGGACAGCAGGTGACAGTGACAGTGGCAGTGAAGTCAGGCAAAAAGACAATGAGTTAGTGAAAACTACAAAGTATCGTTCTATATCCCCTTTCTCCAGAGTTTTTAATCTAACTACCTGTACCTGGTGCAGGTGCCCAGGGGCTGCAGGGGCCTCTGTGAGGAGGGGCCGGGGCTGCCCGGTGCCGGACACAGCCAGTTCCAGCCAGCTCCAACCCACCCACCTCAGGGCACGGCTGGGCCCCGCAGCCACCATGGCGGCACCTCGGGGAAAGCCTGGGTAAGCAAGGGCAAAGCGCTGCCCGGCAGCCAGGGCTGAGGGGAAAAGTGTGAGAAACAGCCCTGCGAGCCCCGAGGGGAGAGGGGGAGGAGGGGAGGAGGTGCTCCAGGTGCCCAGCAGGGAACCCCTGTGGCCCATGGAGAGACCATGCTAGAGCTGGTTTGCTCTGAAGGACTGCAGCCCATGGAGAGGTCCCACACTGGAGCAGGGACAATATCTGAGGAGGAAGGAGCAGCGAAGAAGAACTGTCATGGATTTACCACAACCCTCCATTCCCAATCCCCCTGCGCTGCTTGAGAGGGAGGCAGAGGAGTCAGGAATTAAAGAGTGATGTTAAGCCTAGGGGAAAAAAGTACAGGGAAAGTGGGGGTTAGATTTTGTCTCTGTCTCTCATCGTCCTACTCTATTTTAATTGGCAATAAATTAAATTAATTTTTCCCAAGTCAAGTCTGTTTTGTTCATGACAATAACTGGTAAGTCCCTGCCTTTATCTCGATCCACAAGCTTTTCTATCTTATTCTGCTGAGGAGGAGGAATGAAGGAGAAGCTGGGTGGGCAGCTGGCAGCCAGCCAGGGTTAACCCATCACAATACCCTATAGTTCTTTGCCTAAGATTAGTTTTACGAGCTTTAATTTTACTCATTTCATCAATAAAATTGAGATATTAAGCATCGCAATATGTCAGCTAAAATCTATGATGAAGCCTTGCCTCCAGCTCAGCTGACCTTGTGATTAAAACAATGTGTCAACATTGACATAAATATAGGCTGGGTGGAGAATGCATTGAGAGCAGCCCCGAGGAGAAGGACTTGGAGGTATTGATTGATGAGAAGCTCAACATGAGCCAGCAGTGAGCGCTTTGCAGCCCAGAAAGCCAACCGTGTCCTGGGCTGCACCAAAAGAGGTGTGACCAGCAGGTCGAGGGAGGTGATCCTGCCCCTCTACTCTGCTCTCATGAGACCCCACCTGGAGTACTGCGTCCAGCTCTGGGGGCCCCAGTACAGGAGAGACATGGAACTGTTGGAGCGAGTCCAGAGGAGGGCCACGAAGATGATCAGAGGGCTGGAGCACCTCTCCTGTGAAGACAGGCTGAGAGAGTTGGGGTTGTTCAGCCTGGAGAAGAGAAGGCTCAGGGGAGACCTTATAGCAGCCTTCCAGTACCTGAAGCAGGTCTACAGGAAAGCTGGAGAGGGACTGTTTACAAGGGCATGGAGTGACAGGACAAGGGGTAATGGCTTCAAGCTGAAGGAGGGTAGATTTTGATTAGACATTAGGAAGAAATTCTTCACTGTGTGGGTGGTGAGGCACTGGAACAGGTTGCCCAGAGAGGTTGTGGAGGCCCCATCCCTGGAAGTGTTCAAGGCCAGGTTGGATGGGGCTTTGGGCAACCTGGTCTAGTGGAGGGTGTCCCTGCCCATGGCAGGGGTGTTGGAACAAGATGATCTTTGAGGTGCCTTCCAAACCAAACCATTCTGTGATTCTATGATTCTATATATCCAGAACTGAGGGAGACCTTTTAGGTGTCTGTTCTATCCCAAGACACCTAAACAAGTCTTACTGACTTACATACCCTTGTACCTAAGAGCAAACAAGGATTTCTCATTTACTTTTTCCCTTACATTGAAGAAGTGCAAAGCAGCAACTTGAAGTTCCATATTAGAAGTTCTAATATTAGAAAACAAGGGGGATTTAAAGCAGAAAAAATAAGAGGTAGCCATCCCATGTCCTGTTCAAAATATGGATAAAAATGTCAAAAATCAAGAACAGATTAAGCAACATCCTGAGCCCTGTCCCTAAATAGCTGAAGCAAGTTATGGCAGAGCCAGAAGTTCTGCAAATGTCTATGAATTGCACTGATGTAACAAAGGTATTTTGTCCTATTGCTAATAAATTGTTGAATCTCTTTGTACCTCAGTTTTCTACCTGTCAAATAACAATAAGACTTGCTAGAGGCTTTTGAGGACATACTCCTTAATGACTGTGAATTGCTCATCTGAGAGCCATGTAAGCATAATAAGGGAGTCAAAGATATAATGCTTAGGATGTAATTAACAAGGGCTCCTGAAAGCCAACAAGCTTTTAAAAAATAGAGTTGACCCAGCTACTGGATTCAGTAACTGATTTTTATGTATTTGTGGCTTTTGTTGGACTTAAGCTTAGATGATTTGTTCCTCATCTGAAAAGGAGCATGTAGCACAGCTAGGTCTCCAAAAGCTACAGAGACATCTTACCCTATTTTGGTATACAAAAGTATTAAAGAAAAACAAATAGAACTGCACTTAAAACCGTGACTTTGCATTATAATCTCTTGCAGCATTTTTGAAATATTTGCTTAGCTCACGGGATAAATTGATGAATGCCTGGATTAAAGCATCTAAATAAAGATCCTGATGCAAATCCCCAAATTTGCTGTTAAGTGATGCTGCCTTTTAAGGTTCTCTCTCTTAAGGTATGTATTGCTGAGATTTTTTTACTCGCTTACATGTTATTTCCATCAGTTCTGAATAAAAGAGATGCAGGCAAGAGTATTTCACGCTTGGCTGGCTAGCAGTTTCTCCACTTGTGATACAAGTCCAGCTTGGCAGCAAGATAGAAGCTAACAGACAATCTCCATTATAACTGCTTGAAGGTAGTGCCGAGCTCAGTTAAAACACTGGAACTATCAACTCTTTTGGCCTTAAAAAAGTTGCACTGACATATCAAAAGCCCTCTCTTTAGAAGAGGGAAGCCCAGAGCTGTTGAGGCATGTTATTCAACTGGTGGATGCAGAAATGGGTAACTGTTGCTCGAGTCTGTACCCTTTGTTCCCCAAGGTTTCACTCTATTTTTGGAGTAATAAAGGCACTTCCCTATTTACTTCTCAAATGGCTACTGTTGCATGTTGGTCTGAAGCCTCAGACTTCAGAAAGAGAACCCCAACAGTAAGCTGAGGAGACTATCCATGTTGTTTTCCATTTGTGATGCAAGTCTCATGGAAGTTAGTGGCTGCTTAACTCTTACTTAAAATCAAATAGGCTCTTACTTAAAATCAAAACAGAATTTAAGATGGAAAACATGTAGGAGTAGGTACTAAAATACATGTTAAAAAGGTTAAGACTTCCCATAACGTCCACCTCTGTGCCAGCACTGAGAGAAAGAGTAGCATCTTCTGGTCCCACACAGTCTACAGATATTCTGGTTTTAGCAATCCAGATGTCAGACCACAGAGACAGGACTTATCAGAAGGCAAAGAAAGCATGGTCAGTGCCTCAATTAATTCAAGGACCATGTCCTCAGCATACTGAAGACCACAGGGGTGGTTCACATATTTAAAACAACTAAAATTCTTCTTCTTTTTCACTCTTTGTAAAAGGTGGCAGAAGGCTTCTGGCCTGCTTGCATAGGAAAATCTACCCTTGGCTGTACCGAGCAGGGTTTAAACTATATGTCAGACACCAATATGACACAAGTTGGGCATTATTTAGTATCAGCACAGGTGGTAGTGATCTAAGATATTTGGATGTTAACATGCAAGATATCTAACTTTTATGAAGGATACCAAATACCCCTGGGACTGCTGTCTGGGGAATTCCCTTTCATTATAGTAAGTGCAGAAAAACATTTCACAAGGTGTAGAAAGGCAAGACCCATGTCTAAAGATAAAGGGGAAAAATTGTTTTGAACACTGCCTTGATTATTGTGATTAGTGTAATATCTCTGTCATAGGTGATCAAGAACCTGATAATGAATACAAACCTCTACTTTAAACTGTGTTTTTAGGTAATCTCAAGTGGTGTGTTGGACTATAATAGAGAGCAGACAACACACCACCCCCCCCCCCCCATACACGAATTTATAACCACAGTTAGACAGAGTCCAGCTTTCTTCCCTAGGTGTCATGGTTATTCAAGAGAGGAAAAAACTATGCCAGGCAAAAAGTCTTCACACGAATGCTACAGCAAAGGCCATTTATCCAGCAGCGGCCATCTTCAGACACACATAGGAAAGGTGAGGCTTTTCGGAAAGAGAGAGGAAGGAAAGGAGGAACCCTCTCAGAACAAGTCAACAATCTGAGACCCAAAAAGCACCGAGAACTGCAGATCAAGAGGGCCAGCCCCATCCCTGCAAATGAAGAGGAAACCCCATTAATCCAGCTTTTAGCAAAGCATGGATTAGATGAGTCTAAACATGTATATAAATTGTTTGGGGAGTGGAGAGTGGTTAATCGCTTTCCTTAATGTTGTTTGCCGTTTGTTAAATACACTTACTGCCAACTCTTGATTATCCAACATAACAGGGAGGAAGGGTGGGGTAAGCGGGGATGAAACAAAAATATGGATAAGGTAAAGCATGTAAATTATTAAAATGATACAGGGAGAACGTGAAGAAGAAAAGGTTAGTAGAATGGATCCTCATATTAGTACGTCCTCATGGAGGATGAGTTCAGTACAATATGATGTGTATGTAGCAGTTTCAGTCTGGAAGCAGTATTGCAACAAGCTAATAGACCCAGTAATGGCAGGACAGCAAAATCTGCTCAGAGGGTTTCCTGCCGTTCCCCTGCCTGCCAGGCTGATCTGCCTGTTCCCACCACTTGCTGCGACACATCACATCCTCTGCCGAGCCGACACCATTGTTTGAGCGGTTGTGCTAGAAGTAGGGTGAGGGAACCGCCCAGCTTGAAACTGAACTCTACAGAAAATGTTTGTTGTTTATGTTCAAATTTCTTGACACTTTTTATAAGGAATATCAGCATTATATATAGGCTCTGGTCACAAAGAAGGACCAGCACATGTCCAGGTAGGCCAGGAGAGCAAGAAGCACAGCACTGTCTAGCAAGATGGAAATCTTTTTGGAATCAGCATGGCCGATGCCCACATCTGCTAAGTGATGGTAATTCTCTCCTACATTACACAGATGTCTCAAAGGTAAAAAATTATTAATAGGTAGAGTGATGAGTTTTCATTATGAAGACTTTCATGGAAACTGTAACACTTCTTTCAATACTTGTGAAATCCTCTGTCCAAAATACACGGAGAATATGTGGTATCTGTTGAAATCGCGGTGTGATAAAAATATCAAAATGTCATGGAGCTCAGGATATGCATGAATGTGCTCCTTGCCAGTTGCCGAGGGACTTTGCAGCCAACATTACAGTTATATTTAACTTCTGAAACACTTTTGCAGACATACTACAATGCAACATTTTGTGTTGCTTGATTGCTTTTATTTGATCCCTTCTTTCCAGGGAGATTTTTTGTGCATTTGACACTAGCAGTTGTTTTGACCATGAAAATTTGGATTTAGGTCAGCTGTTCATAAGCAATTTAGATGGTGACACAAATTCTTCAGTAGGAATATTTCTACCATCAGAAAGTGAGATACACATGTCAGATCTCAATAGTCTTTCAAACCACTTGGCTGTGGATTTACGTGTGATACATCATGTCTGAATTCACATTCTTATGCAAACCTCCCTCTTCAGACTTACTGTGCTGTGATAATAGACTTTTGCTGTGATAATAGCTGGGTGGAGAGGTTAACATAAAACTAAATGCTAGGCCATCCCCAGGTGTTGATCTAGCCAGAAAATACTAGTATTAAATATATGCACAGCTTTGCCTCCACTGCTTTTAGAACATATCATTTCAAATGTATTAGCTCACGGGTTCCAACAAGCACATCAATCAACAAAGAGCCAGGAGGTGCTAACAGCCTTTGATGTCTTGGATCAGATAGGGATACTACAGTAGACAGTTATACACGTGGTTACGAAGGTGGCCAACTCCTGGTCAAGACCGAGCCCTGCTGTTCCCCACAGAGCCGATCCAGTTCATGCACTGCCTCCTCCTTTGGACACACGCAGCTACGGAAGGAAAGTTGCTCCTCGTCAGTCCCAGCATGACCCACATCACCATCTTCATTACTGGATCTGACCTGCTATTACTGTCAGGAGAAGATTATGACTCGTGGCTATAATACAAGGAGGACACCGAGCGCCACAGGTGACTAGGGGGATCTTACAGCTGCCTGACGAACAGTAAGGAAATGTTAAGACCCACGGCTGCAGTCCCTACGCTCTGTAACTGACTTCTGCCCTCCCTGTTTTTCACTTCCCTCCACTCCTGCCCAATGATAAAATGGCTGAAAACATTTTATCATGGACAAAACTCAACATATTTTTCACCATGCTTATTTCAGGAGCAAACAGATAAACCAGATGTAAAAACTTCTATGAAGAAGCCACAAGAAAAATTCAGGTGAAAGATAGTTTGACAGCTGATAACACGGTCTTTAGGAAACACGTAAGGTGACCTGGATTACATATGCTCCTACCTGTGCCCAATAAAAAACTGATAAAGAGAGAAATTATACTGTCAATTATAATGCCTGTAATTGTATTAAAATGATAGGAGTGGTATTACGTTAGTCAGCACAAAATATCTACAGAAAATGTCCTTGTGATCTAAATAAGGACCGGTACCAAATAAATGGATTCTTTTTTCTACAAATGTTGACTTTAAACTAAATCAAGCTTCCTGGCTGCCCTTACCTTTATAAATTGAACTAATCTAAATCCTGAACCCCAAAGTCCAATACATTGAATAGTAAAATGTCTGACTCATGCAGCCAGAGGTAGACCAAGTTCCCATTGAATCCAATTTTGGTAAAAGTTTACTAATAGAAAGCACAAAGAATTGGTAGTGCTTCATTTTGAGTGTCTACAGGCCAATACAGGCTACCTAGGGATAAAATTTGGCGGGTCTGAAATTTTTTGCACTATTTTTTTTCAGCAACTTTGATAATTAGCTCATGTAAAAGCAGAAATTACAGTGAAACAGATAATCACGTTATATCATATGATTGCCCTAAAAAAAAAAAAAAAAGTAGACTTCTCTTTAAAGTGATGATGGACATTGTTTTGCTTTTTCCCATTACTACTACAAAACAGGCAAAATTAGGTTTTCTCTCTTATCCCTGTTATCCTGCTTAACAAAAACCAACTGTTAATGACATCAAAATCAATACATAAATGGAAAAAACAATCAGCTAATCATGCATATTACAAAAGATGTCATAGAGGAAAAAAATCTCCATAAATAATCTTGTTGGGTACAGTCATTCACCCTGAATGACAACAGATTCCCTTCCTCTGCACTAAACCAAACCACTCATGCTGCTCAGCAACTCATAAGAAAGTGCTTACAATAGATGTGTTGATTACAGGCAAACCTTTCAATAGTCACAAGCAGCAATGGGAAAAGTGTTCTACAAGATCAGATGAATTTCTGACCAAAAAAAAAAAATGGCTTAAGGTTATTGGAAGTGTTCTTCTGAGGATTTTTTTTTAGCAGCATCAGGTCTTTAATCCTTTATTCAGTGGGCATAATGTGCCATCTGCTGTTTTAATTCTAAATTATAACAGTTTTTTTAAGAAAGCTATCATTCTGCAGCATTGAAACAAATGGGCTGAACTAGTGTGGGTCTGTTTGAATTTTGGAAACAGAAATTTACACAGACATTGGCAAAGAAATTAAAGCTTCACCATTGTTAATTCTGCTCAGCCACTAATAACACTTGGGTCTAAACCATAAAAACCTATTTGTGCACTGTACTAAAATACGATGATCTATTAGCTCCATCTGGTGGCTAACTGTGCATTACATTTTTTGGTATATCTTTTTTTTTTTCCTCAAGCAGCACTAAAAATGTATTATAAAGACAAGTTTTACGCCTTTTCTAGTTTTTTTTTTATCCCACTAAGTGAAATTCTGCAAAAGTTCAGGACGTTTAGCTTTCTAAATCTTGATTTACACAAAATATGCTTGGAGTTGATCTGGAGCAGATGGGATACGGACTGCAAATACGCATGCACATGCCTTCCAGTATTGAATAATCAGCAAAACTCGCTGGGGTTATTCACAGAAACAGATTTAAGCACTTGCAAGACTATACACGTGGCGTGTGGCAGCACCGCACATTTGTTTGGAAGCAAACCTTTTGTAAATAGTCCTCCACAACTTGATTCGTGTTCACAGAGTGCAAAGCATTTAAGTGCCTACAGCACAGCTAGCAATGAGGGGAAAGCAAGGCAATTGCTGAGTTCTGTACCAAAACACTTTCTTCGACATTATGTAAAGGCCAGGAAAACTTTTGTCTTAATCACGGATTTGTTAAGAACAGTACTAAAATATAAGCCCTTACACCAGAGCACAGTTTGAAACCTGGGAGATGACTCGTGAAACACTTGGAGAAAAATTTTTTATGGGCGAGTGCCACCTGGTGGAAGATCGGGAAGGCTTTTCAGACCGAAAAAGCTGTCTTAAGGTCGTCAGGACCTTTTCAAATCAGAGATTTTTTTTTTTTTTACATCAAAAAATAACAGCAAAATACTACCACAAAGGTGCAGCAGGCGTCTGGGTGGACGTCCTTGGTGGACACCAAAGTGGCTCAGCTCTGGTCCCTGCTGATCTACGCATTACGCTGATCACACTAACAGGCTAGGAGGTTTTCGTATTTTTAATTAATATCTTTGCAAGCATAAAGATTTTGAATTAATGTTAAGTTCAAAAATAAATTACAAAAATGCTTTCCTTTCAATTCTATGTTTTATATGCCATATTCCTAGACTTTTAGATTTTTAATTCCCTAAATATTCAAAATACATACAACTGCTAGATATGTATCATACTCAAAATTAACAGCATGAATGAACTGGACCTTTGTTGTGAATTTTCTATCCTAGGAAAAGCATGACAGAGTTGGGTACACGTTGCCAGATCTCAAAGATAAGGGTAGAGATTGGCACACATCATCTGACTCGAGTGAAAAATTAGGCCTCTGTTGTAACTGAATGGATATTTCCGCTCCTGACGCATTAATGGGCGGCAGTCGCAGCCTCTCAAAGCCAAGACTCTGCTCAAAAAGTTCAGCGTTTCCTGCTGTATCCCAAGGAAAATCCCTCATTTGAGGCCCAGTTCTGATTTTGCTCATCACTATGCGGGACAACAGCACTTTTGTGGAATAAGTAACTGGAAAATTGAGTTCATCTTTTCAGATGTTTTTTGCACAATTTAAAAAAATGCACATTTCTAAACTTGTATGATTTATAGAACACTATGGGAAATAAATGCATTATTGGAACTTAGCAGGCAATCAGACTGTGTGATTGACACAAAAGCATGGCTCCAAGTTTATCTGACATGGTTTAAATCAGGAAGAAAATCCTTTGGTTTAGATTTAGTGGCATAAACATTTGCTTTGTCACAATGGTGTCATCACAAGGTTGATATATTCTGCTACTTGTGTTTTCAGCCTCTGACTTTTACGCTTGTGTAAAATGCGGTGTTGACTGACACCAAAGCATCTTTGTTTAATTTGGAAGCCCAGGAGTTATCACCAACAGGTACACTGCTTCTGTTTTCATTCACACATTTGCTCACCACTTCTTTGCCCTCATCCTCCAAAAAGGCCTCAGTAAGGACAAAGCAGCGTTACTCGGGCTGCGCACATCGCATGCGTGTTGCATATAAAGAATTAAGTGGATTAGCCGTACCACTATCGTTGGTTATGGCTTCAAAGGAAAATACTGGCTGCACCTACGTAAATGTCTCTGCTTGAGTGATTAAAAGGAACCACTTCCCAGAAGTACAGGTGCACAGCTCACTGTAGCTATTAGGGCCTTGAAAGGGCAAGAATTGCCTTTAAAAAAAAAAAAAAAAAAAAAAAAAAAAAAAAGGAAAGGAAAGAAAAGAAAAGAAAAGAAAAGAAAAGAAAAGAAAAGAAAAGAAAAGAAAAGAAAAGAAAAGAAAAGAAAAGAAAAGAAAAGAAAAGAAAAGAAAAGAAAAGAAAAGAAAAGAAAAGAAAAGAAAAGAAAAGAAAAGAAAAGGAAAGGAAAGGAAAGGAAAGGAAAGGAAAGGAAAGGAAAGGAAAGGAAAAGCCACGAATGCGAGCAGGGATCTCCCTCCCTACGCCCAAGGAGCTCCGGGCCGTCCACCTGCCGCTCCCCATCCCCCGGGCGGAGACCCAAGCCCCCGGACAGCGGGGTGGGGGCCGGCAGCTGCCCCGCAGCCCGTCCGGGCGCTTACAAGGAGCGACGTGCGCCCCTGTGGAGCGGAGCGGAGGGGAGCTGAGCGCGGGGTGACAGCGGGGGCGACGGCGCACCCACCCCCCCAGCCCCGCACAGACCCCGGGTCCAGCCGGGCTGGACCCGGGGTCTGTGCGGGAGCGGGAAGGACACCCCTGCCGTTGGGCGGGCCCCAGGGAGGGGGAGCTGCGGGGGCGGGGGAAGGGGCCGCGCCGCGGCAGGACTCAGCCCGCCCCCCCGCCCGGCAGCCAAGAGCCGACCCCGGGCTCTGCCCGCCGCGCCGCGCCCCGTCCCGCCCCGTCGGGGGCGGGGGGGGGGGGGGGGGGCGGGGGCCGCCCGTGGCAGCGTTACGCACGCAGTGAGCTCAACGGCCCGCGGCCGAGGGGCGGCGCGGCGGGGGGCGGCGGGCCGCGCCGGGGGTGGGGGCGGCCCGGGCAAACCCCATAAAGGGCGGCAGCGGCCGGCCCGGCTGCCGCACTCACTCCGCACGGCGGAGGCGCCCGGACCGCAGCGAAGGGGGCCCGGCCAGCCCGGCGCGGAGGGCTGGGGGTGGCGTTCACTGTTTTCTGCTCTGCAAGGACGGGAGGCTTCTCCGCGCTCGGCTCCCGACGCTCTGCGGGGCCGTGGAAGTGCAGGCGGGACCGTCCCGGAGCTGCCGGAGGGGTGAGCGAAGAGTCGCCGGAGCTTCCTCCCCGACCGCTGCTGCTGGGGAGAGCTGAGGAGGCGGCGGGAAGAAGAAACGGCAGCGAGAGAAAGAGGACAGACGGACGGAGAGACAGACGGGGGGAACGGCTGCTCCCTTCGCAAACCCTCGCTCCCTGCCGCCGCGCCCCGGCCATGGGGAAACCGACGCCGTTTCTGCAGTGACCGCGGGACCCGGCACCCGCCCGGCCCTTCCTGCCCCTCCGCCAGCAGAAAAAAACTAAAAGACCCCCAATACTTGAAAGCAAAAAAACCCTATATATATATATATATATAAGCAAATAAAGAAATAAAAAGGGCTCCGTCAAGCCAGCGGCCGCAGCAGCAAGCCTCCCCCGCCCCGAGCTCGGCGGCCGCGATGAGGACCGGGGGGCGCCTGCCGGTGCCGGTGCCGGTGCCGGTGCTGGTGCTGGCGGCGCTGCTGGGGCTGTGCAGCGCCGAGCGCCCCGCCGAGCGGCAGGCGCTGGTGGTGCCGCGGCGCCTGGGCGCTGCTGGCGGCCGGGAGCGCTTCCGCCTGGAGGCCTTCGGGGAACGCCTGACGCTGGAGCTGGAGCCCGACAGCAGCTTCCTGGCCCCGGACTTCACCCTGCAGTACCTGGGCGGGCCGCCGCCGCCGCTGCCGGAGGACGACCTCTCCCGCTGCTTCTACTCCGGCACCGTCAACCGGGACCCCAGCTCCGCCGCCGCCCTCAGCCTCTGCGCGGGGATGCGCGGCGCCTTCTCCCTCCGGGGCCGCCAGTACCTCATCCAGCCAGCCCCCGGCACCGCGCACAGCCGCGGCGCCCACCTTCTCCGCCTCCGCGGGACCCACCGGGCCGCCCCCGCCGCCCGCTGCGCCGTGGCCGAGGCGGGGTCGGAGGCGGCGGGGCCAGAGCCCGAGCCTACCGGGCACGCAGGTACCGTCGGGGCGCCGCGCCGCCCTCCGCGGGAACGGGGAGGGGAGGAGAGGGGTGATCTGCCTCGCCCTGCGCCCCCGCCCCGACGGGGCTCACGGCGGTGCCCTGCCGGTACTTCCCCCTCATCCCCACCCCGAGGGGCGGCGGGGGGTGCTCCCACCTGGGTGCGGGTACCAGCCCTCCGCCCGGCGGCTGTCTAGCGTGGTTATTCAGACGCGGCTGCCAAAGTTTGGGGGCGGGAGCTGCGCGCGGGGCCGTGGGGTACATCCATTAGGTGCAAACGTTGAGTGTCGGTGGGTTTTGAATTCCTTACAGTGGTCTCTTCCAGCGGCATTTCTCTTGTGCTCACTTGCGCTTTCCTTCCCTCTCTTTTTTTTAATGCAGAAATGAGAAGCAGAAGGAAGAAAAGATTTGTGTCTAGCCCCCGCTACGTGGAGACCATGCTGGTAGCCGACCAGTCCATGGCTGAGTTCCATGGCAGCGGGCTGAAGCACTATCTCCTGACGCTGCTCTCCGTGGCCGCCAAGCTGTACAAGCACCCCAGCATCCGCAACTCCATCAGCCTCGTAGTGGTGAAAATCATGGTCATTTACGAGGAGCGGAAGGGACCTGATATCTCTTCCAACGCAGCCCTGACTTTGAGAAACTTCTGCAGCTGGCAGAAGCAGCACAACCCACCTAGTGACAGACACGCGGAGCACTACGACACGGCAATCCTCTTCACCAGGCAGGTGAGGTACACTGAGGTCAAATCCATCCCCACACCCATTGCTTCCTACCCCCAGAGGCACCCTCTGCCAGGAGACCTCCAAAAAAATGTTCAGAGGCAGTCTTGTGTCATCACAGCTTCAGCAAAGTAGGCTAAAAATGAAAGGAACCGCTTTTAATTTAGTCGTTTATTTTACTGTTTGCGCCATCTCAGGTGAAACTCACAGTACGTGCAACATATTTCTGCCTCATATATTTTTAGCAGATTTAGTATGGAAATTATGCATTTTATTTCTACGTGTAACCTTTGTGTATGTTCCAAAGACAGATTTTTGCCATCATACCCAGTGAAGTGCTGAATATTTATGCTCTTTCCATAAGTAAAGGCAAACTGCCAGGGCTGGATGTTTCTTGCCAAGGTTAAGTCTCTGATCTGATTAATAATGAAACTGCCTTTTTTTACAGGACCTCTGCGGTGCCAAGACATGTGATACTCTTGGGATGGCTGATGTGGGAACGGTTTGTGATCTAAACCGCAGTTGCTCTATCATAGAAGATGACGGTTTACAGGCTGCCTTTACAACAGCCCACGAACTAGGTACTTGAAACTTGGAAAGGCAATTTCACGTGATTAATTGAAGCCAGCTCCATGCCGTAAAGCAAAGAGCTGCCCAGCCCGCACTGCCGGCTCGCCCTGCGGGGCACGGAGCACCCTGCGCTCCCCAGCACAGTCGGGAGGAGGCAAAGCTTTGCCTCGTAGCAGGGTTGAACTGTGGAAAGCAAATCCAGTCTGCACAGCATTGTCTGTAAGAGCTGTGTATTTGACTGATCGGAGAAAAAAAGCATGTGAGGGGAGTGAAGATACAGTGTCATCTGGTTAAAATTTGGCAGGATTCAGATTATTATATAAAGACCAGGCTAGGAGCAGCTCTAGAGTAGTTTTTAAAATAGTATTGGTAATGCATAGGACAGACTTCCTAAAATCACAGACTTTCCTTTTTCTTTTTTTTTTTTTTTTCCTAAGGCCACGTGTTTAACATGCCTCATGACGATGCAAAGCAGTGTGCTGGTATTAATGGAGTAAGCCGGGATTTCCACATGATGGCATCTATGCTTTCCAATCTGGACCGCAGCCAGCCGTGGTCTCCATGTAGTGCCTACATGATTACAACATTTTTGGATAACGGTCATGGTAAGAGTATTAAGCTTTCCATTCATGTGGCATTTAAGCTCTTGTGTTTTACTGCTTTGCTCTCCCTTTCTCTCCTTTCTCTCCTTTCTCTCCTTTCTCTCCTTTCTCTCCTTTCTCTCCTTTCTCTCCTTTCTCTCCTTTCTCTCCTTTCTCTCCTTTCTCTCCTTTCTCTCCTTTCTCTCCTTTCTCTCCTTTCTCTCCTTTCTCTCCTTTCTCTCCTTTCTTTTTTCTTAACAGAGTGCTTTCCGCTACAGTATAGCGTTATCCTTTTACATGCTGCCAGTGAATTTAGGAGACCCTTATTTTTACAAAAATGAGGCACAAAGACTTATGTTACAAAAGAAATGCAGTTCCATAGATGGAAATACGTTTTTCCCTGGTGAAACCAAACTCACTGACAGCGCCGTCTGCTTTTTTTTTTTTTTTTTTTCCTTTTTATTTCCTTTTCAGGTGAGTGTTTGTTGGACAAGCCCCACAAACCAATCCAGCTTCCTTCTGACTTGCCTGGCACGTTGTACGATGCTAACAGGCAGTGCCAGTTTACATTCGGAGATGAGTCCAAACACTGCCCCGATGCAGCCAGTACGTGTACGACGCTGTGGTGTACTGGCACTTCTGGAGGACTGCTCGTGTGCCAAACCAAACACTTCCCTTGGGCAGACGGCACCAGTTGCGGGGAAGGGAAGTGGTGCATGAATGGCAAGTGTGTGAATAAAACTGAGAAGAAGCATTATGATGTAAGTATTAAAAAAAAACAATCAGAGTATATCTTGGGTTGCAGAGTAGCACAGATAATGCTTCAGTGGGAGTAATCATTTAAAAGGGTGTGAATAAATGGAAGCAGATAGCTAATAAAACTTAGAGATTTTTTTTTTTTTACAAGTGGCTTAGGTAAAAATGAGCACGATTGTGGGTTTTGTGGTTTGGTTTGGTTTCGCTTTTACTGTATTAACTTTTTCATTCTACTTTTGCTTCTCATTCCAGACGCCAGTGCATGGGAGCTGGGGGTCCTGGGGGGCATGGGGAGAGTGCTCCCGGACCTGTGGCGGTGGAGTGCAGTACTCCTTCAGGGAGTGCGACAACCCTGTCCCCAAGAACGGGGGGAAATACTGTGAAGGGAAGCGGGTGCAATACAGATCATGTAACATCGAGGACTGTCCAGACAATGATGGTAATCTTTTCCTCATTTTTAAGGCGGAGGAAGGGTATCTTGTGGAGGAAGAGGATGTACAGAAGATGATCTAATGCCCATCTGTCTTTCCTCTGCCTGCAGGCAAAACCTTTAGGGAGGAACAATGTGAAAAGCACAATGAGTTTTCCAAGTCTCCCTTTGGAAGTGGACCTGCAGTGGAGTGGACACCTAAGTTTGCCGGTGTCTCTCCAAAAGACAGATGTAAGCTGGTCTGCCGAGCAAAAGGAACAGGATACTTCTTTGTTCTACAGCCAAAGGTATTTCAAAACTATACCTCTTCATCTAATCATGAATAGGATTTGTATTTGCTCTAACTCTTTTTGTGAAGTTTAAGAGTCAAGGAGTGTAGAAATCTGAAATTATGTCTGTCTTGTATTGAAGCTAGATTCTTACTTCTCCTCTTCCTACATGTACAGCTTGATTAGAGCAAGCATACTTTAAATATTCTGGCACAGTCCATCCAGTTATTTCACATGTAACGCCTCTTCTACCCACTCCACCCTAGTTTCCTTTCCTCTCTTTCCACCAATTTGATTACATTGAGACATGTTTGGAAAACTGGAGGTATTCTTTGCCAAAACATTGGTGCTTTCTCATACTGGTTACTAATATGTTGACAGCTTAAAATAAACAAAAAGAGAAATGTTCATCTTGCATAGCTACTTGAACTCGCTGTCGTAAGATGTTGAAAGCCAGTAACTACCAGGGCAATGACACAAATGTTGTTTGTAGAGCAGTACTCATAGAAATAAAGGATACATTGGACACCATTAAAAGCAATTTTGGTCCTATACTTCAAGGACATGACTACTTTCTAGTGACGTTAGAAAACAATGTTCTTTCTTTATATGAAATCAGTAAAATAGGGTTTTTTTGGGGCAGAGGGGCTGTTAATAAAAACTGAAATTGGCTGTTTTCTCCTTACACTATGGCATTGTTTTTGCAAGTGACATGAAGCAGCACTGCATACTTCAACTATCTATGGGCTGCTTTGGTTTTTAGTTTCAAAAGCCCTGAAAATACGGGTGCTGCAGGTCTTCCACCTGTCCATATTTTGCATTTTATATATGTCTGTATACGCAATTACAAAGCAATGTGCATCTTCTAATCAAACACCTACTGCTTGTTTCCTGCGAAGGTTGTGGATGGTACCCCATGTAGCCCCGACTCCACCTCCGTCTGCGTCCAGGGACAGTGCGTAAAGGCTGGCTGTGACCGTATGATAGGATCCAGTAAGAAGTTTGACAAATGCGGTATCTGCGGTGGCAATGGATCTACCTGCAAGAAAGTGTCTGGCACGCTTGTTAGAGCAAAGTGAGTATATGACTGCTGTTGTTATTTTGTTTTGGTGAATGTTTTGTGGGTGTAAGCTTTGGGTTTCCAAGTTGGTAAGACGTTGCCCCAGTTTATCATTGGAACTGAGATTTGATCTGTCCGAGTCATCTGACTGAAGATAACTTACAGTGAGATCCCAGCAAAAGAAAGCACCTTGCACATGGGCATAGCTCTGCTGTAGCAATAATGTGGGATGTGACTGCAAATCCCTTAATCCATTAATGTGATTAGGTTGGCAGCTCATGAGCTTAACGCTTTGGCTTCAGATCAATTTCAATCTTGTGCCAGGCAGCTTCTTCCCTTTCACAGGGAAGAGCAGAGGACTCAGTCTTTCTTTTTTCTCTTGGGCAGACCTGGCTACCATGACGTCGTCACCATTCCAGCCGGGGCGACGAACATTGAGGTGAAGCAACGAAACCACAGAGGCGCAAGACACGATGGGAGCTTCCTCGCCATCAAAGCTGCAGATGGCACCTACGTCCTCAACGGCGATTACACCTTGTCGACGCTGGAGCAGGACATCACCTACAAGGGCAGCGTGCTGAGGTACAGTGGCTCCTCTGCCGCCCTGGAGAGGATCCGTAGTTTCAGCCCTCTGAAGGAGCCTCTGACCATCCAGGTCCTCACGGTGGGGGACCTGCCGCAGCCCAAGATCAAGTTCACCTATTTCGTGAAGAAGCCTGCTCAGCCTGGGTCGGAGAAGGCGCCCAGTAGAAAGAAAGAGTCTTTCAATGCCATCAGGGAGATCATCTCCTCCGAGTGGGTCATAGAGGAGTGGGGCGAGTGCTCCAAGTCGTGTGGCTCGGGCTGGCAGCGGCGGGCAGTGGAGTGTCGGGACCCCCAGGGGCGGCCGGCTGCCGACTGTGCCCAGGAGCTGAAGCCCAGCGACGTCCGTCCCTGCGCCGACGTGCCCTGCCCGCAGTGGCAGCTGGGGGACTGGTCGCCCTGCTCTAAGACGTGTGGGAAAGGTTTCAAGAAGAGATTGTTGAAATGTATTTCTTACGACGGCAGCGTGCTGCCACAAGAAAGCTGTGAGCCTTCCAAGAAGCCGAAACACTTAATAGACTTCTGCAACGTCATGGACTGCAGTTAAATAGTATAAGTTGGGAAAGCTAATTTTTTTTATTATTTTATTTTTTTCCTTCAGAACAATGCACTGAAAAAAAAAAGGGCTAGAGGCAGCACATGTGTTTTTGCATACAAAATTCATAGTGAGGATCCATTGAGGTGGGACAGTGCAAATAGCTTTAGTTGGTGTTGCATCTTAAAAATACCCCGCCAACTGAAAATTTGGTAGGATAGCAGACCCATGTCACTCACTCGTCTTCAGCAGATAAGGCCTGAGGGCATTATAATTGCCTTTTTAAAGTCTGTTACAAATTAAACAAAACATGAGTAGTGGCCAAAACACATTTAAGCAAACGTTTTGGGGTTCGGTTATTTCTCCCTTCTTCTGGATTTCTATTCTGGTACTGATCAAGTCCCCATGTGTAGGAAGGGGAGGGAAAGGGGAGTGGAAAAGATAGCTTAACATAATTGGTCAGGGCTTACCTACCTCATGAAGGGCAAAAAAAAGGATTGGAAAAGGAGCTTTAACTATTTCATTCATGGCTGCTATTGTTTCAGAGAATAGTTTTATATAAAAATAAAGCCATATTCTCTACCTGTAAAGAGTAAGAAATATCAAGAAATATCAGTCAACTCCACAAATAACTAGAATGTAATTTTTTTAAAGTACCTTTATGTCATCCCAATGTGCCTGTCCGTTTCTGTCATCCACTGCGATGCCATTGTGGTGACATACATAATCCAGAGGCTAGAAGAAGTGGAAATCTTCATGGAGCAGGTAGCGTCTCTGAGTAGTTGCTCTTTGTGCCTTCTGCATACCTTCCATGGGCTTTTCTCATTCAAGCTTGGTCTTACCATCCTGTCAACCAGACTGATGGCATTTGTGAGCATTTGAGTCATGCTTTCACATTCAGATCTTTTACCTTATCCCGGCCAATGGAAATTATTTGCATTTGGGTTAAAAAAAAAAAAAAAAAATCAAAGAAATCCTGCTATGAATGGCAACCTCTCCTGTGTGGCCTCTGATGGGTTTGTCGTGCTCAAATCACTGGTAAGGCGGGAAGACAAAGCTGAAGGATAGCTGGTCCATCCACAGCAATACGCCAACATTCACATAATTAAAGTTTGTGCCAGTCCATAGACAATGAGAGAATATGGCTTTCCATATGTATATAGTAAAATATATTGCTATAGATTTTATATACTTTATAAGTATTTTATATTTCTTTGCCTTCTGGGAAGGGTTATAATTTGTAATAAATGCATATAATGAGCGTATTTATTTTTATACTTCTTGTCTAATGTGATCTTCTAAGTTATCACTTTTTTAAAAGGACATATAACAAGAATAGAGTATTTATACAGTATAATATGTAACTAGAGGTAATAAATGAACCCTATAAATTTTGGAAATGGAGCGTCTTTATTTCACTGGAGTAAAACTAGTCCATCGAGCGGAAAGAGCTTGGAATCTAAGGCAATATTAAAAAAAAAGCTGAACGACATTTTTCAAAATGACTGGTAGCTTAGGCTACTAATTGTCTGTGTTAGTGAAGGGGGTTGGAAAACTCTACCCATAATGTCATATACCATGTTAAAAGGGGTAATTTTGTATTTTATTACTTAACCACTAACAGGGTGCTCAGCACTGTTGTTTCATCTTTTGAAAAAAAACGGAGTGCAACTAGACTTGATGCCACTGGTTTTAATAACTGCTTAGAGAGGGAGTATTGCTGTCAGTGGTGTTTATAACCAACAAAATATGTACAAAAGTAGCAGTTTTACCTGCTCCACTTAACCTTACCCTACTGGGAAAGCAGCAGTCAAAATTTAAACCCATTAACTGGTAGTCAGAGGTTTTCCTCACAAATTTCTGGAGGGCCTCCTGATCATGCTTTTCTAATTAGAAGTGCTGTATGAATGAGCTGTTCTAACGCTGTTGGTAACACATTTTTTAATATTAAAATACATACTAAGCATCAAGAAACTGATTTTTACTCCCTCATTTCTGATCTCATGACCACTGCAGTCGAGGGAAAATCTTCTGTTGAACTCGGTAGGATTTTTGCCATGGAATTTGAGACATCAGTCATTTGTGAATACTTTTGGCTTTGTGTCATGTAAAAATCTATTAAAACTTCCTTTGCCAATGTTTGGACTCTGTCTTGCAGAAATAGTTCCTACTTTATTCCACGGATAAAATCTTGGCCCCTCTAAAGCACATAGAAAAATTCTCATCACGTCACACTTCATTGAGCATTACTTTGTCTTTGACATGCAAAAATACTGGGGAACATTTTACTTCTAGCACTATTTAGAAGGGAGCCAATCGCTTTCTGGTTTTATAAATACTTAAAAGTATTTATAAATACAACAAATAATATTTTATTGAATTGTGTATATGTATACATACGTATATTTTACTACAGCAGGTTAAAATGAGGAATACACACATTTTCAAGAGAAAAAAGTCCATTTTTATTTTCATTTTCTGCTGTTGCTCGTTCTCCTTGTAGACGTCATATCCTAACACGTAGCTGTCAGTCGGTGTTGCCTGAAACACTCTCCGTTTAAGGGCCCAAGGAGCTACAGTCCTGAAACCGCAAAGCCCTGCCATATCTACAGAACTGGTGAGATCCCCTGACTTTTGGGTGATGGTGGTTGCCCAAATTAGCTCTCATCAGCCTGGAAGAAATATTCACGGCAAGGCAAAGAAAGCCCCGTGGAGGAAACAACTTCTCCCAGACCTACCCATATCAATTAAAGCAAGCTCAAGGTGCTGACACACTCTCACTTCTTGCAGTAGAGCTTAAGGAGGCTCCTGGGAGAGAAAAATGATGTTTCACAGGCACCGCCTTTCATGCTGAAGGGAATTTGGATCCAATCAAATGCAGCGAATTTCCCCCTCTTTTAGCAAAAGGTGCTGAAGTGTTCTACATTTCCAAAATGCTTCAGCCCATGTTACCTAGATTAGATCAGTCAGCCCCGTGGTTAACTAGAGGTACGTGAGGAGTCGGGAGGTGGTGAGGGAAATCAAACACATTCAGTATTTTACAACAAGAAATAGCAATAACAACTTTTTTTTTTTTTTACACTCTTGCAAATGACTGCATAATAAAATGAGCGATAAACTAATAAAAAGTTATGATATAATGGCAGCCTATTTTCTATGGCGGCATTAATTTCTTTAGAGCATAAACATAGCAGCAGGAGGTCAACACATTACCCGTATTTGTAGCGCAGTTGACCACAACTGCATTTCCAAGTCATAGTTTACTGACTACATATTTTTCTTTGACTAGATCATGAATTCTCAGCAGTTGCATCTGTTATACAGTAATATGGTTCATGAAGTTATATCCTATTTTGAATAGGGCTGAGCGATAAAGAACATGCTCCAAATAATGTATTAATTAGGCAATGCAATCAAAGAACTGCTCCCTCCCAAAGCACCCTTTAGTTACAAGAAAGTCTGCTGCTTGGGGTGACCCAGCAAGGGGAATCAAGCAAAACCAGTGGAGCACAGTTTAGCGGTGTAGCAATCAAGATCACAATTACACACACACCCTGCACCAGGAGTCTGGCAATTTATAGCTTTTATTACAAAGGGCTGGATAGCTAAGTGCTTTTTGTGTGCACATTTGTTACCGTGAGCAGGAAACGCAACACGCTGACTCATAAGGCACACTCTCGGGAGCTCGTGTTGGGGTGAGTGTAAGAGCTACCGCTTTCTGCCAGCCCAGGCGCTCTCTCCTTGGGCCACGGCCACCGGTTCCACTGACACCCAGGGGGGCCTCAGACCCGAGACGAAGATTGTTGTTTTCAGCCAGGTTGTCTCAGCTGTCCAGGTTGACAGGTTGGGTGGGAGGTTTCCAGTGCCCAGCATTTCAGCTGAGGACAACCTCACTCCAGTTTGGAGCAAAATTTATCCGGCTTCCTCCTAGGTTGAGAGAAGCCAGATGCTATAGTAGCCTCTTCTTTTTTTTTTTTTTTTTTTAAGATTTTGGTGTCATAAGATAAATAAGTTTGGCTGAGTGGTGTGGGCTTTCAGAGGTGTGAGGAGAGGCAGGTGTCTAAATGAATGAAATATGTCTTAGCCTTGGTTTCATTGCTTTCAAGGCTGAGTGATCTTCCAGTTCCTGGTAAGGCTAAAAATTCTCTCTGTTGGCAGAGTGGGGCAAATGAAAGCAACATAGTGAGTCATTCTTTGCCATTTCAGGCATTATGAGACTGAGGAAAAACTCTTTCCAGCCTTTCAGTGGCCTCAGAGAGACTGGCGCTGGGACAGAAGTCCAGTCTGAGGGCCAGATCTCCAGAACCCAGTCTTCAAACTTCACAGTCTAAGTTAGAAAATAACTGGGAATTCGAAGAGGAAAATAGTTATGCTGGAGAGCTACCTTTCAGGCTGATTAGAGGTACAGTTGTGGCATCTATGCTGGGTAAGCACTGCAAATGGTGGCCCTAGGAAATTTGGAGTAGCTGTTTTTCTGTGGCACTGTTAAAATCGTAAATAATATGATTTACTGCTTGAAATTGTATTAACAGTAAATAGGGAAAAAAAACACAAACCACAGTATATGATAGCGTTCTTAAGCTGCTGCATTCCCCTCTCTTTAGTCCAAGTGTTGTTGTAAAAACAAGATATGTTGGTGTTGCCCAAATAACTATTTTGCCACTGATTGTAATACATGTGGTTTCAGAGCAGAGCAAAGTTGGTTGCTATTACAGAAGTTGGTTCTGTGAGCTTTCAGAGTAAAAAAATAGTTCTATATATCTGGGATGGAAAAATCCTGAAATTGTCTAGAGCTGCTGTACACTTTAGCAGCTGACACCTGCATTTCAGAGCCATCAATTGCCTGAGTATGTTTGGAGCTGTAATTTTAATGTCAGGACATTGAGTTAGAGAATAAAGGCCCCAGAGTTATGTATAAGAACAACACTGATTTGCAAGGTACTAGCAAAGCTGGCATTTCACCTTCTGAAACGCATCTCCCATATATCTCGTAATATGGCAAATGGATGCCTTCGTTTGTAGGTCCACAGCAGCTTTCATTCAAATCAATGACTCCGAGCACTGTATGTGTTTCAGTAGAAGTCTGGCACACTTTGTACAGAAAAACAACCAAGACGTCTGCTTTTATCATTGCCACATCACAAACTAATGTGATTTGTTGAATGCTGTAGGACAAATAGGTGACACGGTCTGGGTGCGGCGGGGGCCGGGGGGGCGGGGGGGCGGAATTTTACACACATATCTCAACCCACTAGCTAGGTGAGGGAATGGAGAAGAAAATACTCCTAAAGACAGCTTCAGAAGAATATCCCAGACTCTTCAGCAAACACTCCCACCGTAATGTCTGGCTTCTGCTCATCAGCTGGCTATGAAATTGCTCACACATCTTTGCTTCAACAGCCCAACGTTAGTCTGGGCCTCATACGCCTGGGAAAGCTTTTCATCCCATGCAATTGCAAACATGCCTACCAACCACCATCTGGAGCGAAGATCAAATCCTGTGTGATATGGTCACGACTGCTTAGTCCTCAAGGCAAAAAGGGTACAATCAGGTGAAAAGTTTTCCCTAGCAAAGGTCACCCAAATAGAGCAAACCGATTGCTCGGCCCCACACCCCTCGAAAACAGAGGCGAATCCCTAGGACATGTCTAGGCTACAACAAAAGTGTAGGTAAGCATTCAGCAATACCCCTCATTTTGCATAAACATTTGCATTTTGCCCCGTTTTGCATAAACAGAGTGCACTGTTATAACATGTAGAGGCAGAAAAAGAACAGACCAGGGTATTGCCACCTCTCCTAGCAGTGCCTGCTCGATAGCTCTTCCATGCCAGCGCCAAACCCTGATGCTATCCTAGTAAAACCACAGCTACAAGCATGCATTCGTGCTTGATATTCCCCCTCAAAACACAAACCAGCCTGTATCGACAGAAGGGAAGGCAAACCGCAGTTATCGGGTTCACAACAAGCAGTGCGATGAACGCGGTGTTTCAATCAGCGCTTGTGCTCCTGAAGCCTGAGGCAGCCTGGTTACCGCTGGAGATGAAAGAAGCCTTGGTTGGACTCACAGGTCTGTTTTACGGTACCCAACAGTGTAAGAAGGTCTCGTGCAAAAGAGATTTAACGTTGGGCAATAGAAGTGCAGTGTCATACGGCACCTTTGCTTCGATGTGATAAAGGATGGTCCTTTGTCGTACTGCAGCCTGTGACCATAAGGTAATGAGATCCCAGATGCCTGGACAACATTTAAATTTAAGGATCCCCAGTCTAAGTTCAATCAGTGCAAAATCTGTCATCCTTAATATACCGTACTTTGGTGTAAGAATGCTACAAAACTAACTTGAGTTTCTACCAGCTCAAGATTCGTCCCAAATATTCCATTTGAAAATTAGTATTTTCTCCAAAATATATTATAGTTGCACTCAACTATAATATATTTTCCTACAAGCACAAAAAGGAGCTGGTTGTTCCAAGATAGTGGGAACAATTGGAGCTAAGGAAAGAGGGAAGTCATATGGTAGAGATTATAATCAGGCAAGCTAAAAGCAGTGGCCATTTTAATTGTGCACCAATATATTTTTCAGTATAACTAAGACAATATGCCTGTCTTCTCCCAAACAGTTTAAATTTATACTGCCACTTCCTAAGATTTTCATGTGCAAAACTGGAGATGAAATTAGGGATAAGAAAACAACTGAAATTCAATTATTTTGATTAAAAATTTCTCTGTCAAGCAACACATGTTAATGGGGAATCTTTTCTAATTTTTTTATTCTAATTGAAAAGAAATTCCATCACAAATTATGAAGCTTTGAAACAATTCACTTCTGGTTTTCTTATTCTGTTTACTTAAATGTTCTGAAAGCCAGACTGGCAAAAATAATGGATGTCGCGATATCAAGAAAGCGGGATGCTCAAAGACATATGTTGAAGGCACAGCTAGGCACAAAAAAGTGGGTCATTCTGCAATGTCTGGCAGACGGGCAGTGGCTAAAGCTGACATCACCAGGGCATCATGTAATTTAGAAATGATTTCAAAGCTGCATAGATATTGACCACATCCTACTAAAGTCTGTGCTTCTTATGTTCCTCCAGCATATGATCCACTCTTGCCTACCAAGAGCTTTGAATAATTAACTTAAGCAGCAAAACCATAAAGTACTCTTTAAACCGAGTCACAAACCCGGCCTTGTCTGTAGCTACTTTCATAAAAGAAAGCTGTCTTGTGGGTACAGTTCTGATGCAACGGGGCACTTCAGCGCACGCTCAACCCATCATGGTTTGGGACAGCACTGGTTAAACCTGAGAGAGACAAAAAGAAAAGCGTGCCTTCTGTTGTTGAATCTGAATCTTGATTACATGGTGAATTAGCTCCAGAGGCCAAACTTTGATTAGAAGGTTTTCATAGAGATAAAACAGGACGGGACAGGACGGGATGGGAAAGGCGAGGAAAGGGGAAAGGAAAAGGGGATAGGGGATAGGGGATAGGGGATAGGGGTAGGGAAAGGAGAGGAGAGGAGAGGAGAGGAGAGGAGAGGAGAGGAGAGGAGAGGAGAGGAGAGGAGAGGAGAGGAGAGGAGAGGAGAGGAGAGGAGAGGAGAGGAGAGGAAAGGAAAGGAAAGGAAAGGAAAGGAAAGGAAAGGAAAGGAAAGGAAAGGAAAGGAAAGGAAAGGAAAGGAAAGGAAAGGAAAGGAAAGGAAAGGAAAGGAAAGGAAAGGAAAGGAAAGGAAAGGAAAGGAAAGGAAAGGAAAGGAAAGGAAAGGAAAGGAAAGGAAAGGAAAGGAAAGGAAAGGAAAGGAAAGGAAAGGAAAGGAAAGGAAAGGAAAGGAAAGGAAAGGAAAGGAAAGGAAAGGAAAGGAAAGGAAAGGAAAGGAAAGGAAAGGAAAGGAAAGGAAAGGAAAGGAAAGGAAAGGAAAGGAAAGGAAAGGACTTTTGTGGAATTGTTAATTGTGGAAAGTTTTAAAACCTATTTTGGAAATCAGATTTCACAATCAGGTCTGGGCAGATTTAGAAGTGAATTAAATGCAATGTAATGTCCATCTCCTTTTTCTCTCCCAGTGAACCAATACACACATTTGGGGATATGCTAAAATAATGAAGACTGATGTTTTCCATTTCTCATTATCCTCCTGCTGGAACAAATGCAGAGCACAACACGGAAGCACTAGAGGGACTCAGCTGCCTTTGATGAATAAAAAAAAAGAGAATAAAAAAAACCCTCTGCACATGTTTCCTCTTGATTCTTTTAATTTATAGTTTTATTTATTTGCATTTTTAAAGGAATAATAGTTGATGTCAGAAAGCAGAGCCCCCAGAGTGACATCTGAATCCAGCTCCAGCTGGAGTGGATCCAAGAGGACACTAAACAGCTGCCTGGCAGAAAAGAAGGTCGGAGGCATTAAAGAATATAAATGTAAAAATCTTGCATAAAATAATTTTCAATCTGATATAAGCTAGCAAAAGCCAGGCAATTCAGATCTAATGCTTCCATTCGCATAGGGACGAAAATTTGTATAAACCTGTTTCCAAAGCTCAGTCTGAAGTAATGGATATTGCCCACATAAGGACGCTGGCTTTGGTGAAGCTAAGTCAAATACTTACAACTTTATTCCAGGTTTTAAATTAGATTCCTGTTGGTCTGACTTTAAAACTCAGTAGATTGTTATTATTTAAGTCTGTGCCACAGATGTTCCCAGTACTGCATGATAGCTTTAACTGCAAGGAAGGAATGAGAGAGGTCCTGCCTTTGAGGTGCAGCGCAGATGAGGAGGAGGAGGAGGCAGAGAGTGACACTGTCCTGTTGAAGACACCCCCAGTGCTGGGAGGGCAGGAGGGGGGCTTTGCAGCTGGGCTTTCCAACTAGGAGATGGGCTCTCAAGGGTTTCTGGATGAAAGTTCATGGACGACACTGACAGAATATTTGTTGGGAATTTGACAGGTATGTAAATGCTTGAAACTGTCTCTGGGTTGCTTACAGCAGTATGGAAATTTCACTTTCGAGTATCGAGAGGGACATGTGAAGACTTGAAGGAGAAGATGAAGATGTTGGCAACAGAAGCTAGTTTAATGTGAGCTAGTGACATCATCTTGATGCCAGTGGTGCTTTGAGGTTTTGCAAAGCAGCCTCTTTAGCCAGCTTCCCCTTCCCCACCTGCAGATACTGGCATTTCCCTGGGGCTCCAGGGCCACTGCTGAGCCGCAGACCGATGGAAACCCACTCCACCATGGGGCCGAGCACAACCGAACGGCCCGCAGCCAGGGTGAACCTGATCTGAGCTCAGAGCTACCGAAATAACTTGCATGTTTGGCATCATTGATCCTACACATCACTGGTTTCTCTCGAGACATGTGTTATCACTGGTAGCATGCAAATTATTTGTTCAAAGAACAAAAAATAAAGCCAAGGTTTGCACACTACATTCCCCAAAGATACTAGGAGAGAGCTTCCCATTGGAAATGGTTGATCTGATGACTGTTTGCAGACTACTTAAATGTGGAGCAACAAAGCTGCCTGTAAGGATGAATAGGGCACAACTTCAGAGAATAGAGATAGCAACTCCCAGTCATTCAGGTCAAACAGCTTTGCAGTGGCAACACTACAAAGGACCTTGTTAAATCAGGAGGGGACGAAATCTCGTTTATTGTCTCCAGCAGAGACTTGGTTTAGTGACTTAGCCTGAAGAGGAACACTGTGTCAGAGAACAGAAAATTCAATTTCATTAAGTTACTGTACTTATTGTCCAGGTGTTTTCAGCTGTCAGTTCTGGGGGAGAATCACTTTTCTTTTTAATGTCAGTGACAATGGAGGGTCCTTTGACAGGATTGGGTTGAAGAGTGAGGTTTGACCTGGTGTTATCCAGACAGCCCCAGGTCTGCACCCACGAAGACCTGGCATGTTGTGGAGCGGTGCTGGGAGCTATGCAGTGGAGAACAAAAAGATGGTGGATTTTTTTCAGCGCTAGGAAAATGGATTCTACAGTTTGCATTTGATTTCAGCTGGATGCCAGGAAAAAGCTTCAAAGAATGGAAATAATTTGCTACTCAAGACCTGAACTACTAAAAGATAAGTGTTTGGCACATACATTTTTGTGACTCTAGAGGAGAGTTTTTAACTTACAGGCATACTGCTTAGCTGCTTTTCACCACAATTCACATGGTCATGGGTTTTTCCATCTACCTGAGTATCTGACATCCTGAATGTCAAGTGGCCCAAATCTACTTCATCTTATCCTTCAGTGGAGCCTGATGTATATTGTAGCCAGCCAGTTCTCTTCTTGCTTCGGGTCTGCCTACGCGTCTGACTAGTGAGAGCTTGTTTGCTTTTGCTAGGGGCTGTTTGACAGACTCACACAAGACCTGCCTAAGGCTTGCTCTTAAAAGCATTGCTGGCATAGTAATGTCATTGAAGAACATGGAAAAGAAAAACACAACCCAATTTGTTATAGCTGTAACAGCAAAAAATCCTAATGAAGATGCATTTATACTGGCCTAAGTCGTTTATTCTATTCTGAGAACTGATCTAAGCTATACCAACAAGGAAATTTCATTCACTGATCTAAATTAGGTTTGCACTTTCACATGTACAGAAATAGCTCTACTGGTTAAAGCCATGTTGGCAAATCCAGTTACATACAGACAAGCATTAAATAGCTTTCTCTCTTTTACATGCTTTAGGAAATCAGTCTCCTTCTCCCCCTTGCTTTTCATATTGTGTGGGAGGAAAAGGGAGGCAGTAACTCTGTTCTCTCTACTGCCTCTCCTTGCTGCTCAGAGGTGCAGGAGATCACAAGGCCAGCGCTCCTGCTTTTCTCCCTCATTCCACACTACAATGTGGCGGGGCTGCGAGGGAGGTTAGGTGTCACACGTCTTCTCTTACATGTCCCCGTGCCCCTGCTAGTTATCCACTACCTTTAAATGTTTGGGCCATCAGAAACCTGGGGGAGATTTCAAAGTATTTCAGGATCTGGGTAGCATATGAGGTTTGCTGATGCCTCCAGCAAAACCATTTCAATGGACGTAACTTTACACAAATAAACATTCAATACCTGGGAGAGTCAAAATTTCACCTCACTTGCCATTTCAGCTGGCTGAAGATAGTAAAACCTACCCCATATGCTTCTCAGGAGGGTCTGTGGTGGAAAAGCTGAGAAACTCTCAGAAGATAAAGCACAGTCAGCGGCACTTTAAAATCTGAGAACGGCAGCATTATTTTTGGTAACAATAAATGCTATTTTTAAACAATTTAATATTACAATCCTTTGAAATCCAAATGTGAAGGTAGAGTCATGCAGAAGCAACAGTACAGCAGTCTTGTTTAAGCTTAAATTTAACATCAAATATTCATTACAGGCAAGCTTTGTTCCCTAGCAGTAAGATGTCTGCACTTTACAGATGCACGACTTCTTCAAAGAACTGCCAGATTATGGGATTACTCTAAGGAAAATTTCGCAACAGCACTTGATTCCTTCCTGATGAAGTGATTTTCCACAACACTTTGCTCTTATAGCATATTGGCAGATGAAGAGAGACTGGGGAATGAAATGCATTTGCTAGTACTACACAGTAACAATAAATGCAAACCTCAGTGTCTTAATTAAGGAGTCCAGCCCTATAGATATAACAATAAAGCCACGTGAGGTCAATGCGATTCCCTTTATAAGCAGAATAAGGTCAGTCCATTGCTCTTAGCAAAGTCACAGCAGGGATGTTTAGGCCCAGAACTGTTAAATTCACAATTATGAGTGGAAACACTTATCAAGTAGAGTTTGAAATAGTCCAGATTCCCCAATCTGTCCAAATTGTATGGAGAGCAAGGATGGCACAACCGCAGGGAAAAATCAGGAAAATGCAGAGCTGTACCACTTTCCTCCATTACAGGCAAACAGAGGCAAGGGGCCAGGCAGGCCCATCTCTGAGGGCTGTGAGGGACCCACCGGCTGTTCGGGTGGGCTTCCTCCATGCCAGCGATGCAGAGCAGCTTTGCTGAGAAGGTGCTCCATGTCACCTGAGGGTGGGAAGTCCCTCGGGACAGGGAAGAAGAGGATCCAGCAGCTTCACAGACTCCTTATCCTGCTGAAGGAGGGGAAGTAATGGCAGCAGGGGTCAGCATTTGGCCCATTTATTAGCTTTAATATTTTGCTAGTATTTAATTATAGGCTATCTCAGCTGAGCAAGACTTTAGATTCCGATAAGGCTTTTGACTTGGAAAACATTCTTGTGGGTGGCTCTGATAAGAGACGAGCAGGTGAGAAGGCTGGTCTCCAGAGAAGCAGTTCTTAGCGCTGACATTTTCTTTGCGGTAAGTATGGGTCAGAGCCTTTTTTTCTGTTTCTCAAATCCAAGGGCTGTTCCCAAGGTAACTCCACTGCTTTGGGGGAACGACCATGTCCTCCTGCCCAGGCAGCGGCATGCCGGGAAAGCCGTGAACACGAGCGAGGGTCAGGCATCCCAGGCCAGAAGGTTGCCCGCACCTTCCCGGCTGGGTTCATGCTGATTAATTTAATGTGACCCAGGTGGCAGATGGAAGAAATATGCCTTGGAAGAAAAGACCTAGTGGGACATGTTGGCTGCAGCCCTTGAATTAGCTGCAGCTGTAAAACGCTTTGTACTATATGCTACAATAATATAGCTAATTACAGGCCAATGTTTGCTGTAAGTGATGGAGGTTAAGATGTATTGTCATGCAGTCTTTCATTACTAAATTTCCTGCCTTTTGGATACTTATCTTTACAGCCTGCGTGTTCTTTTATGTGTGTTATAAGTGGTGAAATGATGCTGTTAGTGAGTTTAAGATTGAGAGGTAGAGCATTATTTTAAGTGGCTTTATCAGAAACAACTATTTTTGAAAGCAGGAAGCTTTCTTTTTTTGTTTGAAATGTAAATATTGTGCAATGGTGTATGTGTTGCAAATGTTAGAAAGGAATTCTGAAAAGCTGTTAGCAGGTGGTAAAAGAAATACCGAGTAGCCTATTTGTAATGGCTGGAGTAGAGTAAAGGTAATTTATCCCTTATTGTTTATATTCATCTATAACTTTTTTCATCTCAGTAATTGCACAAATAAGCAAACATTTTATTTTTATTGTGTTTTTTAGTTTAAAATTGAAGAAGATTATTTTTTTATTTGCCAAGGGCTGAGTAGGTCTTTCAAATGTGATGAGCTCCACATTAACAAATGTCCTTGTGTTATTCAAGTACAACAGCAGAGCATTAAATCCTGTCTCTGTATGTTGTACAATAAGCAGCTGTAGTATCTGGGCCATATGGTCTTCTCTTTCTCCTCCATTCTCTTTCTGCATTGAAAAGCTTGCTTGCTTTTATCTTTTTTCTTTTTTTCCCCATCCATGAAATGCTCACTTTTCTTGGGCAGAGAGAGTGCTAACAAAAAAGGAGATAGAGCAAGTTAATTTATAGGGTAAGATAATGTCATACCTGTTTTGAAGAAAAATTCAAACTCCCTGTTGAAATTAAGGATGAGTTTCACTTCAAAATCCATGAGATACTGTTAGTCCCTGCAGCCCCCTAAAAGAATTAAGTTTTCATTTTTTTCTTTGCATCTCAACCAATACGACCTCATAGCCTTCACCTTCTCCTATTCCTGAAAGAAGAAGATATATATATATTCATTATGTAGCTCTGTGCTCTGTAGCCCTTCTCCTCCTCCACCACCACCTGCAATAAATGGTCGGGCAGGCTCTACCGCCTCGGCTCCCGATCCTCTCCTGTGCCCAGCGGGTGATGCAGGGACTCAGAGATGGGGTTGGCAGGAGGCTCAGAGAGGGCACCCCCGGTTTTCGTTCCCCAGCATGAGGAGGGACGGACACTGTGCCGGCATGGGGCTGGTGTCTCAGGGCCACCTCTGCGGCCACCCCTGCCCCGTCTCCCCTTCCCTGCCGACGGAGGCCCCTGGTGCTCTGCAGTCCCTTTGATCTGAGGTGAGGGCCGGGACACAGTAACCTCTTGGTCGGGTCAGGTCGCCTCTTCCCTGCCTAAGAGCACCTTCTGCTTTCTCTTCATGTCTGCTGTGGGTTAATATAGCTCTGCCCTCAGCATGTCTCTTTGGTTTCCCCTAACCAGACTGCCTGGTTTGCTATAACTCTGTAGAGTCAGGAAGGACAACATCAACCGGGTAAAGAGAGACATGGAGAGAGAACCCAAACAGGCCATACCCACCCCTGGACACTCTCCGCATCAGCCGAGCCAGGGTGGATCCCCCTTTGCAACCACAGGCACATGCGCTTTATCTCATACTTAACCATCCCCAGAGAAAGCAGTGACCATAAAACAGAGCCTGTGCAGAAAAGTTTGAGGGCTGTCAGCCACAGGTGATGTGTTTGGTAGCTTGTGGCAGCCCGGCAAGAGTGGCTGAGGAGGCAGCAGGCCCTGTCTCCATGGGGAGGCGGGCTCATGGCCACAGAAGCAGGGTGGAGGGACCCAGCTGCAGGCTTGTGAGACATTTTTGTTGCACTCTTGTATTTATCTTCTGCAAAGCGTTCACGTGAAGCAGTAAACAAAGCATCCTAGTCCTTATTTACAGAGATTGAGCCATTAGGATAAAGGATAAACAAGTATCTGCTACTACTAGGTGGAGAGCAAGGCAAGGGGTAAATTGTATTTGAGAAAGGGGGGAATGCACAGATGGTATCTAACGATTCTGTTCCTAAACAGAAGAGACATTTACGTAATAACACAAATTAATGAAACCCAGCAGTCGGTTTGCTTTTCAGATGAAAGGTTTAATTCAGAGATGTAGGTAACTACCAGTTACCTGCCTCTCAATTTCCTAGGCAAACAGCTCCACTTAGAAGCACTGAGAGCAGAGATACTGCTTGCTCTTTTTTTTGGGGGGGTGGGGGCAGGGCAGATGGATGGACATGGAGGACTTTTTTTTCTGGAGAAAAATGTTAAGGCTGTTAAAAAGAAAAAAAAAAAAAATCTGTTGGACAGAAATTGCCACAAATGCTCCGGAGAGGGATATAAGGCCTGCTGTGAACAAAGAGTTAAACCATCTGCGGGGGAGGCTCCCTTTCCTTACACAAGCACTGAAGGAAGATCTAATTAAACGGCTGCTTGGGAAGTGTGGAGTAGAAGATGCTTTCAAGGAATTCTATCTATACATTCAGGATTATAGGACAGACTAAGCCTTAACGTGCTGCTTTTCTGTCGGTTTTTTTGTTAATGTTATTTTAGTTTCCTATTAATGGAACTTTCTGTGAGGAGAAAGCCTTGTTGACAGTGAATATATTTTGCTTTTTCAGTCTGCATCTTGCGCTATCCAGATGGCTAGTGGTCATCACATCTCAGACCTCTTGCAGATACATCTTTATGACCCCAGTCATCTGCTATACAGCATGTACAGTAAGTTCATTTGAACTTGTTACACGATACCGCCATGTCTCAGGTTCCCTCTGCCAACTTGTATACTGCATTAGTGACATACCCGCTATGGCTCTGAGCAGCGTGCTGAGCACGCTGACAATTTATATGACCATCATAAAATAAATGCTCCAGTTCATCGACTCCAGGCTGAGCAGGGCTGGCACATTCATTGCCCTTTGATAAATGGCAAGGACAGGTCTTTGGGAGAGGGGAAGTCCCTTCCTGTGACAGTACAGCATGTAGCCGATGCCTCGGCCCACAGCTGGGACGCTCACACCTTAGCACAGTGTGATCACCCAGGAACAATTTAAATTTTTGTAAAAATGAAGGTAAAATGTTTGTAAGTGCTGAGCACCCATTATGGCTGCTGCAGGCCACGTACAGCTAAGATGAATTGAGCTCAAAGTCCATTGCACTAAGAGCAAATCAGACTTGATAGCTCACACATAGGGGCTTAATTACTCTGGAAAGACAAGTATGTGTACCCAAACTAGTGATAAGGACTCCAGGGCCCTTTAAAGTCTGTACAAAAAAAGGGAAAATCTAGTGCTTCATGGAAAACACGGGCTTACCAAACATCCTCTGGATAGTCCTGCCTGTTAAGAAGATGCTGTGAACACTTCTCGGCAATGTATTTAGGTGCATCGTGGAGAACTGCAGTTCCCAGTATGCTCAGTGGAGAAAGATGGGCATGTTGGAAGAAGATGGAGGTGGCTGAGGAGGCATAATAATTCAAACCGTGAAGACTTCTGCTTCCCCTCACTTACGTCTCCTCTTCCTGGGGTCACACTGCTCAGGTTGTGGTGACAGGTAGCTGCGACCTCCAGTCAAGTCCAGACATGCAAATCCCTGCCTTCTTTCACAGAGAAGGGCCAAACATCGGTGTCTCCATGATGTTGGACCCCATTCCCCTATCCTGCTGACATTAAAGGTATGGTCTCAGAAGCAAGGGAGAGAGAAATATGACATTGCAGAAAATCTGAGAGCAGAATTAGGCCATAATGTCTTCAGTTTCCCTTCCCTAATTCTACTTCCTTCAAAATGGTAAAAGTTTGGCAAAATGGATCTTTCTGAAAACAACTGCAGAAAGAATTATTTTGCATCAACATAAAATTCTTGTCCCAAAACCTCATGCAAAGTACTATGGCTCCTTCAATGATTAAGCCCAGTTCTGTTTCTGGTTCAGAATTGTCTAAAAACAAACAAGTCCATGGGAGGACTGTGGGCAAGTAGTAGGGATTGCACCATATGTATGGTTAGACGAGCTTCAGTTTTCCAGCATTGTTTTTTTTTTTTTCCAGTAAATACTATAAATTGATAATATATTAATATTTGTGAAAAGAAACCTTTAAATGGCATAGGAGTCTACAAAATAAATGAGACCTGGGAAAGGGAAATGAAAACAATTCTTCACAGGTTGTATAATTTGATGTAACTTGTAACTTATGTCACATCAGCTTGCTAAATAGTCTTAAGACAATAGCTAATGGTTTTAACTATAATAACTCTTAATTTTTTTTTTTTAAGCTAAGTAAAATAAGTAAAAAACAAAGGATACATAGACATGAATAAGCAACCTTTGAGATAATATTATAGATATATCAGCTATTGTCCTAGACTTCATTAACAGTGCATTTGCTTGATTTTAAGCAATTCTGTCTCCATATTTTTAGATTTAGCTAAACAGCATGAAATCTACAACACAGGCCAAGCCAGATGGGAAGAGAAGAAAGGCCCTTTAATGGTTCTCATAAAATCTTTCGACTTGCAGTCTCCATGGTGGTTTTCTTCCTTAAAAGGTATCAGTATTTCCAGCTACAAAGGTTTGTGAAGGGCATGCAGGAAGCTTAGTTACGTAATTATTCTCCCCTTACCAGTGCTTATATGAAATTCTAATTATTTTCTTCATCACTTGGTCTTGCACAATTTTCCAGTGCATTCAGTTTCAAACAAGCTTCTATCCATGCAGTATGGCAAACTGATTTTTCAAATCTACATAAAAGCATACAAAAGTTCAAGGCCACACATTTATTTATTAAAATTTTGCTTGGTAGGCTAAAATACATGAATAGAAATAAATCTTCTCAATATCAAGCATATCCTAAGGCAGCAGCTTGCAGGATAAGTTAGCCATGTCACTGGTTCTAATTTTAGGTAATTGAGTACTCATTTCACACTCCTCTTCCTCTTGGGGCAGGGTGTCTGGCTTGTATGCACATGTAGCAGAGAGTCCTTGTAACTTCTTATTCCTTTCCTAACTCCTTTCTCCCACTCAGATGTCTCTGCCATCCCTGCCCATGGTCTGCCATCCTCTCTGCAAGTCCTGCATATTGTGAAGCCCCATAAGTTTTCCCTCCTGCTGTTTGATTGACAGTTTCTGAGCATCCTCTTTCATGTGCTCCTCTGGCTTCCGCAGTGGCTGACCGATTATGACAGAAGTTTTGGGTTTAACCTGTTTTTCAGACAGCGATTTCCATTTCATTTCTGGATTCTTTGGAGATAAGTGACCAATGACTCCTTCAGTGTTATTATCTGTTCAGTGTATTATCTGATAATTTAATGAAAATTTCTTTCAGGGTTTTCACATCTGTGTGTTGAGATGGAAAGAACATATGAGCTGAGGTTTTCTGCTTACAAGTCATCACAGTACATTTCCAATGACCAAATCTTGCTTTAGTCAGTGAACACAGCTGCCACCTAGGGACTTCACTCCTTCCTAAATATACATCTAGGCTTTCATATTACTGCCACTACAGAAAATTCACTCATCTCTTGCACTTGCATGCTTTCAGATATGAAGATAAGGATATTCTCACCCAGTTACAGTTTGAAAAGCAAGTCCTTTCAGTCCTGTCCTCCACAGCGAAATAAAACAAATGAGATAATGGGCTGGTAGATGTATTATTTATGCCAGCAGTTTCAAGGAACTGTGACTGGTCAGCTTCATGTCAGGTGCCCTCAACATCAGAGAAACCAATTTTTGTTCATATTGGAACTAAGTGAAGATTTTATTGATGTTGGCTTGGTAGTGTTTAGTAAGGGGATAAATTCTGATCTTGCTTTAGTGTAATTAAGGTTCACAGTGCGGTGGGTTGACCCTGGCTGGGGGCCAGGTGCCCACCAGAGCCACTCTATCACTCCCCTCATTCACTAGACAGGGGAGAAAAGGTACAACAAAAAGCTTGTGGCTCGAGATAAAGACAGGGAGAGATCACTCAATAATTATTGTCACGAGCAAAACAGACTGAACTTAGAGAGGGAATTCATCTAGTTTATTACTAAGCAAAACAGAGTAGAGGAATGAGAAATAAAATCAACTCTTAAAACACCTCCCCCCACCCCTCCCATCTTCCCGGGCTCAACTTCACTCCCGACTTCAACCTCCGCCCCCCACTCAGTGGCACAGGGGGATGGGGAGTGGGGGGTTACAGTCAGTTCATCACACGTTGTTTCTGCCGCTTCTTCTTCCTCAGGGGGAGGACTCCTGTCATCATTCCCCTACTCCAACATGGAGTCTTTCTCACAGGAGACAGTCCTTCACGAACTTCTCCAACGTGAGTCTCTCCCACGGGCTACAGTCCTTCATGAACTGCTCCAGCGTGGTCTCTCCCACGGGGTGCAGACCTTCAGGAGCAAACTGCTCCAGTGTGGGTCTCCCACGGGGTCACAAGTCCTGTCAGCAAACCTGCTCTGGCGTGGGCTCCTCTCTCCACGGGCCCACAGGTCCTGCCAGGAGCTTGCTCCAGCATGTGCCTCCACTGCTCCGGCGTGGGGTCCTCCACAGGCTGCAGGTGGGATCTCTACACCCCCTCATCCTTCCTCCATGGGCTGCAGGGGGACAGCCTGCTTCACCATGGTCTTCACCACAGGCTGCAGGGGGATCTCTGCTCCGGTGCCTGGAGCACCTCCTCCCCCTCCTTCTGCGCTGACCTTGGTGTCTGCAGATGTTCTTACATCTTCTCACTCCTCTCTCTGGCTGCAAAAGCTCTCTCTAACTGTTTTTTCCCCTTCTTAAATATGTTATCACAGAGGCGCTGATGGGCTTGGCCTTGGCCAGTGGCGGGTCCATCTTGGAGCCAGCTGGCATTGGCTCTGTCAGACACAGGAGAAGCTTGTTGCAGCTTCTCACAGAAGCCACCCCTGTAGCCCCCCCCGCTACCAAAACCTTGCCACGCAAACCCAACACAACAGTTTGGGGGATTACTGCGACATTTGAAATATCTATAGATTTATTTTTAGATTTATCTACTCCCCTCACCAAAGTCCTTCTGGGTTTATATGTTTGGGGGTTTTTTTTGGTGTTTTATATGTTTGGTGTTTTTTTTCCAGCAGTTTAGTTTTCTATCTATCATGTAGTCCACACAATATTAATTTGTATCTCTACAGTTTCTGTAAGTTTTAGATGACTACACATTGCTAGGTATTATTTCTAACAGAAACGGAGTAATAAACTGTCATCTTGACTTGTTGGAATAAGAATACTAATAAGGACCTCTTAGAAGAGGAAAACTGTCATAACAGCAAAGAAACTCAGTAATGGTTCAAGTTGTCATAAAATGAGGGTGTTGATTCATTTGTAGTCTCCTTTTCCCTGAAGTGTATGGGCAGTCTCTGAGGCACAAGAGTCAAGAGATAGTGCCATTTCCAGTTATTGAAGAGAAATATGCAGAACATGACATTCTCCCTTCACATCTCTTATACAGCTTGATATTGTTTTATGCTTCCTTCTGTTTGTTTTTGTTCATTGCTGACCTCTGTGTGCCACCTGGTGTAAAGAGCGGATGGGGGAAGATGGACTCTGGAGGTTAGACTTCCTCGTGGATGTCCTCACTCCTTTTCCTCCCTTTGCCCATTTCTCCATCAATAACCTAGAGTTGTTAGATTACTTTTTGCTTTTGCAAAACATCTGAAAAGATTTGGAGTGGTTGAAACTCCTCTAGGCTTTCAAATTTCCACTTAGAAGGTAGGCCTATTATAGACTTCAGTGAGAGAAAAACTTATCATTTACAAAATAAAATTCATAGCAATTGCCTATTGTCTGAAGTAGTTTTCATTATGTTTTGAAGATAATAGTTGCCAGTCAGAAAATCTGACGAGTTCCCACAGATGGCATTTCTTTTTTATCAGAGGAAACACACTCCAGTTCTGTAATTGCATTTTTCTTTAATTTTTGTGGTCTGTAGAGGGAGAGATTACTTGAACCTTTCCCCATTAACTTTCCATAACATCATCACTTCTCATGTCCAGCTCTACATATGTTTATATTTTATGATATAATGTGAGAATATTTGTGGTCATTACTCAGCCTGGGTGAATTTCACGGTAATTAATGCTTTGGGGTTTTGTTTTTAAAAGATAAGTTGCCTACGGGGCCATATCTATTTATAAGCTCTCCCCCACCCCAGACTTCCTAAAATGATTATCATGTGAAAAAAGTGCTTTGCTTTTGATGTAGTGGCCATCTGCATTAGGGGAAAAGCTTTGTACTTCTGCATTTCACATCTAGTTCCTGAGCCAGCTAAGGGTGTCATGTGCAAAATAAATAATTAAAATATCTTTTTAAAGGACTGGGGGAGTAAAAGCCCTCACTGTTAAAGAAATAATCTTCAGTCCAGAAATCTACATGCTCAAATTGTGCACTTACTGGACTCATATATGCAAAACCCACTGCTATAAATTATTCATCTCAAGAGAGCACCATTCTTGGATGCACTGCAAGACTGGGCCTGCAGTAGCTGATACTTTCTGCTCACCTCACTCAATTTCTTTGAGACAAAAAACCTGTATGCTAGCATGGAGATGGCACTAAAACAATTGAAGAGATGAATTGGGCTCTGCGGAATACAGGCTTGTATAAGATCAGTATTATTTTGCTGTACTTGAATGCAACTTTGAGCATGCTGACTGCTATAATTCTATTGCTAAGAATGTATCCAATTTCAGGACTAAAAATTGTTTTTAAAAAGAGGTATGGAGCTTGTAAGGCTTAGGAAGTGGAATGAGCACTCAACGTAATACTTTGCTAGATATATAAATGCATTGCAGAGATTTGTTTATTCTAGTATCTCTTATGGTGTTTCTAGTCAAAAAGCAGAAGGTAACAGTTCCCATAATGTTTGCCTAATGTATTTCATCTGAGCTAGCAAGAAGAAAAGTCCTATCATCTTGTTTATGATGATGTTCCTTCTCAATTATTGTAAGGCTGATGGTGGCATCTTCAAAATGGTAGCCATTAGAAGGCTATATAGTACTATAACAGGCTATATGTTTTACTGCAACAAAAAATCAACCCAATTTTAGGGGCCACTTATAACTGTAGCTGAAAACTGAAAAACCTCATGTATTACCTAGGAAGTGAGTGGGAAAAATAACTAGGGCATATATTAAAAGATAAATGGTATTCAACAACAATTCTCGAATAACACCTGTATACCAAGCTGCCTGTTAAAAAATAACCACTCTTAAAATAAATGACAAATTCCAAATAAACTATGGCACAATGGTCTGTATCACAGTAGTGTGGCATCTCAATTAATCACTCTCAAGACAACCATACTTATTTCTGAAGACGCCATCTTATTAATGTTGTGATCTTTCAGTAATAAAACATGGTATTTGTTGTATATTATAGAATCATAGAGTGGTTTGGGGCGGAAGGGACCTTAAAGACCATCTAGTTCCTAGCCCCCTGTCATGGGCAGGGACACCCTCCACTAGACCAGGTTGCTCAAAGCCCCATCCAGCCAGGCCTTGAACACTGCCAGGGATGGGGCATCCACAGCTTCTCTGGGCAACAGGTTCCAGTGCCTCACCACCCTCACAGTGAAGAATTCCTTCTTAATATCTAATGTAAATCTACTCTCTTTTAGTTTAAAGCCATTACCCTTTGTCCTATCACTATGTGCCGTTGTAAACAGTCCCTCTCCAGCTTTCCTGTAGGCCCCTTCAGGTACTGGAAGGCTGCCATAAGGTCTCCCTGGAGCCTCCTCTTCTCCAGGCTGAACAAGCCCAACTGTCTCAGCCTGTCTTCATAGGAGAGGTGCTCCAGCCCTCCGATCATCTTCATGGCCCTCCTCTGGACTCACTCCAACAGCTCCATGTCCTTCTTATGTTGGGGGCCCCAGAGCTGGACGCAGTACTCCAGCTGGGGTCTCATGAGAGTGGAGTAGAGGGGCAGGATCACCTCATTCATCCTGCTGGTCACACTTCTTTTGATGCAGCCCAGGACACAGTTGTCTTTCTGGGCTGCAAGCGCACACTGCCGGCTCATGTTGAGCTGCTCATCAGTCAACACCCCCAAGTCCTTCTCCTCGGGGCTGCTTTCAATCCATTCTTCACCCAAGCCTGTGCTTGGGATTGCGCCGACCCACGTGCAGGACTTTGCACTTGGCCTTGTTGAACTGCATGCAGTTCACACAGGCCCACCTCTCCAGCCTGTCAAGGTCCCTCTGGATGGCATCTCTTCCCTCCAGCATGTTGACCGCACCACACAGCTTGGTGTCGTCAGAAAACTTGCTGAGGGTGCACTCAATCCCACTGTCCATGTCACTGACAAAGATGTTGAACAGTGCCGGTCCCAGTACCGACCCCTGAGGAACACCACTCGTCACTGTTCTCCACTTGGACATTGAGCTGTTGACCACAACTCTTTGAGTGCGACCATCCAGCCAATTCATTATCCACCGAGTGCTCCATCCGTCAAATCCATGTCTCTCCAAAATTGCTGTTTCACTCTTACAGTACAATCAATACTCTAATCTGTTATGGTGCTTTCGGATTAGTGTTATTATCTTCAGAATAAGCAAACAGAAAAAATGGAGAGAAAATGGAAGGGAAGTGTTCACAGAGAAAAACATTTTATGAACAGCAGTGGATCATCCAAGCATGCTCTCTGCTGTGCTTCAGGAAAACAAGTAATTTACCAGATGTTTCAAATTGTGTGTAAAATATAAAAGAGCATATTGGGGAAAATGTATTTAATGCTAGAATACTCGTCTGTCTATTGTAAAAAAACTAAATATGAAACATAAGCTAGCTTAAAAATATTAAAATGCATCCTATTTTACCCTTGCAATATATAGCTATATCTTTGTCAAATTATTCACTTGGCTTTCAGGATCCGAGGAGATTTTTAGATTTGCTACATTTTTCTATCTGTCAAAAATGAGCTGATTCCTCTTTTTCTTTTTATTCTCTCTCTTTATTCACTTTTTTCCCTCTATTATTTCACTTTTTTTCTATGATGACTCTTTTAAGCAGGATAGAGATGTGGACATGTACAATAAATATTTGGGTGAATGTCAAAAGACAGAGATCTTCTACTATTCAAGCATGCACTAATGGAGAACAGTCCAGACTGTGGAGATTACAGACAGGGTGCCTGCTACACTGAGCCTGCTAGAAGCAAGACAGCAAAAGTGTATTTTAAGCTAGGTCAGTCCAAGAAACTTGTTTTTTAGTGACTCCTCATTACTACAAGAGGGGAGAAATAGGGGCCAGTACAAAAGCTGCCAAAGGAGTGGAACGTTATGTGTTGCAGTGCAAACTATTACTTGGGGCTCTTGCTTTTTGGTCTGTGATAACACAAAATTTTTTGTACCCAGGCTTGGTTGAAATAGAGGTTGCAGTCCTGTGCACACCTAGCCTACAGCACCTCTGATCACATTTCCCAAGTAACAAGCAAGTTACAGCAGTGCACAGCAAAACCTCCGAGGTCTGTTTTCGTATAGATTTGTGTCTTGAAGGCGAGCCTCTGTGTATCCTCCGACATTTGATAAAAAGACAACTAAAAATTCACAGTGTTTTTCTGTACGTTACATGTGCTATGAAAGAGTGGAGAGCAGAGACGAGAAAGCATAATATTATCTCGCTTCTCAAAGTACCAAAGGAATTGTGTTAAGATGTTCACCGTGTTCTCTCTGAGCAAACCACCAATCCCCACCCATGAAGGACATGGGCGTGGCAGGGGTCTGCATGCAAAGAGGCTCAAAGCACGGTCTAGCCCTCGTTCTCCACAGTCCCTTGTGAAGTGACATTGTGGTGACATCAGTATGCACGTGCTGAGAAGAGGCTCGAGCACAATGGAAGCTTGTATGACTGCTTTAGAGGTGTGCTGAAACTGAGGAGACAGACAATGTGTGGTAACAGTCCTGACCCAAAGGGGCCTCACCCTGCCTGGGAAAAACATAACTCCAGTTGAAACTGGGGGAGTAGAAAAGAGTGGTAGCGGAGCCGCTGGAGGCATTACCAAGTGTCTTCTAGTAACGCTGTGCCAGCTGAGTTCTCTTTTTTCTTAGTCTTTTATAAGCCTTTCCTGAAAAGACATTACTCAAAATATGGCTAACATCTCTTGAAGTAATAAACTTTCCTTTTGGCTATATGACTGAGGTACAGCATTTGGGGGTTGTACATTTTCAAGAACTGGCTGATTTGCATAGGCACGTTATTTCTTATAAGCAGAGCTGGCAGTGCTGCTAATACTTACATTTGGCCAACAATTTCCCTTGTAAAATCCTGCTTCTGCTGGGGTAAATTATTTTTCAGTGCTCTGAAATTTCTTATGCCAGGCCTCTGCCTCAGGGTGAATACTTGCAGTTTTATTTTACAGTTACTGATGTGTTTTTTTAACATTTCTGCCAAAAAAAAAAGTCATCTGTTCTCAAGATAATTGTGGCATGATGCATTTTCCCATGTCCCTGAATTCTTACAAGTGTTCTACTGGGACAGGACAAGATCATCATGCTTTGTAGCAGCAACTTGACTTCTGGACAGGGAGAGCCGTGTGTGTCTCTGCGGAAAAACTGCTTTGCTCATGAAATTTTGCCCAAATGTGGTTAAACACATAAGCCTTTGAAGCATCTCTCTTCTACTATGCTAATTTGAAACTCACTAGGGTTTCTTGGCGAAACCTCTGACGCTCCATCTCCATGGGCTCAGAGGTTCAGAGTTGAGTGCAGCAACATTGCATCCAGCAGTTTTGAGGGCTGATGCAGCAGCAGAGCCAGGGCTGGAGCAGCCGGTGGCTTTCCTGGGTCTCACAATCCCTCTGTCAGCCCTGGCACCATCCAACCTCAGCGTGGGGAACACAGCCACGTGCTGGGTCAGGGACTCCTGGGGAAGAAAAGGGATGGAGCTGGTTTGACTGGGGGAGGAGACTGAGCTTTCTGTAGCTCTCATCCAGGGATTTCTACTTTTTCTGACTCAAACCAAAGCCTGGAGGCTTTTGGAAAGCTCTAGAATTTAAGAAAATGGGGATAAAAACATCATTTTCTCAAACTCCTCTGCAAGGACTAGATTTAAAACCGGGAATCTGAAAGTGCCCAGGTTTAGGATGGCTCAGTTACAGTTCCAGAAATGAAGTGCGCTACTTAAACTCATGTCAGTTCTCCCTTGCCTGCCCCTGAAAGGTTGGGTTTGGGTTTTTTTTCCTAATTGCAAGTGCTGGAAGGATTGCTTTACAATGTTTTCAGTCTAATCAGATCAGTAAATCAGTCCATTTGATTATATTTATCATGGTTTCAAAGCAAATTTTACAAGAGAAACTTTCTTGCTGAGGTTATAAAGGACCCATGTGGCCTTAGAGTGAAGGACAGAAGTAAAAATACTCAAGACAATGGTTCAAGTCTACAAAGATGCTAATAAGTCCTTGCAGGGTTGTTGCAGACTGCTGCCCTCACATAGGTATGGCAAGGGAAGGAAATTGTCTGTCTGAGGTAAATATAAATCACTGAAGAGAGAGCAGGCAGAATCGAAATGTTTTCCAATGTGCTGCAAAGATATACATCAAAAAACATATCTAATCAATCTGTCTTATTAGAGAGAAGTCATACATTCAGAGACAGTCATAGGTCTGATGGAGAATTTGTCCAATCCAACAATGTACCATAGATAAATACCCATGGTCCTTGTGGTTCCAGAAGAACCTAATGATTTATTTCTGAGAGTTTTCTTGCACGTGGAACAAGTGCAGTGGTACTTCTCCTATCAAATGGCAAATATGAGAGAGGATAGAATCCAATCGTTTGGGGAAAGGAACTTTGACTTAATATCTGTTTTGTTGTTTGGGGTTTTTTTAAAAGGAAAGCAAGAAAACCACCATGTTAGAAGGCTTTTGGGGAAGAAAAATGCTTGTATTAAAGGGAACTGCTGGAATGGTTAGCAGAGATAGGGCTTGGGCTGTCAGAAACCCGTGGTGTTTGCCTGAGGTCCATTCAGCTGGTCACCTTGGACAGTGCCACCATTTGCCCTGTGACCCTTCCCATTCTCCCAGGCAATATCAATCCTGGTGAGAAACGGGTGTAAATCAGTGCCCTCTAAAAGAGAATAATGCAAGAAAACAGGCTTCAGGCACAAATTAGTTTTAATTTAGCTGTTGTAACCCATTGTTTCAGAGAACATGGGAACTGCTGTGCTACATAGAGACCTGATCTATTCTGATCACAGCCTGACTGTATAACTCACACTGATAAATAGCTTCTTTTATACTAAACATCTGTGGGAAAGGCTGCTTCCCAGGCTGGCCACATGCCTGCTAAAAAAAACCCAGAGGAAATTGGCCAGGCAGTTCTGCATGCCATTGTGAGAGAGGTTAAGGTTCAGCAATGACCTCTGGTCCCTTGCCCCTTGAACTGATGGGGCTAGATGCACCATGACGTTGGCGAACTAAGTCTTTGCTTTGCTATAGGAGTGCCTTGACCAGTTAGGTTATTCTTTAAAGGGATTAGCTATTACAACTTTGGAAATGTGTTTTAGATGGCCAGAGTCCTGCTTTTCCTTCTCCATCTAAAACAGAGGTTGCAAAAACGCAGAGTAAAAAAAAAAAAAAAACAAAAAAACAAAACAACAAAAACAAACGAACATTAGAAATGTTAAAATGCAGAAGCTAGACTGAAATATTCTTTTCAAGCTGGTTGATTTATGGAAAGGAGTTTTATTGACAGTAACTTACCAGTTACATAATTGGTTGCATGCAGAAATCTGTAAAATTATAGGCCAATAATCTTTTTTAATAAATGTATTCATCCCCATAAAATAACCAATGATCAGCTGTGAAGCAAATACTAACTACGCTCTAAAGACAGATTTCGGTGATGAATGATCCAATTAACCAGACTGCAGAACTCTTTTAAAACCCTTTTTTTCACTCTTGGTGAAGTATCTTGGTGCTTTCACAATGTGTCCTGTAACAAACCTATCAAAGGGACTGCAAATAGGAAAGTCACATTGCAGTATGATTTTGCAGTTCAGTGTCTGATGATGGAGAACAATGCGAGCTCAGACACATTCAGTGTACCAGGGAGGATAGAAAGAATTTCAGAGAAGGAAAGAAGTACTGTTGTGAACTTAGTGGCAACTCAGACCTCTGATTCTTTCAATGCTTTGGGACCCATTTATCTTTATACACAAGTAAATCCATTGAAGACAAATATGCAATAGCCGCAGCTAAACTTTTGTATAAATTTTGAGATGATGTATCTCTATATGCATATTCCCGAATTTGGGTACTTGGAAGTGGTAAGTGAGAAATTCTGTTTCATTCAACTTGGAAGATGTGAATTGAATTTAATAGCTTATGGGTCTTCAAAGAAAGGAGGTCAAAAATTGAGGAGAGGAGTGTCTTGTTTGAGCAAAACAGAAATTTGCTTTGCCTGCCCTTGTGCAAATTTTCCTTAATGCTTGATATTAGCAAATTGTTTTTCCTGCAGAGAAATGCAAAGAAACAGAAAATTTTAAAGAGGTTTTTTTATGGAAAGTAAATATTGAAATCCTTAGTACCAGAGCTTGCTGAGATGCCTGATTTTAAATGTCACTCAGCTCCTAAAAGAAAAGAAAAAGCCTGTTTTATATGTCAGCCTAAATACAGACCAAAGAGGATTAGGGATATCGAACACTTATCATTAGTCATTGCAGGTAACCTAGTAAGAACTGTTTGCTGTGTAGAATTGGTGATAAATTTTACCTATATATGTAAAAAGTGATCCTATTCTAGGCACAAAAGTCTAACCTGACCGATTGCAGATCATCACTTGTTCAGATGTAAGTGTAATCCTTTGTTCTGCAACGTTACCCAATTTGTAAGACATCAGAGAATGCAGAAAAATGGAAGTTCTTGTGTCCTTCTCCTCCTGTCCTTGTTTTTGTGGCTATTAGTTAGACCTTAAACAATGTTGGTGTTCTTCATCTAAGATAAGCTCTCAGGCAAACAGGAAGAGGGTGTAGTAAAAAGTGAACATAAACTATACACTGGAACTGCTGGCATCCAGAGATTTTATCGGCCTTTTCTTTTTTTATGATGTCTGTATTTGCAATATACCTATCCATTGTTTTTTCTTTCATTGCTGTCTCTTGGTGCTAGTAAATAATATATAACACATGGTATCTTCATGTCCAGACTGGAAATTGTTATCCAGCAATCCTTTCACTTGCATGTCCTTTATGAATTTGCACAGTTTGTGTCAGACACAGTCGACTTGCAAGTGATGGTTTCAGGAGAACGAACATCATGAGGAAAGCTCAGTCTTTCTCTACATTTATCCAGCCAAATAACAACAAAATTTTTCCTCTGTGTGTGTTTCATGTACATTCTTAGACTAAAAAAGCTCTACAGTTAACATGTGTGATCTGAGGATTTGAAAGCAAATCAAGTCATACAAAAGCAGCTATTTCAACTTCAAAAAAAGACACTGATCTGCAGAAGCATTCATTGAATCCCTCAGTGAGGCAGCTTTTAACTGTGGCTTTCTCATACAGAATATAGATGCTGTAGAGTAGACCAGATCCCCCCAGAGGCTAGAAATAATTTGGCCCTCTGAAGAAATCACTTGGGTAATAGAGACGTTCAACACTTTGCTATCTCTTAATTTGTCTCTAATTTTGGCTCACCCTATTTCTCTGTGAACAAAACCATGCAGTCTCCTGGAAGCTTTTTGATTTAGATGCAAGACAGGCTCTGTTGCAGTCTCTTTCTCTGAAGATGAAGGATTATTAGTAATTTTTTTTTTCTTTTGGCTGTCTTGTTTGTTCAGATTTATTCTAGGTTTGGTTCTGTAGTGTGTTTAGCACAGTAGTTCCCCAGGCTCAGTTGAGGACAGCATATAGCACTGTCATATAAACAGTCTTCCTCCTTCATCTGCATAGTGCAATTGCAAACAACCTGGTTTTAGCAGCACTGGAACTTGGTTAAGTTACTAGCATCTCAAAAATCATATTTAAAAGTACTCCCAAAAAATGGTGCTTGCCTTAGTTGGCTGAAAGCTGTCTTCCTGTCCAGTTTTACATATGCCTTTTTTACCTAAGTGGGAATTGCACTCTGTGACAAATTGCACTCAGAAACGTCTGGAGTGATTTACCTTGATTTTGTTGTGCTGAAGATGATTTTGCTGTCAAGGACGTGAGATATTTGCAGGACAGCAGAGGCATGCTAGGGTAAGTCCTGAGGTCAGACCTTGTGCTACCCTTCATTTTCTAGCAAATACTTTGTTGTTTTCTCAAGGTTGCTGCTACCACTTTAAAAACAAGCATCCCAGGAATTTTCTTTTGAAACAGGCTTCCCCTTTCCAAATCCAATTATACTATTTCATCTGGGTTATTTTCAATCCCTGCCGCACTTTTTTTTGTTTGTTTTTTTTTAACTGAATTTATTAAGAACCATGTCCCTCCCGTGGGGAAAGCGAGGGGAGTTGTCACCGTGCTGGCTCATGGCTCCACTCCACAACCCTGGCAGCTGGGGAGCCTGGTGGGTTCTGGGTCCCCTTTGGAAACCAGGGGCAGCCCCACAGGGGCCAGGAGAAGGCACCGGCTCCCCTTGGCTGGCCAAGGGCTGTCCGGCTCAGCCCACGCAGGATGAAGAGTGAGTTGGGCAGGCCTCGGCCACCCAGGGATGGAGGGGAGAGGTAGCGCCCAGGAAATCCCACACGTCCGTGGAGCAGAGCCAGGCTGCATAGCCCACCGGGCTGCTTCCAGCGGGGCAGAGGGGCAGGGAGCACCCCAGACTGCTGGATTTGCCGTCCATGACGCTGGCAGCACCTGAGCCCAGGCTGTGCTCCACATGGGGATAACAGCTGGAAGGATCTGACAGGGCAGATGTGGGGGAATTGAAACAGGACAAAGGAAAAGGATGGCGGATGTGGAAGTGGGAAGCTGAACTTTGTTATTCATGTTAATTTAGCTAATGGGATATGTTTTACTTTAGCAACAGGAGAAAAAATTCAGCACACCAGATGCCCTGGTAACATTGCTACTACCCCACCATCTAAATCTTTAAATTAGCAAAAGTAATTTGGAATTAAGATTGATATATTGCCCTTTGATTGCCTTTACATCATTTTTGCGTGGAGGGCACGGTGTCAGTGCACACTCTGTGCGACCCACGGTGTCACAGCTGCCATGAAACATGTCCCACAGGCAGCGACTCTGCGCTGTGGATAATGGCACGCCTGCCCACTTGAGGTGCATGATCTAGGAGAAGTTACCTTCAGAACTGTCATCAGAATTTCATAAGAAATCATTTCAGTTTAAAGGAAATAAACATACAAGACTTGATTAATTAAACAAACAAACAAACAAACTACAAACTCTGAAGAACTTCCATACAATTTCCCCCTCTAGTAATGTTACTCTCAAAAGTCAACTAGCATTTGTGTTGTAGCCATGTATAAAGACCCTCTTGTTTTGGGTAGTGAACAAGGACAATGATGAACCATGTTGCCGTCTTTGGAAAAGTGGACATCTGTTCATGGAAGACATTAGGAAATTTTCAAATACAGTAGAATTAAATGTATTCCTTAGCTTCAAAATAAAGTGTAACGTAGTCTTAGGCAATTTGTAATTTTGCTATATCTGCAGAATGCTGTTATCCAGGATTAAATGGGGATTATTTAATATGGATTTTTTTTTTTTAATGAAACTCTTAAATTTGTCTTTCAAAGATATCTCAGTCTTTCCTCATTTTTGATTTAGATGCAAGACAGGCAGAGTGGATGTTACTGTGGCACTTCATGCCACGGGGCGTGAAGTCCCTGCCTGGCTCCCCGTGAGCTCCCAGCTACGCAGGGTGACAACGGGCACTGCGCAGGCTGAGATACTGCGGGAGCCTCTCGGTGAGCGTGGAGGCACCAGCCGGCTCCTGCAGAAGGCCGTTTAAGTTGGGAGGATGCCATTTCTCTACTCTAGGTGTCTCTTTGTCAGAGCACTCGGCAAATGGCTTGTTGTATAACATTTTGCATTGCAGCAGGGCTTTGCAGTCAGCGCTGCCTTGCTCGGCAGAAACAATGAAACAAATCAAGTAGAGAGGCTTTCAGAATCGAAACACACGTTCGTTTTCCGTTGTGAAATCCCATATAAATTGCCTTAGCAGTTGTGCCACACACAGTGAGGGAGAGTGAAGACGTCTGTTTGTGACAGCTATCACTGTTTCTTGCTTCAGCGCAGTGTTTTATCTCTACAGCTGGAAAGAGGCTCGAAGTTTATAAAATGCCTGAATCTGGGTCAGGAAATATTTCTGCTTATTGCAAGCTGATTTCCCCATCTGATGTATGCTGGAGGTGTTGAGAGCAAGATGGTGCTGCTCAGCTGCTGAGTCGCTGATCTCCCTTCTGATAATGAGCTGTTCAGAGGGAAAGAAGAAAACTCTGGGGCAAAACTGCTGCAGGCAAGCAGCCCACTCTATTGACTGGTATTTTCCTGTGCTCCTGTTGTCATGTAAGTGTTTAACCTGAAGGGAGAGAATGCGCATCACAAATTCAGATACCCGAAGGGGCACCCGCCAGCACACAGGAGGGGAGAAGGACATGCAAGACACTGGGTGTGCGACTGGTCCATCAGTTTGGGTGGAGTTCCCTGGTGTCCCATGTCCCTTGTCCCCTTTCTTCCTCTCATACTACCTCACGGCAGCGTGATAAGATCCTCTCCCAGGCAATGCTAATTCTTACACCACAAAGAGATGGATTTGATCTGGCCCCTTGCAAATCCTGGAAAATGGCGTGTTAAATAGGCCCAGCTGGGGGTTGGGATGGTGCGAAGGAGATATGGGTTCAGCTGCAGCTAGTGTCTGTGTTAGACGCACCTTTCAGGTCATAAGCCCTGTCCTTAGGGGGTCTGGCATTCTCATTGCCAGGAAAGATGCTCACAGTTTCACCCTCTGAGCTGTGGGGAATAATCCCTGGCAGTTTCCCCTGCAATTTTCCCAGGGAAGACCATGAGGCAGTTTTGCATCTATGTTCCTGAGCATTTAATCCCTTCTAGGGCTCACCAGTGGTGGAGCTGGGACAGGCGTTAGATGGGGAAGAAGAGTTAGCAGTTCAAGAGGAGTGAAGCTGGCTTTGCCTCTACACTGCCAGAGTTTTGAGCTAAGTGTCAGACTTAATGGAGTCATCCTCAGTTCTGTACCATGGAAGCAGACGTTACCACATACAGCATTTATGGTTTCCCCATCCCTGTTGTCCTCTGAGGTTTGGTCTTATAGTCCTGATCAGCATTTGCTGCTTCCCATCCTCGAGGCAGCTATATTTCACTACTGGACGAGCTGTGTGTTTTTACTTCAGTTCATTTCGTGCAGCACTTATCTCTTGAGATTAAAAATGCACCAGAAATCAAGATTTGTAATGTTGTGATTGTTTTCCTTTTCATGGATTGCAAACAGTAAATCACTTAGTCTCTTTTAATAAATCATGTCATCTAAGCATCTATTTTGTTTATGCTGTTCTTAGTTCACCTTGGCTCCCTTTTGATTCCAATCACATGAAAATGCTCAGAATCATATACTGACTTGAAAATGGGACTTTTTCAAGACGAAATCTTTATTGCTGAGTCTAACAAGAAATACTGCTGCGTATGGGTGTTTGGTTGCACATATATGAGAACATCACATCAAAACAGATATTTTTAACATACAGGAGTTAAGAGTCTAAAAATATTTTACTCTTTTATTAATTTTAAAGCCAAATTATCTTTTTAAAAGCTGTGTCATGGAAATGAAAGGCATCTGGGGGTTTTCTCCTCTTCCTTTTGTTTCCCCCCACTCTTGAATATGGTCACACAAAATCTGACTTTGGCTCAGTCCCCTTTACTGATCTAGTAAGGTTAAAATATAACACAGGTTACCGGTGCAAGGAAGAAAGCTGTACCTCAGAACGGTCAAAAGACTCTAGAATATCGAAAACACAGATCTACCCAATGTGAGAAGGACATTTGAGCCCAAACTTGCCAGCTGCCCTGCTTTAGGTTGTGGAGGACTGCCTTCTGTTTTGTGAATGGAACATGAAGCGTGTGCATGTGTCTGTGTGTCTGTGTCAGGGCTGTTGTTTATGAGCTCAGTCACTGTTTCCATTTCAGAAGAAATAAGATAAATCCTTTTGACATTCCAGCTCTTTCTCTTATTGGCTGTAACTCCTGGTGAATACTTCAGATTTGGCAAAGAGTTTTGTCTGCCCTAAAACTACGTTTCTCAACAAATAAAATATTTGCTGGTAGAAGCTTTCCAGCTCTAGTCAGGACTGCAAAGGTTTCTACACATTTCAAGCCTGAAGAAGAGCCTGTGTGGGTTTTTTTTCCCAGCTCTCTGTTGTTGTAGTAAAAGATATGGCCTCTCTCAACAAGCCTTTCCTACTATCATTGATCATCATGGTTCTGTATCTGCATATAAGTAATATTATGCATGCCTTTATTTCTGCAATGTGACTTGAAAATGTTTGTCATATGCTTTGCTTCAGCATTTTAGAAAAGTGATTTTGGGGGTTCTTTTTAAGATTTATGGAATAAATAGATGATAGTTTATTACCATAATCTGTTAGCCTCGGTAAGCAAATGGCTCCTGAAAAATCATTCCTCTAGGATGCATATGCATTTTATGGTTTTCTGCATGTCTCAGAAAGTTAATGTGAGAGTTTCTCTTTGCATCATTAACAAGTTAGGGCAGGACCATCCACTTGCCACTGTTAAAATGCTCTACTTTGGGCAGCAAATTCTTCAGGCAGGAACACAACAGGGGGAATAGATCTGTGTTATCAATTTCTCATACTTTTTTCTTTTCTTTCTTTCAGTAATTCTCATCAGAGTCTTTATCCCTTGACAGATGCAATATTTTCCACCTCCATTCTCCGTGAGGTGGAAGACATTACGCATGTGATAGGAGTAAGCTTTCAGAGGGGAAGCTTGTTAGTTATGCAAAGCTGAGGAATCTATGGAGAATGATGATGTATTCTGTGTTAGCTGAGAAAAGCCAGAGGTTGACTTGCTTCTGCCAAACCGTGTCATGTAGTAGGCGCTAGAATAGGAATGTGAGGGAAGCAGTACAGCACCCAGAGACATATCTTTCATAGATTTCAAAGGAATGTTCTGCATCATCATTTTTTTTGTTTTAATTGTGACAGACTAATGTTTCGCTCTCTGTAAACTGGATGAGGCTACCTGCAGAGTTTTCAAAAGGACGACCACTGCGAGCCTGTTTGTGAAAGAAAACAGAACTGAAAGACAAGAAAAAATGAGAAAGTAAAAAAGCTGAAGTGCTGACTCCTTGGATCTGTTGAGAAATACCCACATGCGCTCATTTTCATTTGCTGTTTCTTTTCGTTTCTCATGCAGTAACAGGCTTCTTCCAGAACAGCCAGTTTGCTGAGATTATATCCAGGGGTTTCTTCTGCTGTTGCCTGAGAAAACTGGGCTCAACAGTAGCAGAAACTCTTAAAGGAATGTCAAGTACAGGTCCTTAATTAGGTTTTCTGAGGTTTGGGTTGTGGGGTTTTGGGGTGGGGTTTTTTTTTGTTGTTGTTTTAAGCGCATCTTAAAAGGTTTCTAACTTTTACAGTAAGAGCCTTGAGAACTATGTTTCATCTGGAAGGCAAAAATGCATCTGTAGAAATCTGAGCGGTGTTTTATTAGACTTTTCTTTACAGCTATTTACCTGCAGCCAATAACAACATTGTGCATATTATTTTGGATGTGAATATCAAGAGCTCTGAAAGGGTGGAATAGGGCATTAAGACAGCATTGAATGTTTTGTGGGGTTTTGGTTGTTGGGGTTTGTTTACTGGCAATACATAGAAATCAACTATTTGAGCGGATGCTCGGAGTTCTTAATTTTGTAGATATAGATACTAACAGATTTAAGAAAACCAAAGTCAACCCTGTTCTCTTTTTGAGAGAGGAGGGGGAAAAAAAGAACAAGGGCTGAACCACGGCATTGTGGCAGTCCCTGACATCACGGTGCTTTTGCTTAGTGACATTTGTTGGCCACATTACTGGGTAGTGAGCAGCGAGAGAGGCAGCAACACCTCTAGTACAGAAAAGTCCTGCTGGAATAAAGTAATTTATTCACTAACTAATGGAAACCAGGGTGTGAGTTGTTCGCCCAGGTCAGACTGATGAAACATCCGTGAATTGTAGATAAGCAGTTTGCAAGTCCCTAAAGTCATAGGTGTCTCTTCGCTCAGGTGTGAGACAGGGAATGAATGCCCTTACTTTTCTTTCTGCCTTCAAAGTACTTCTCAGAAAAATGTGTAAAAAACCTGCTCAAAAATTAGATTAAGGCACAGGGTTTCAGGTGGTTTTTTGGATTAATTTGCAGACCAAGTGTAGATTTATCACTTACTCAATGAACTTCAGTAGGACTTAAGTGGCTTGAGCTTGTTACTCAAGAGCAGGTAGAACAAATTTGAAAATGTTTGTTGGATCCCCCTCAGCATCAGGACAGCAAACCCCTCCTTAACTAATCAATCAAAGTGCAGCATAGCCATCATTAGCTGTTTAGGTATAGCACCTAATTCAGGGTGTAGTTAATAATAACAGTGCTGCTGCGGAGAGGTTTGCAGGTTCCAAAAGGATCATCTGGGCTCTCTGAGGCAGCATCATCTGCTATAGCCAAGTAGGGGGTTTGTGACACTAATTGCTAACAGTGATGGACGCTCTTTCTCTGTAGCTATTTTTAGCTAAAAAAATCTGAATACAGGATATTTGGTAAACATCAGCGTCCAATGTTTATTTCATCAAAATAAAAGCTCCTGCATGATTTGTAAAACTGTAAATACAGCAAAAGGTTCCTCTGCATCGAAATTTGATTCATTATTTGCTTGAGTGACTGCACAAACAGCACAAGACTCCTGGCCATGAATATGAAGCATATGATGAGAAAGACACAAGTTCTATTCACTTCTGCTCATTGGCATCTAATTGCTGAGCTGGTTGCTCTTCTGTCTTCTATTTGAGGTGGTTGCAGGGGAAGTTAGTGGCTTTTAAAGAGTATGGCTTTTAAATCAAATACAAAAATGCAAGGTGAGCATCTAGATTTTTTCTGGTCCATTTTCACGTAGGGCCCTCAAATTGCTTGTTAGTTGTATATTTTGACTATTTTAATGTAAAGTAATGAAATATCGGGTCACAATTGCACTTTGTTATTTTGACCACTAACCAATAAAATATGTTAGCACAATCTTTGCATGGCAAAGAGCAGAAAAGGAGAGTCCGCGGGAGTGCTCAGGACAGACAGGCAGCGCACAGGTAATAAATTCTAGCCCAAGGCATCTACATGCAACGCACAGAGCTTGCTGAAACGGGCCCAGCTGGTGTCTAGTCAAGGGTGGTTGCAAATGGCTGCAATGCATTTAGCTGCAGGGCAAAAAATGACTGCAGGAAGACACACGCAAACATAGAGCTCTAGCGGTGACGTGTTTGGCATTTTAGAGTTCCTCAATCTGTAGAATCAGCTAGATATTACAGCAAACTGAATCCACTCGTTTCTCTAATTATATGCAGTACAAATCTAATTAATCATAAGAAATAAATACATAAATACAACTTTTATATGCACAGAAGACACTTTTAAGTAACAGTTACAGCTTAAGAATTTGATTCCTGTTTTTTATCAGCGACGGAAGAGTGCATCTACAGCATTTTTATGTTCCAAAAAGAAGTTGCTGTAGGCGAGGGATATTAGTTATGGCAGAGTTATGGTAGTGACGTCACTGGCTCCACCAATGTTTCGTTACCGTCTATGTAGGATTATTAGTTGCGTTAAAAATAACTGCAGAAATTCTGAACGGGGAGGTATCGATCAGACCGCTGCCGGTCTGTGGTGGAGGAGGACGAGGGGAGAGGACCCCGGATTCCCGAGAGGCACGGAAGCGCGTTCCCCGCCCCCCCCGCCCCCTTACTGCCCGGCGGTGGCTAACGACCCCTGCCCGGCCAGGTTCTGCTGTGGCGTGCCCGCGCTGTCACGCGTGGGTGGCTGTCGCTGCGCGGCGGGAGCGATGCGGCCGGCGGCCGCTGGGTGGCAGGCAGCGCGCGCGTTCGGCTGCCGCCGCTCCCTGCCGGCAGGGCTGGCGCCACGCCCCGGCATCCGCCCCCGCCCCCGCCTCCGCCGCCGCCGCCGCCCCCGCCGCCGCCGCCGCCGCCGAAGAAAACCCCATTTATTTATTTTAATCTTAATTTTATATAAAAAGTCGCCTGCGGAGTGTAAACCGCCTTTAACGTGCCAAACATGACCTGCCTTTGGAATAAAGGCTGCAAGTGGTTTTTAGTTCAGCTGATGTAGAAAATTGTGGTATACGTTACATGAGTTGAGTAAATTTAAGTGCAGGTTTGCAAAGGATAAATAAATGAATTTGGGCTTTCAGTTGCATTGAAGCATTTAATTCACTTGATGGGAAGACAATCCATTATATATCTTTCAGTAAATCTAAAAATCTGTGATTTAGTATCTGGAATCGCTACATCTTTGAGCACGATAACAGAGTCCGTTCTTATATTACTACATACCTAAACAGGAATGAGTCAAATCAGTTGTGTTGGTGGTTGCCTGACATGAACCCACCACCCACCTTTGCTGGAGCAGATTTGGGGGCTGAGCTGGAGATCCAGGCTGGGCTCCTTGCAGGAGACATGAGCCGTTTGCTGATGAAGCAAATCCCAGGCCGCTCGGCAGATGCAGCCCAGCCCCTGCCCCACTGGGTGGGCAAAGAAGGAAGCCCATAGCCACCCCCAGGCATCTCTGGGCCCAAAACCGCTGGGTCAGGATCTCTGCAGGGTCCCGATTTCAGCCTGCAGTGGTGTGGAGGAGCACAGCGGGGAAGCCTCCTGCGAGGGAAGCTGGAGAGCAATCCTCCTCCACGTCCGCCAGACCCTTGACATCCTCCATTAACTCTTGGCCCCAGGGTTGATGGCCACTGCTCATGACACCCTCCTGAGACGTCTGACCGTTTCCCTCGACAGTGCACCTGAGCAGGGCTAAGGGACAAAGGAGTGGGAAGCTCACTTTTTCCCCAGTTGGGAATGTAATCCATGGGGCTCGGTGATCTGGCATGTGGCAGGGCTAGCCAGGAGCTGGCCACCCCGTTGGCTTCTTGTGGACACCTGCCTGGCCCGTTGCAGAAGCACTAAGCTAACGTGGGAGTGTCTGGGAGCAGCACAGTCACAGGGCGACACCTGGTTTGCTCCCCGGTGCCTTCCCTCCCTTTGGCCTTCCTTCCCCAGTGCCACTTAGTGACAAAGAGCTGCCCTTTGGGACAGGGGCTGCCTGTCTCTGCAGCAGCTGGCCATGTTCATACTGCACTTGCATCAACAGGGACCCACCAGGCTGCAGCTTCAAAGAACTGGTTCAAGGAAAATATTAAAAATAGAATAATAATGCTAAATGTCGAGGTATATTGATTTAAGATAGATTCAGAGATACACATTTTTAATATCAATGAGGACTTCCATGATTAAATAACATGGCCTCCAGTTTAACACAGACACTGAATTCCCTGAATTAATTTGTGCTTCAAGTTCAAAACGAGGTATAATGAGCTATAAAAGTGCATAATTAGACGGCCCATTTCATCTTAGATAAGCTGGTCATATCAGCCTCCTTAGCCTGGCAGAGTGAATTGGCTAATTAAGTATAATAGCTGATCAGCAGGCATGGACTTTTGGGGTTTTAGTTTACTTACTCTGTAGGGTCATGCATAGTAAAAACTTGTCTGTTCCGTACTCTTTTCAACATTTTTCTTTTCAAAATACTAAAGGTACTACTGCTGGGGGAAAAAGAAGGTTTAAAAAGAATAACAGAGTAAAACATTTAGCAGTAGCCTTCTGGGAGATCCAAAAGGTGCAGGTGAACTTTGAAGGGGCTCCTGTCAAGTGCTGGGACTGCTCTCTGTAATGTGGATGCTTAGGAAAGTGTTTAGGGTGAAAGACCTTCAAAGCTGAGAGACAGCTTTTCCCCCTTTCAGTTTTAGAGTAGATTATGGGGGTTTGGGTTTGGGGTTTTTTTTTGGTTCATCTGTACTGCAAAATAACACATGGTGGCATGTTCTATGGTAATTACAGTTGTGTGAAAGGTTATGCCTTTCTGCCAGTTTATATACACTTTCCCAGACTTGCATTTTGGAACTAGCATACAGCAAGGGACACTTCCATTAAGATTTTCCCATGGGGAAGTTATATCCTGAAAGCTTATGTACTCCATTATTTTATCTATATTTCCTGATCTAGTGAAAGATGTCCCTGCCCCTGGCAGGGGGTTTGGACTCGATAATTTTCAAAGGTCCCTTCCAACCCAAACCACTCTATGAGTCTATGATGTATTTTCCCTTTTTCTTCTTAACTACTATTTTTGAAAATATACTTTTCCTGCTCTTTTAGACTCAGTTACCATTTGTCCTTATCTTGTGTGAACATGCTTCATTGCTTATAGGCTAAAGAAGTAACCAGATGCTTGATAGCCATTCTCTGCACTTGTTAGCAGTTCAACGTTACCCTTCCAATCCATTCCAACGGATGATAGACATCCTGTAACATGGTAGTTAGCTTCCAGATCATGACCGTCTTAGGTGCCACTGTATTTTTTTTTAACTGAAGTAAACAAGTAATTATGTGTATTGAGACCACTCCTTTATTCTAAAAAAGCTTGCAGAACAGCAGTAAAGCTTTTTATTCTTGGATCATCTCATCCTCTTTCTGTCCCTAGCTAATGTATGAGCTAGCTTTTGAACTATCTGTTATTGTCAGGAGCAAATAGAACTGAATAAAAAAATATATCTATCATTGTGTAGCAAATTTCTCTTTTCTCCCATCTCCCAAAAAGTATTTTGTGGAGTCTTCAAATATTTCTGAATCCAAAGGTGGACAGGAAGAATTTATAATTTGCTTTGACAAACTGAAAATGAAATATTTTTGACTTTTCAGTTTGGAATGATATTTGGTAAAATAACCTCAGAATGTTTTATTTTCATCTTCCCACTTTCACTAACTGTCTGGTAAGGCTGCCCACCAGTCAATCCCCAACTTTCTTCCCCAGGATCTATTTTTTGTCTGCAGATGATCTTCTTTAGAGTTGTAGGAAATGTGACTGAGTGATAGATGAAACCTACTCTTTTGCTGGAGTGGTGATTTCTTCCATACAAAGACATTCAGGAATAATTTAACATTGGACTAAACAACTAATCCATCAAACTCCTATTCATCAGTCTACATAAGGGCTGTCAGGATCATCACCTCAAAGGAGCTATCAGCATCGACACAAGGGAAACTGAGAACTCCTTGCTGAAATATGAGCTTTATCAATAGAGGTGGGTGTCCCTGGTATATACCCAGCAGCAGTAATATTCAGAGGACTAATGTATTATTTCTGCAGTGCTACAGAAATCTTCAGGAAAAAGTTAGCAGTAGGGAGGATGGCAATGAAACATCTGAAAGTGTTAGTGGTCTATTGGGAGGCACCTTTCCCCTCTCCACCACTCTTCACTGCCAAGAGCAACACTACTATTGATTGTCAGTTACAAGAAAACTGTGTAATGAATTTAAGCATATTCATATTTTTTTAAAAATATTTTATAATTCTAGCATCCATCTCCAAGCTTACTAGACAGGAGATGTGCCTACAGAAATAAACTGCATAATAACTTACATGGGACTATACTGACAGGCAGATAGTGAAGACTTGGGAGTATGAAGCTGTTTACTTACTTGCCACCCAATCAAGAAAGTTTGGTGCTTCTTGTGTACTCTCAGATGCTTGGTCCAGTCTGTAGTGAGATGACTCTGGTAATATATCTGCCTCTTCTTTTTGGGAAACATCTCTTCAGTTCAATAAGATGTTTTAAGTTTTCTTATAATAATTGCTTTCCTCTTCTTGGCACTCCAGTTGTTTACATCAGCAGAGCTGAGAGAAGTCCTTCCAAAAGTTTTTGTAGCTTGGCAAGTGTAAAGAGGCAGCTTTGTTCCAAACTGGGAGGAGAAATAAATGCATTGCTTAACCAAAATCTCTTTGCTCAAGGAAGAAATTGGCAGTTTGAAACTGTCAGGTCACATCTAGTCCTATTTAATATTTCAGAGGGTTGCTGATATGACTGACTTCTAAACAAGCGGACATGTAAGACTCCCACTTTAAAATTCTGATGGATCATTTTTAAACATAATGAGACAGATGCTAAAGATAAAAGTATTTTTGAAAGTGAATTTGATAGGGTTGTAGAGAAGAGAAAGTTAAAACTAATTAATTTGATTTTACCAATATTGAAAATGAATGTAAGGATATTTTACACAGCAGTTTGTTAGTAAAATGGCTGATTAATTTGATCAAAAGGGAAAGCTTAGGGAGGGGAAAGAAAATGGAAGAAGTAGCGTATACTTCTGGGGGTATATTTTCAAACACAGTTAACAGCTTCTCATGGAAAATCCTGCAAAACTCCCTTGCTCATTTCTGAAAATCTTCCTTTCTCATGGTTTCACAATAAGCTTGACTTTGCTGTCGTGAAGCTTACACACACAAAAAATGAGCCGTGTGTTACAGGAAGGCTATTTTTATAAGCTGAACTGCTCTCTCATATTCGGCTGATCACAAGAGATGCTGTGCCAAGCCCCATGGCCTCCCTTGCAGAATGTCCTAATATCTCAACTGCTTTCTTCTGGCAGAGAAAAGCGCAGTGAGAATTGTGGATTTAGTGCTCGCTGACACCAATGAAAACCCTCCCACCAATTTTGAGACTAAGGACGAGGCCCTAAATTAGTTCAATGCAATAAAAATGAACGCACATTAGTAGGCAGATGTGGTAAATCTTATGCTGCATTGGTGGAGATAAACTAAATCGACACTTTGGGTTCTTCGACAATGGGGCGGCCTACACGGCACCGGGCCTGATGAACCCTGATGGGATTCATCTCTCTCAAAGGGGAAAGAGGATCTTTGCCCAGGAATTAGCAGGGCTCATGAACAGAGCTTTAAACTAGGCTTGAAGTGGGAGGGGGATAACATCAGGCTTGCCAGCAACATGTTGTGGGATGATGTGCCCAGGTTGGAGGGACGGGGCACTGGTGAGGGCCCTCAGCCTACTGCTCAGAGACGTGCTGGATGCACTACAGCACACTCAAAGCCTAGAGGAGACGAGCCAGGGGCTCCGGATGCAACAGGAACCAACAGGGTAACAGTGGGAAGATACATCAAAAGAATCCCAGCCACCCCAGCCAATAAGTCAGCCTCATCGGGGGCACAACTGAAATGCCTCTGTGCGAACGCACGGAGCATGGGGAATAAACAAGAGGAGCTGGAGACATGTGTGTGCCTGCAAGGCTATGACATTATTGGCATTACAGAGATGTGGTGGGATAGCTCCTGTGACTGGAGTGTTGGGATGGAAGGGTACAGGCTCTTTAGGAAGGACAGGGCAGGCGAGGAGGGGGCGTCGCCCTCTGTGTCAATGTCCAGCTGGAGTGCATGGAGCTCCACCTGGGGATGGATGAGGAGCCGACCGAGAGCCTATGGGTCAGGATTAAAGCGAGGGCTGGGGCAGGGGACATCATAGCAGGGGTCTGCTACAGGCCACCTGACCAGGGGGACCGAGCAGATGAAGCCCTCTATAGGCAGATAGGAGCAGCCTCACGCTCACAAGCCCTGGTCCTTATGGGGGACTTCAACCACCCTGACATCTGCTGGAAGGACAATGCAGCTGAGCACAAGCAATCCAGGAAGTTCCTGGAATGTGTCGATGACAACTTTCTCCTCCAAGTGATAGAGGAGCCCATGAGGAGAGGTGCCATGCTGGACCTTATTCTCACCAAAAGGAGGGCCTGGTAGGGGATCTCAAGCTCAAGGGCAGCCTTGGCTGCAGTGACCACAAAATGGTGGAATTCAAGATCCTCAGGGCAGTGAGGAGGGCACACAGCAAGCTCACTACGCTGGATTTCAGGAAAGCAGACTTTGGCCTCTTCAGAGATCTGCTTGGTAGAACACCATGGGACAGAGCCCTGGAAGGAAGAGGGGCCCAAGACACCTGGCTAATATTCAAGGGTCACCTCTTCCAAGCTCAGGAGAGATGCATCCCAGCAAAGAGGAAGTCAAGCAAAAACACCAAGAGGCCCCCGTGGATCAACAAGGAGTTCCTGGGTAAAGTCAAACAAGAAAAGGAAGCCTACAGAGGGTGGAAACAAGGACAGGTAGCCTGGGAAGAATACAGAGAAACTGTCTGAGCAGCCAGGGATCAGGTTAGGAAAGCCAAAGCCCTGATAGAAATTAGCCTGGCCAGGGATGTCAAGGACAACAAGAAAAGCTTCTATAGGTATGTTAGTGAGAAAAGGAGGACGAGGGAACATGTGGGTCCCCTCCAGAATGAAACGGGTGACCTGGTTACCCGGGATATGGAGAAGGCTGAGGTACTCAACGACTTCTTTGCCTCAGTCTTCACTGACAAATCCTTGAGCCACACTGCCCAGGTCGCAGAAGGCAGGGACTGGGAGAATGCAGAACCGCCCACTGTAGGAGAAGATCAGGTTCGAGAATATCTAAGGAACCTGAAGGTGCACAAGTCCATGGGACCTGATGAGTTGCATTCACGGGTCTCAAGGGAACTGGCAGATGAAGTGGCCAGGCCACTCTCCATCATATTTGAGAAGTCCTGGCAGTCTGGTGAAGTTCCTGCCAACTGGAAGAGGGGAAACATAACCCCCATTTTTAAGAAGGGTAAAAAAGGAAGACCCAGGGAACTACAGTTCAGTCAGTCTCACCTCCATGCCTGGCAAGATTATGGAGCAGACCCTCCTGGAGACTATGCTCAGGCACATGGAAGATAAGGAGGTGACTGGTGACAGCCACCATGGCTTCACTAAGGGCAAATCGTGCCTGACAAATTTGGTGGCCTTCTATGATGGGTTACAGCATCGGTGGATAAGGGAAGGGCAACTGACGTCATCTACCTGGACTTGTGCAAGGCATTTGACACTGTCCTGCACTACATCCTTGTCTCTAAATTGGAGAGACATGGATTCGATGGATGGAGCACTTGGTGGATAAGGAATTGGCTGGATGGTCGCACTCAAAGAGTTGTGGTCAACGGCTCAATGTCCAAGTAGAGAACAGTGATGAGTGGTGTTCCTCAGGGGTCGGTACTGGGACCGGCACTGTTCAACATCTTTGTCAGCGACATGGACAGTGGGATCGAGTGCACCCTCAGCAAATTTGCTGACGACACCAAGCTGTGTGGTGCGGTCAACATGCTGGAGGGAAGAGATGCCATCCAGAGGGACCTTGACAGGCTGGAGAGGTGGGCCTGTGTGAACTGCATGGAGTTCAACAAGGCCAAGTGCAAAGTCCTGCACGTGGGTTGGGGCAATCCCAAGCACGACTACAGGCTGGGCGAGGAATGGATTGAAAGCAGCCCCGAGGAGAAGGACTTGGGGGTATTGATTGATGAGCAGCTCAACATGAGCCGGCAGTGTGCGCTTGCAGCCCAGAAAGACAACCGTGTCCTGGGCTGCATCAAAAGAGGTGTGACCAGCAGGTCGAGGGAGGTGATCCTGCCCCTCTACTCTGCTCTTGTGAGACCCCACCTGGAGTACTGCGTCCAGCTCTGGGGGCCCCAGTACAGGAGAGACATGGAACTGTTGGAGTGAGTCCAGAGGAGGGCCACAAAGCTGGTCAGAGGGCTGGAGCACCTCTCCTATGAGGACAGGCTGAGAGAGTTGGGGTGGTTCAGCCTGGAGAAAAGAAGGCTCCAGGGAGATCTAATTGCGGCTTACCAGTATCTGAAGGTGACCTACAGAAAAGGTGGAGAGGGACTGTTTATCAGGGAGTGTAGTGACAGGACAAGGGGTAATGGGTTTAAGCTGAAGGAGGGCTGATTCAGATTAGATGTTAGAAAGAAATTCTTTACTGTGAGGGTGGTGAGGCACTGGAACAGGTTGCCCAGAGAAGTTGTGGAGGCCCCCTCCCTGAAAGTGTTTAAGACCAGGTTGGATGAGGCTTTGGGCAACGTGGTCTAGTGGAGGGTGTCCCTGCCCATGGCAGGGTGGTTGGAACTAGATGATCTTTAAGGTTGCTTCCAACCCAAACCATTCTATGATTCTATGATTCTATGAAAATCAAGTCTCTTTAATTTCATCAGCTTTCCTTCCTGAAGAGTATACATTTTCCATTTTCACTGCAGCAAGGGTGATCTGCTATATTCAGTGTATTTCACACACCAGTGGATCCATGTAGTTGAGTGTTAAGGCCACAATGTTCAAAATCAGGCGCAACAGGACACTGTCCCTCTCCTCAGAATGAGACCTGTTGCTGCAGCGATCAATAGAGCATTAAATATCACCTCTTATTATAGTGAATGGGGAATAAATACCACAGGTCCAGTGCAACCTCAGCTGGTAAATATTGACCACCAAATGCCTTCAGATGAAATGACTGATCTGAGAGTCTCTTTTAATTATGGGATGTTTGTCAGTGGTCAGGGGAAACAGCACGATGGGTAACTCGGAGATGAGCAGAGCCGAGAGCAGAGCTTTGCTGGAGAGAGCAGAGCTTTGCTGAGGGCTGAGCATGGCTACGGCACTGCGTAGGTGTGCAGTGTGTGCCTGGGCTGCGTGACCGGCCCGGGCACAGCTTGGGACGGAGGCAGGGATGTTGCGGGCAGATTTCACACTTGCCTTCCACGCCTCATCAGTGGTTGTGTGGTAGGGGGCCCACGTTTCGGTTCATCGAGCCAAGTAGGAAATAACTTGAAGGCTCTGATGCTTGTCAACGATTGCCTGTCCTTTTGGGATGGGTTAGCTGCAGAGACTGTAGCCTGACAGCCTCATGTGAGCAGTGGCAAAGCGTGCCTGCCTGCCTCGGCCATGTTAGCGTTTCTGTACAGGCAGCCTGCATGACACAGCGTTATCCCATCGCTCTCTCCTGCCTTCTGAGACAGAGTTTTGCATTCAAGCTGGCAGAGCTCTGTTTTCAGTGTTTCTACTGCTATAGTTTCTCTCTTTTAAAATGGCCATTTCTGAAACTATTGTTATTTCATTTGGAAATTATTTGAATGGTATTATCAATAAGTGCTAACATATGTTTGGATTTGGATACTGACTGCATTAAACGATAGCATTTAACATTCTGTTGATCATTTCTGAAGATGCAGCTATTCATTACAGCTATTTCTTTAAAAGAGTGTGTTTCTTTGTATTCACCTCATACACATATTTAATAGTAACCAATAGCCTATAAGTAAACAGATGTGGCAGTGCAATAATTATTGGTATATAGCAAAGACTTTTATTACATTACTCATTCAAAAATCTTACAATTACAAAATGGATCATTTATAATACGTGAAGATACTTTTTCTCCTACGTGCTCAGTGATACCCGATGTTGTACTCCAGTGGGAAGCTATTGGACATTTCAGAGAGACTAGAATTTGTCCAGGCTTCAGTGCCTTTGACAAGCTCCATCAGAAAAGACCCATGTGCTACTTAGCCCATTTACAGCTGATATACTATTCTAAAGTTCCTCTTTGGAGAGAAGATAGATCTACTTGGTTTAGGTACCTACCATTGCTCTGAGTTATTTACATACCTATCACTGCGTATGTATTGTTGGAGTTACTTCATTTTACGTGTGCTTCATTTTATTTATATTGAATGTCATGTACCCTGCCCAAAATGAAAATTAAAAATATTAATCTTAATATCAGTACTTGCGTGATTAATGATGTTAAGAAAGATGATCAGGGCACTAGAGCACAGCCCTGGCAATCAGTGCTAGGTGAGAAGATAGCCCCATGAACAAGTTTTATTCTGACCTCTGATTTTTGTTTATATTTAATCATTAATCATGATTATTAGACACTTTTTATTTCTTGCACAGTATTGATGATTTTCTACAATTTAAGTAGAAAATAAATGACTTCTATATATAGGTAAAATTGACATCTTAAATGTAGATGTTATTAATAAGAAACTTAATGTAATTCTTAAAGTAGGTAAAGTAGTTACTGTAGCAAAACTACAGCTGAAAAGTCCTAGCTGGGATCGTCGGTCAGACACTTCTTTGTGTTCTGTTGTGTGTTGGAAAATGAAATGGTTTTCAGCATATAGAGAATGATCTTTACAAATCAGATGGATTATACCAGCACAACGACAGTCCTTGTTTCTTAACAAAGGAATTCAAAGCTGATGTTTATTGAGACTAAAAGTATCTGAAAATTTGCCCTGGCAAACCGTGAGTCCTCCCTCCTGCTTGGGAAACTACCTCCAATAAAACCCTGGGGAACTTTTGTACAGTTTGCTGGTACAACACCTGAGAAGGCAAAAAGCATGGAGCTAGCCTTTCTAGCTAGGAGAGAACAGCTAGAGGAAAGATATCTCAACTATTATTAATTTCCTGTATCTCCGTCAGGTTGCTTCAGGCTCCTTTTTTTCCCCTACACCTTCTCCCTTCCCAGGAGTGCTGCAGGGTAGGTGCATGAGGCTGAGCATGTGAACCACAGCAAACTGCCTGGGGAGCTGCTCGTTCTGAACCCACACCCATTACTTGGGTTACCTGCCAGCCCTCCTGGTGAAGACACTGACTTTAAGACTGGACACATATCTATGCCTGCAGGGAGACATGTGGCTTCCTGTCTTGCAGAGCTATTTTTCTGTAGTTGGTTGGTAAGCTTCGAGTATGGGAAGGCTGCAGACCAACAGGGTACCTATACTGGGTTGTGAATCAAGCTCCCTGATTATTTTCAGAAATCATGTGGTAATTACATTGTAATTTTACTGGTGGTCCCTAGCTCTTGTGACTTTTTGTTTTTAATTCCATATTCACTTTGCTTGTATCCCCTGTGAGTTTATAGACTTTGATCATATCACTCTCCAGTCATCTCTAAGCTGTGCTTCGTCTTTCCAGCAATGTGAACTGTAGCATAGCAGCGTCCTCTGGATTTGTTCTCCATTCTTTCCTAAAATTTTCTGACATTGTGCTCATGTTTTGGTCAATGTGCAGCAAAGACGTATATTTAGAGAACCATCCATACCATCTATAAGATCTCCATGAAATGACTATTTCTTTCTTAAGGACCTATCACTGTATATGTATTGTTGGAGTTATTTCATTTTATGTGTACTTCACTTTTTATCTATATTGAATGTCATTTGCCATTTTTTTAAATCACCATGCTATGAGATTCTTCTGCTGCTCTTTGACTACCTTGATATTTATACTCTTAGTGACTATTGTCACTTCACTATTCAATTTATTTTTAGGTCACTTATATCTATGTTGAACTTCACAGAGTCTCTGCTTGTAGACTCTGCTAGCTGCAGGGTGCCTTGTGGAGGAGACTCCATTTAGGCCACCTGAAGGGTAAAGAAACATTCTATTCATTCCACATTGAAGAACAACTTTTCTGGCCCTTTCCTCTGTTTTACCTGAGCATCAACAAAATGAGTTTGGCAACTTCATATTTGAAGGGGAAGTTAAACATTGTAATCTGCAAAAGTTTTGAATATTTGGTAAGAGGGGAAGTACAATGGTTGTTGAATGTTGCTCCTTGAGTGTCATCAAATGCATCTCTCCAGTCACAAGACTGCATCCCTTTATCTTCGCTGGCTGAGGGCCTCGAACCGCCTCCCTCCTTGCTGTTGGATCCAGGGCAGGGCTGCACTTCTGCCCTCCCCACCTGCAGCTTCCAGGTGAATTCAGCTGGCCCAGCTTCAGCTGCAGGTCCTCCCTTTGGAGCTATGACAATTGGCCAGGTGGCATAAACAGCTTCCTCAAAACAAAGCACAATAAAATCAGCACAAATTGAAAGACCAAGGTTAATAATTTCTTTTTCCTAAGCTGAACTCCGTAGCAACAGCTGAGGAAGGTTTGCCTTGTTCCACCTCTGCCTCCAAGCTTGCCACTGCCTCCCCTGGCAAAACTTCTGCAAGCCTTCCGGATTATACCTGCGGCCTCCTCTTTTCTGCAGAGCCAATTTTTAACAGATCACTTAGATTTTCTTTCTCTCAGGTAAATCAGGACTGTCACAGGGCAAGGCCTCCTCTGTGGTTATAAACATCAGGTATTAGACCTACGGGAATGCTCCCTGTGGAGTCCATTGTTTTACCTTCCCTAGGGGTGCACTTAGGTAATCCTGTACAGCTGCCTTTCATTTAACTCTCTTCATTTTGGCAAAGGGTTCTGCGACACTTAACAGTGCAATCAGACCAGACACAGTATTTCTGAAAGCACCAGGGATTTATAGCACACTTTTTTGGTTCACCTCAGTTAATTTGGGAAATCATGCTGCTTAGTTTTGTAAGCATATCTGCTGTTTGATTGACAGACCTGTGAATGACTCCACCAATTTCACTGAGTTTTATGCCTTCACTTTTTGTTTTGATATCATACCTCCTGGATCATGTGGATATGAGAATCTCATGTATAAAAATAAAAATTCCCAAACCTCATGAGTCTGGAGAGAAACCGGAAAGTTAAGACCACATTTCAATGTGTAAAGGGAAACAGAAAAACCAGAAAGTTACTTACATACTTTAAACAATCACATTTTCCTTTTGAAGGCAGTAAGGGCATGTGGACATAGGAATGTACAAATACATAACTCGGAACACCTGGAATTAGCAAGACTGAAATAAAGCATTTCTTAGAGCTGACTGTTAGGCTTCATTTGCTTGTTCAGAAGACAAAAAGAAAGAGACATATTTGGCAACACAAAGCTCTGGTATGGGAAGGGGGTTTGGTTTTTATTTTACAGTGCTGCTTGGTCTTATGCAGGCAGCCCAAGATGAATTAAACATAGGATTTTTTATTTTTTTTCCTTCAGTGAGAGATGTATCTGAGGAGACTGGAAAGAGAAGTACCTCAGGAGGCTATAGAAAGAGGGCGTTGCAATGTCTATTGATTGATAACCAGTCCAGAAAGTAATTGCATTGAATGCTCATAAACCTCCTCAAAATATCACTGGCATAGAGGGAAGAGACAATAATGATTAATATCTGGTTGTCCAGACTACTATTTCACTGTGGCTTCTTCAGTATTTTCTCAAGAGGTCTTACCTGTATTGGCTTAGGTTAAGGTATTGAAAATGTTTTAGATGTGCAAGTTATTACTTCTGCTAAAGGAAAATTGACTGTATTATTTGAAGGCTTCTTCCCATGACTTTTTTACCAGTCATTAAAGAAAAATACAGGCAGAAGAACATAAAGAAAAATACTTGTGAATACTGCTCCAGAATACAAAACTGGATCTAAATACTTGAATGAACAGAATTAGATGTTATGATCTGATTTTTTTTAGCTGTATGTGGATTTCTTTATAATAACTAGTCCATCAAACTGTATTCAAACCCTTTCCTTTTTTACAAGCATTGTAATATGGATTTTTTAAAATGATTGTGCTAGCAGTGCAATATAATAAAGTGCAGAAATATGTGCAGATTATCAAAGACTTTTCATAACTGGGCATAAATAGAGCATTTGGAGAAAGTCAATGGTGTCACAACCATGCTAGAATTCACTGGTCTGTCTCTTAATTTTTACCTAAAAAATCAATTTTATAGGCAACAAGAAAATCCTTGCAGTATACATTTGTATTTAGCATATGCACTGTGCTGGTGGCAAAAGCCTGCCTCTACTCTTGCAGTAGGACAGTATCAGAAGTATTATTTGATTTTTTCAGAAGTGCCTCTGTATATCATCCCTTGATGTCTAAATCTAACATAGCCATTTATGGCATTGCACACTTTTTCCAGGAGTTACTTTCCTGCAGGGGACTCTCTCTGGCATTATAAAGCAATGATGGATTAATCATCTTCCATAGTGTTCCTGCAAGTGGCAGTCAATGTGGTTTTAAATATGGAGAACAGGTATTATCCAACCGCCCCGTTCATTTAAGTATGGGAAAATTTTGTTGTTGCTTTCTTATGAAGAGTTGTATAATGAGGGTGAAAAGGAAAGGAACAGAGTATTTGTTTGAAATTTGGAGGGAAGGAGGAGGTTGTTTCTCTACCATTTCTTCTTGCTTTTTCTGCCATGCCTCCTCCTCTTCTTATTTTGCTATGAAAGTGAAGAGAAAGTGAGGTAGAAGGGAAACAATAAAAGTGGACATATGCTAGCACAAAAAACTTGGTAATTTGTTCTGTGGGAGTATTTGCCTCCCCAAAATGTTCACAAAGATTAGATTAAAAGGATTTATTTACAAAACTATAAAAAGTTGGCACTCTTAGTTCTGTCTACTATGGTGGGGAGTATTGATATTATGAACTTGCTCCAGATGTGGACTTTTCATTCCTGTGTTTTTCTCAACCCATTTTAGAGGGTTTTGACATATGTTATCAGCCCCCAGAGCTGTGTAGTAACTCCCAATGTGCTCCAGATCTCCATCAGCAGTATCATTGGTGTCCATGTGGGTGAGCACCATGCAGTAGCAATGGCCAAGCCTCGACAACATCCCAGACCAGAGCCTCCAGCAGCAGCCAACCTGCCAAGAGGGAAAGCCAGGTCAGTAAATGCCTGTGCTTGTGAGTGCCTAACTATTACTAATTTACATGACTGAAAATCTAAAGGTCCCAAAGCTTTTTAAAAAGCTATGGAAAGAGAAAGACAGCGTTTCTAGACACTTATTTAATAGGAATCAGGAAGGGAAAGGAAGTTTCCTTATGCAGCAAGGACTTATTTCTTGGTTTTGCTCACATTATTTTTAAGATAGCCCCAAAACTGGGACTGTTACACAAAGGAAAATTATACAAGGCCACCACAATACAGATAAAAATACTAAGGCAGTCAGAGAAAATTACTTTTTTATCTGATTACTCTTTTTTTCCTCAGTTGGGTCAGGTTGTCACTATAACTCTGTTGCTCCCTTTCTTTGTCTCAAAAAAAGGCTTTGCTGATCGCATATGATAGAATCATTAAACTTGTGAAAAAGAATTGTGTGAACTTATGCTATCTGCTGATAAATTTTACTTGAACCTGAAATGCTCCTTAAACAACTTCAGAAAGTCAGTAAGCACTGGATACAGATGGGTCAAGAAATCTCTAATAAGAGCTTAATAAATCATTGTTAGCTCGTAGATGAGGCTTGATCTCAGACAAAACTCTTCTTCCCTTCAAGTAGAATATTTCATGATAGTCCAATAACACTTCAGTGAAAATCGCTTTTCCACTTCTTAGGTGTTGTTCGGCCCTAAAAGCAAGGCCATGTTGAAAATGTAAATTTTCTTTTCAAGTTCTGCCATTAGCACTTCTCAAGTGGCACGGTTCCAGGGAAAAACCTTCATGTTTTACCTTACAGCCTCGCTATGCGGACTCATCAGTGCTTGAGAAAAAGAGGGATTGATTTTAAATTTACAGGCAATAAGTACTTAAAAGCAGAACTGAAACCTGATTTGAAGATTCTAATTCAGTTTCCTAAAAAGATAAACATTAAGTGAATGCCACTTGGCTTGCAGGAGTTGCTGATAAAATCTATAAATCACTGATTAGAAATATTTAGGTTGGGATTTTTTGTTCTTTATATCTGCACCTCATACTCAGAAATTTTCATGTTCTGTCTGGGCAAGATGAAATATCTTTGTCCCATGTAAAAAATGACTAAGAGATGTTATAGAACCTAACTCCTCTTCTGTTCCTCCTGCTCCCAGTCCAATAAACAGAGAGAAAAAAAAAAAAAGAGAGATAAAATAATCACACCAAATGCCATAAATGATTAAAAAAAAAAAAATTTGAAGAGGGATTGATGACCCTAATGTGAAACCATGTGCAGCTAAGGCAATTCGCAAACCCAGAACAAGCAAACAGAAGGATCGGTTGAGTGCCATTTAAAGTAAACCAACCTGGTTTCACATTGCTCAATATGGTGCCATTTGCTTTGGATTTTGTTTTTCTAGCCTTTAAATAGCTCACGTGTTCTGTTTGAATTGTCTAGGGTTCTTGTTTTACTTTTTCTTTCATCAAGAGCTTTTAATTTACGTCATTTCATATAGCTTGTACCGAAAAAAAAAGATACTAGGAAATGAAATGCTTTGTTGCTGTAGGCTAGTGCTTGCTGTGTGATCTTTTCTGAAATTAGTACCATAATTATTATTTGTGGTATCATGCCATGTTCAACAAATGAATGTGTTTTAAGGCTTAGTTGTCTGCACGACAGTAGCATAAGTGAGTATCAGGCACTGTGTTCTTTTACGACTTAACGTGAATACAACAGAAGGGTAATGAGTACAAGCAGGGAAGAAAAGACTCAGATCTGAGGCTGCAGCATTATAGTGTTTCTTCTTTATTCTTTCTGAATCACTGTGGCAGAAGTTATAGCACCAGCAGATTCTCACACAGCTATCTAGCCTATGCAAGGCCAAATGGTAGGCTAGACAAAATTTTGCATATGGTCATGATGAGAAATAAGGATTAATTGTTTAATGTCAAGTCTGTGCAAATCTCTAACTCTTGCTAAAGTAATAATTTGGCTGTTTAGAGATTTAATCTGCTTAGCAAGAAAGAGAAACTGATAAATAGGCATTACTATTTTATTCCCTGCACCAAAAATGGCACACAGGAAAAGCAATGCTAAGCACCCTCCTGCTGTTCCTCTAACGTCTCCTCAGAAGCCATTTCTTTCACTTTTCGTTCTTCCCCCTACTGCCCTTCCTTACCCCTGTGCTATTATCGTTTTCTATTGTTCTGCCTTTCTCTTACAGGAGCCACCCATAGGCTCTAATTGGTAGTAGGACCTACCGAGCTGGGCGCAACACAAATACAGGTGAAAAGCACTGACAAGTTAGTCCCTGCACTGAAAAATGTCCAGTGTGTAGAACTACCTGTTCTCTATTTCTCTTCCTGACTTCATTCATTTAAGAGTAAAAGTGATAGGCTGTTAAGGATTTGTGTGATGAGTTCGGCCCCATATCAGCTGTAAGAGATTTTGGAAATTTCTAATATGCTGCTGGAACTCTCCTATGAACATAAAAGTAGAAGTAGCAGCCTTCATTTTACAATAGATAATCATCATAATAAATCATCTTCTGCATCTTCCCTCATACATGTTACCTTTTCTAGGCTGCCTTCCTCATTTTTCTTTTTGTCTGATACGGCTGTATGGTTATGCATGATTGCATAGGGGGCTGCTAGTAATAATGTTCATGGCATCATCCATGGTCAAAAACAGATAGCTTGACACCAACCAAAGGGAAAAAAAAAACCAGTTAAAAACAGATTTTGCCACAGCATGTTTTTTTTAAAAAATATGTATTCGGGCATTGGTAAATATGTGTGGAAAGCAAGCATGGCCAAAAGAATGATTTCTTCATTCTGCAACTCTAGAATCTAAAAGTCAGTCAGAGGGGAAGACCACTCCTCTCACAGGGTAAGTGCCCTTGTCTGTACCCCTCTGCACTCAGCCTAGGGTATCATCTCAGACAGATAAAGCAGCACAAGGCCCTCATTGAGCCGATAGTTAAGAAAGCAAATAAAAATAAAATGCTTAAAATTACTTCTAGTTGTGCCTTATGCCCCAGCTGAGACAACAGGATTCCCATTGTGGATGGTTCTGGACCACTGTGTGGCAAAGTACCAGGCCCCGCAGATATACCCCCAAGGACACCTGCTGGTATTTATAATGCCATTGACCTGGTGGCCATGTACAATTTTCTGGAGATGCTCTGGTCAGGTCTCTCACACAGCAGGGGTGTTTTGGGACCACTTTCTGCTGGTTGGGCTCAGCCTAGCTGGGACACGTGCCAGAGCTCCTGGCTGAGCTTGCCATGAGGCAGCCTCACCTTTGGCCAGGAATGGCCAGGACTCTTCTTAGGCAGGGATCACAACAGAAGCAGATGAAAATATGCATAATAAACACTACCTTTCAGTTCCCTTTTGTTACAATCAGCCCTTTCTACCTGAATGACCTGCTTGCCACAGGAGATCAGACAGACACCCATATGCTGACACCCATATGCTGCCCACCCACACAAACGCCTCCCTTGGCCAGGGCTGTTAGCTTCTGTAGATCTTCTTGCCCTCCCTCCCCAGCTATGTGTGCATGGGAGATGTTGACTGTTTCAGAATTGCTTTTTTCCAAATAATCAAACTAACTTTAACTTTAACTTGCATGTTATTTGCATAAAACATCACACAGAACCAAAGAAATTTGACCAGTATAAAGCTGAGAAACAGCAAGTAAACAAAATGAAGGGGTAGGGATAGAGGAGAAGATGACATGCCACTAATACAAATGTCTTAATCAGCAAGAATAGGTATGGGCAGAAAGTGACTGTCCTCCCACCTTGCCCAAGGGAAGATCTCCTTGAAGCCACTCTTTCATACTGCTGCAGGACCAGCTCATGACTGCCTTGCTCTAAGGTTAGAGACATTCTCTTCCAAGCTATTAAGTCGGATCTTCTAAGAGATTTTAATATTTTAGGTCTTGTATTTCCTAGATAGTTATTAAAGTTCCTGTAACAGAGTTAATGAGAAGAGGGGGTCAACAACTTTAATGTTTGGCTACAAAATGATGACTTTCCTCCCACCTCTCCTAATGCTGCACAGTGCAATGATTGGAACAGTTTATAGAGAGGACTACTTTCCAGTGACAGGGAGAGATTAGCTGATGGCAATGGTCTGGGGCCTTCTAGGATGAACAGCAGGGTCAAGATAAAACCATGTGAGGGGTGCATGACACAATTCTTAAAAAGTAGATATGGCCCTTAATGATTTTATCAGATTCATCAGTAATGCCATGGAGGCTGGTGATGTAAAAGAAAGAAAAGATATATTTGTAAATTACATCTTATTTTGGAAAAGATATCAGTACTCAACACTGTTGTGTTACAAGGTCTGTGGTAAAGTTCGTGCCAAACTAGAACTCACGTACAAAATTGACAAAGACAATTAAAAAGAGGAGAAATTTAGTCAACTTTACAGCTTTCCTCAGTCAGAAACACTATAGGATATATTCATTAATTAGGGAGCAAGGGGTGTGAGAATAGGTTTGAAAGCAAAAGTCATCCTGGAACTGACTGCTTGACTGATACTGAGATTAATTTCAGTACGCATAGTGAGCCTGTGGGAGAAATAATAAGTCAGGTATGACTAATCTGAATGTCAAGAGATAATAACTTGTCCCTAGTTAGAGGAGTGTGCTTTATCCAGTCCTGCCTACGTGATGTTTCTACATCCACCATTACAATTTATTGTTATTATTATTATGCCTTTATATGTCTGGAAATGTACATGGCACCTTACACTATTAAACCTATAAGTAGCTGCTTCTTGCCAATTCAACTGTGAAACACAAAGCAATAATATCAGTGATATAAAAATTATATGATGTTTTCTATAATCTATTTATATGGAAGAATAAAAATCTTCATATAAAGTATTCCGCTCTGTTCCTTCAAAAGACAATGAGGATTTCTAGCAAGAGGAAGGAACTTGCATTAATCAAACAGGAGAAAGAGATAACTTTGAAGATTTACTATTTTAACAGTCTAACTGGTTGTTTTTGAAGTGAGAGAATGGAAACAAGATACTGAAAATGGAAATGAGAATGGAGTTCATAGCTCCTGAATGGGTTAATATAGCTTTTAGATGTTTTTAATGAGGTGGCACCTTTGGAGATATGGCCCCTCTCTTCCTTCCTTCCCTCGCATCCCCCACATCCGTAGGAATCGGCTTTTCCCTAACAGCTGAGGCCCTTCCTTGCCTAACAGCAGTGCATCCGTCTGAGTGTGGTGCATGCCTGGAGCCTTGCCCAGCAAAGGGACGTAAGGAAAAGAAGGGGCAGGAGGCATTTACTCACCACTCTCAGCTGGGAAGTTCAAAATCAAATGCAGGATGCAAAACTCTTGGGTAGATGAACAGCACCAAGCCAGTTACTGACCGATCACTTTAGTTTTCCCATCTGTGGGATGCCAAACATTTTAGCCCTTATTCATTGACAAATTACTGAATGGAAGACCTGGGAAAATGCCTTTTAAAAATGAAATGGCTTTACCTGCATTCAGATGTTTGCAGCCATGAATATTCTAGCAAATGGGTTTACAAGTGGGAACAGTCACTGCAGCATTACAATTATATGCAGTTACAAAAGATATCCACAAAAATGATGTTTGAATTCATAAATATCATTAAAAAGTCAAAGAATTACACGTATCAAACACATAAAGAGCAAAGAGTCCCTGAGGATACCCAGCCAATCTGAACCGAGCAGTGTATGCCTTGATCCTGCATTCAAGTCTCCGTGGCCACAAATGTTCACCCAAGTGATTTCAGTAGTGAGATCCAGCACAACTGATTGAATTTTGTTTGTAAGAAGAGAGTCACAAGACACTGCTTATAAACTACCTGAGGGAAAGCTGAATAATGAACAGATTCAAGCAAATAGCACGCTGCTCTTAGGAAAATGAACCATTGCCTCCAAGCTAAGGTGCCCTTGTGGCCAGTGTTGCTTTCCATTGGCTCTGCAGGGAAAAAAAAAGAAGAAAAAAAGACAGAAAGATGTGGCCATAGATGTTCATTAGTTAAATTACTCCGTGTTATTTTTACGGTACATTATGAACAGCTTTTATTATTTTACAGACACCCGTATTTCTAAAACAATATGAAGGCTCTTTCCTTTATCATGTTTCTGTAACCTTCCGCACTGTCTCCCCTGTTGTAACTCCAGCACAATTGTCATTGATTTTAGTGCGAGTCTCAGTAAGATCCCCCACATTTGGCTTTTATTACTTAGGGTTTAATCTGTGCTCGTAGAAATAAATATGTTCATCGTAATTACCCTCACAGATTGAAAGTTGCAAGTAATTTTGAACTTACCATAAGTAAATGCATTTAACAGTACAATTACCAAGTTGTTAAATCTGAAATACTAGAACCTGCAATTTTAGAACATGTGCACGATTCATAGCATTGTCTACACTAGAAGAAAAATGCATGTTATTTCATACCATTATGATGACCAAAGATGCTGCAGGCTTCTGGTGTCATAACTCTGTGAAAAGTGTATTATCTGGCCGTTCAGCTGCAAAAATGCAACAAATTAATGCTGTATTTGATCATTTGCCATTTTATTGCTTCCTTCAGCAATGAAGAATTTTCAGGGTTTGGTTGGGGTTTTTTGGCTAGGCATAACCATGCATGCAAACTGATTAAGAAGACAGGATATCATGAAAACGTATGTATATGAGTGTATGACCCACTCTACCCATTTGGAAGTGTTTCTGGCATCCTGATGTGGACACACCTGAGCCATGTTTTGCAGTCCTACTCTAGAGTCCCATGCACTAGGGATCCACTCCCAGCCTGAAGGAAGAGAAAAAAGTCCAGCTGCTACACAGCAGCCCCTGTCTCTGCTGCCAGCTGTACTCCAGCCCCAGAGTCTCACCTGGCCTGGTATGACTGATACAGCAAAAGAAAGGTCCTCACTTCTGATTCTGATTCTGCAGGAATGCTGCAGCTGAACAAAGAAAGCAAACGTTATGAATATAGTTGACTTTCACAAAATGATGATTCTGACCTTCTTTGTAAAGCTCCCTGCGATCCTAGGATAGAAATTGTGAAACACCCTACAAAAAATGGCTAGAGTGCCACTAACGCTTCTGGCCTATGCTCTGTCCCCACCCTGTTCTTCATTTTGAGATACTGAAAATCAAATCCTGCACACACACACTAGTATCTGGTTCAATGTACCCTATGGAAAGGGCTAGTTTAATTGCCGCTCAAACCCCTTATGGTAGTGCTTCGTCATATTTCTCAGTGAACTCGATCCGGCTCTGCCCCAGCTAAACACGGAGCTGGGCATCCGGGGGAGAAAGAGTCCGTGATGCCTGAAGTCACTAAATAGGATCCAGTTCAAGTCTAAGCAGACATTTTTATTTGCTGCTTGGCTCAGTGAAGGTGCCACATTGTATCTTAATTATCACTCTTTCACACCAGGCTGGTACATCTGTATTATCTTTATAGCTTATACGAACTGCTAACTGTTTTTAAAAGTACCTGCATTTTAAAGGGCACTATCTGCCTATGAGAAGAAACAGCCTGGAAATGATGCTGAAGTAGCCTTTCATAGTCAAGGAAGCAAACATTTTAAAATGTTTATGTTATGTTATTTTAGTCAGGAAGCATAAACATACAAGCAACAACACTGTACTGTCCCCAGTGTCCTGCTGCTAGCCCAGTTATCACAGCCCCACAGTAGGGACCGTGTGGGGTGTGTACAGGGAAGAGATTTTTTAAAAAAGACAGATTATGGTGGGGTTTAGGTTCATTAGGTGGCATGTGACTTTGAGGTGTAGGAAAAAAGTGAAACTGAAGAAGTGTCTGCAAAGGAAGCAGTAGAATGGTTCCCATAGGGTGCATTGCAATAAAGAAATGTCAGAATACTTTATTCCTGTCTGTCCTTATTCAGCTAAGCTGGTTGATTTAACAGTTTATAGGTAAAGCTTGTAGGCCTGGTGCAGCTTTATGCACTCATAATGTAGAAAAGACCATGAAGGGCACTTTTTCCGCCACGGCTGTTACAAAGCCTTCCCAGCCTCAGTCACAGAGTCTTAAAATATACCCTAAAGATCACAATAATTTCAGCTGAACTGCTGCCTGCAAGTGATGCCTGTTCAGAGTGTCAGCTACAGTCCTCAGAGATGGGGCCCAGACCAAGGTGTCCGCTTGTCCCTTGGCGCAAGCAGCTCCTTCTGCATCAGCCGGAGATCTGCAGCCTCTGCCCGCAGGCGCAGGGAGAAGGTGGTGGGGGCTGTAGGAGGTGCAGGTGGCCCCTCTTGGGCAAGCAGCACCGTGCTCTGACTACAGCAGAGCAGGATTTCCTTGTATTTTTAATGCCACTGGCTTCCTTTCAACTCCTAAAGGAGAGTTAATAGGGCATGACCATACTGAAAAAAAAAAAGTCCTTCTCAAAAGTTGTGCTGACAGAAGTGTTAAAAATATAATGCAAATAGGCTGGACACTGAGGAGCAAAATGAATGATGTGGACAGGTTAGTATTTTTATTTTTTAACTAGTCATTCCTCGATGGTTACATTACAAACAAGCCTAAGTTTGATCCTGGGATGGGCAGACCCATGAGCTCTTCTCCCAAGGCATTAGTTGCAGATCACTTCCCTTTGAATGCACCCAGAGACACATTTTGTAGGGGCAAGCTAGCAGGGCTCTGGCACTCCCCTTTGATGGCTGGGTTCTACGCTCTTTACTCATCCCAGCAGTCCCAGTGATGGATCAGGGCTTTAAACATTTTGCTTCAGCTAAAGGTTCATTGAGCACCTAAAAGACACATCAAATGACTAATGTATGCCCTTCTCTTCAGGTCTTAAGGGTAGCAGTGCATAATGTTATCAAGGGCCTCTCTGAGTGTGTCTTATTATTAGCATGGGTTTGTAGTATTAAGTATAGTTTTAACTTTGATGGACTTGCACCATTAACATTTAGTGGAATTTTATAAGTACTTTATCAGCTCATATACAGGAGGGTAACAGGGCCTTTTTACATGCGGGTCAACATTTTTAACTCACTGCTTCCCGTGTTCTTGTGTCCATGTTCTCTGACCTTGCAAGCGCAAGCAACGTACAGAGTCCTCAACCGTGAACAACAATGTGTCAACAGTTTCAGGAGGAGAATGGCATTTTTGTTGGACAGTTTGTTTCTTTCACTCCTTAAAATATCAAGTGTTCAGCTTGGCAGATTTGGATTTGCAGTCACAAACAAAAGAGAAGGGAGAAAAAAAGCTCAGGCATGGTAGTAGGCAATGTGTTTGGGTTAAAAAGCAAGTGGGGGTAGCAGGAAGCCTTAGATTTCTTTCATTCTATGTTTTTTTTATTCTTTACTGCAGGGTTCAAGGCAAGCAAGGGATATCAAAAGCTCTATTTTGTTTTCTTATAGTAAATTTTAACAATAAGAATCTGGATAGTGCCACAAAGCAACATGTTGCTTCAGAAAATCCAGTACTGGAAGTAGCAGCTGAAAAGAAGACTCACCTGGCAGCTGGAGTTATGAAAAGGGGGCTGGAACGATTAGTCCATTTCTAAGACGAGGCACAAAACAATTTCACCTTTTAACCTTCCTTCCCCTTCCTCTTCTTTCAGTGAAGAATAATGAAGAAGATAGGAGGAGGCAGAGAAAGGAGATTAATAACATTTTTTTTTATTATTGCTCTTGGAACCAGATAGAAGAGAGTGAGCACTGAAAGTACATACTTTCTATGCTTTGCTATATTTGCTCCCAGGTTTTCAAGCAGAATGTACTGCACACAATTTCTATCATAATTCATGTGACAGGAACAAATGCAGCTGTGACAAGCAATAAGAAGGCCTGTGCTGAACTGCCATTCCTTCCCAGGTCTATGCTCAGTATTAGTCCTCTCTTTTCACCGAGGCCTTTCTGTTCCTTAATTCATGTGACTACATGAAATGTCCGGCTTTATTTTTTTCTTAATTTTGTAAATAAGAGGTTTTTTTCAGAGCAATATTTGATGCCTGGACAGTGGAAACAGAAAAACCAGAAGATGAATATAAATAATGCTACATTTATTTTATTTTTAAACTCTTACATTCTCATGGAGGTTTGTTTATAATGTCTGAATAATTGTGTTGGTAAAAGCAAGAATACTCCAATGGTTTTGAATTCTAGTCTATTGCCTCTAGCCTGACTTCCCAAGTACTGTCTACTTTCCAGGTACAATCTATGTGACAAAAGATTGCAGGACTGAATCGTGACCTGACATGTGTGGTATGACCTGTTTCACATAGAAATGCACGCAGGGGAATTGCAGAGACAGCAGGACTCTTTGGGAGGCTTTTTCTCTGTCAGTCCTATATAATTATAGTAACTAAAAGCCAGGCTGAACCATGTGGACTCTCCAGGCATGAGCCACCCCCGCCACTCTCATGGCTGACACTAAGGGAGGTGCCAGCCTTCATTTCCTGGTCATTGACCTCCCGAGAAGTGGCCAGTGTTGACCCATCTGAATCCTAGTTCCCCATCCAGACACTGAGTCTGCTCTAGTGAACATTGCAACCTCTGCTTCTGGCCTCATCAACAAGTTCTTCCTTTCTCCTCTCCTCCCCAGCCCTTCCCCAGTTTTAGTCCCAGGCTCCTTCTACACTAGTCTTTCCCTTCCCTCAGTTCTAACCTAGCTCTTCACGGGTGGTTAGCCAGGTGAGTGTTGCTGGGACCTGGGTGAGGATTGCAAACACTCGTGTAGCCTCCAAGTTGTGATGGGGAATTTTGTGCAGCCCTTGAAGGAACTATGCTAGGGCATGATACACAGCAGATGGAATGAACAGAGATTAACAGCTGCCAGATGCTCTGATGAGCAATACAAACTGAAGTTTCCAAATGCATATAATTTGGCCAAATTTGGGTAAGACTTTGCAGAGGACAACCCACAGTGCATGAATCCTTCTCGCCACATTTGAACTTGTAGCTCCAAAAATACTAGAATTGTCACATGCAGTATTTTGTAGGAAATTTTTTGTATAAAACAGGCAACATCTTTGTTCTTAATCTCCTTAGAAATAACTGAGTGATTCTAAATTATCATATGTAGGGGTCAGGTAGACAGCACAGCATGTTTCAGCCCAGGTTTAAATTTGCCAATACTGTGATGCAATATTACCTTATACTTGAAAATCTACCTACCTCCAACACCTGGACTGCAGCATTCAAGTTCTTTGCTTAGTTGCAAACTTTAACTACAGAGTCATTCTGCAGATAAAAGTATTAATGTTTAAGAAGCTGATCCAGTCCCTTGGTGTTCCCTGGAGCGGGATTCATCTGTCCGATCATCTAGGAGTTAGGCCCTGAATCTCAGTTAGTCGAGGAGAAACAGGGAGACAGGCGTCCTCTAGCAGTGTGTTACATCTCCACAGCCAGCATCTCAGTCTCATGGGAGTAAAGCATCCTTGAGTGCTACCTGTTTCTATCAACTGACCACAGTAGGAATTTAGGCAGTGGGTAGAGTTAGACATCTAATGTGTAAGCATCTGAAGTGAGGTAAGATAAATCCTAGCAGAGGAAGCTTTCTATTAACAAATCGGAGTTGGAACCAGCTCTATAATGCATTCTGGCTTTTCATCTAAGCTTGTAACACTTAGAATCTCAGTCTCATAACTAACCACAGTAAAACCCAAAGCAGATTTTAAGAGGAGAGTGGGGGAGGCAGCCTTTCTGTAGCAGAAGAAGCCTGATACCATCTTGTGTGATGACAAACCCAAGCCAAGATCTGTATCAGTCCTGATGGTTTGGCAGGGGAAAATGTGGAGAGGATGTAGAGGCCTGTTTTTCACTCTTCCACTACAGAAGCTAGTGTGGCTGCACCAACAGGAGATGGTTTCAGCTTTCTCCTGGTATAGGGCCAAAGCAAATTACCTTTCCTCAAGCAAGTGAGAAAGCAAGAAAAGAAGTTTAGGACTAGCTCCAAGAAGATATTCACCACCCTTTCCACACAATTGTCACTGTGGAAAAAGTGCTGGTCTGTAGGACTCCAGGGTTCAGGCACAATCAGGATATAAAGATGAAGAAGACCCAGTAGGACTGGGTGAATTACAACATCTTATTTCTCAAAAGTGTAATTTTTGTATTTTGGGTTTTGATCTATTTTTGAAGTTCAAGGCATTATAAAAAAACATTAATTGATTCCAGAATACTTAATCTCTTCAGGAGGGTATGTGAGTCATGTTTATTTCCAGCTAAGAGAAGCTCAGTCTCACTATGACCAAAGATCAAGTGGTCTCAAATGTAGTGCAGGGAATATCATCTCATGCCAAGCTTTTTGGACAGGTTAGATTAAAATTGTTTTAATATTTGGACACTCCCAAAGACTATGAGGTGTATTCTTGCCTTCTAGTTTTCTTTATTCACATTTCAAAAGAGATTGAACCATAAGCATAATAGATCTATCAAAGTTTGTGTTGGACCCTTCAAAAAATTCAGCCCCTCATTTATGCTTTGTATTGTAATGAGCAGTCATTCAGCTAACATTTAGCAGAACAAGTCTTTCCTTTAGATTTATTATAATTTGAGAAACACAGGCCATCAGATATTGACTGCTCATGTGAGAGAGTTGAGCCAAGACAGGCTGAATGTCTTGCTGATGTTTAGTGGCAGACAGTATCTTCAAATAGTAAAACATGATGACATCAACATTACTGTGATACAGTTGACTGAGCTGAGCACTTAAGCATTGCAAGCTAGAATCAAGGGCACACAGTTTTCACTAGAGAAAGGTCAATTATCACTAATAATCTTTCCTAGAGGTTTAAGTGTTATGAACTGTTTCATAGAGTTCCTAGGGTTTGGATCAGAAAGATCCAGCATTACCATCCTGAGATTTTTTTTTTTTAAGGTCAGAAGCTAAGATCAGTGCTTTGGGTATATTCTCTGCTGTGCCTCGTATATATGTGGCTATAGAGACAGGATAAATTAGGCCCTTGCTGCAGTAGTGATACTAAGTAAGGTAGAGGCACTGGCTAGAGGATGGGAGATGTACACTATCTTCCACTGCCTCTGGGGGGTGATCTCTAAAGGAATATAAATTGGCCATGCTCTGGGAGTACAACAGAGAGGAAGTTCCTTACAGCTCTGATGATTTTTGTCCTGTTCTCTGGAGGAGCTCGGAGGAATATCTTGAAAAGTAGAGGGCTGTTGTCCTTCCCAAATATCTCCCACACATTCAAGCAGATCGTTTGAATTCTTGCCTGAGAAAGAAAAAAAATAGTAGTTATTAGTAGTTAGTTATTTTCCTCTGTGTGTACGTCACTGATTGGGTATGGGTAGGTTATATGGGTAGGGGTTTTTTAATATACCTATTAAGTTCTTCTACATTCCTAAATTCTGCTATTCTTTATTTTATAGGCCAGACTGGTTCATCTTTTCCCTGCTATGTTATTGCAGGCCATGTCTTAATGGATTCTTTTGAATTTTGAACAAGATTACATTTAATGTGTATGAACTTAACACTTTCTTTTATCATTTATTTTACCATTTTGCAAAGAAATACACAATTTTGAAGGCAAGTGGTGTGACTCCCCCTGCAGTTTCTAATGGAAGAGAAGATTTACAACATCCTACATTCACAGCCTTAATACAGTAATATTACAGGTAGTTTTCAGTGAGGTAGGTCAGGCTCTGGAAGCCGGCAACCATAGTAACATAGAGGTCTATGTGTTTCAGTTTGGTTGTTTCTTATTGAAAAATAGCAAGTGTGTCTCAACATTATGTTGCAATTTGTTGTACAGATGCTTCCTTTGACATCTGAACTCCTTGCTAGACTTCTGCATCTCAAAATCAGGTACAGTAAGTCTATGTTTCCTTATAGCTTTTAGAATTTAGTTCTAATCTATAAAATCAAGAAAAGGTTGCCATCTTAGTACAAGATATAGGATGTGTTAATAAAGCAGTTAATAGGATGCTTTGTTATAAAAGCTGGAATAGAATTTTGGTTGTTTGGTGGGGTTTTTTGCTTCTCGGCTGAATTTTGGAAGCTGTAGAGTAAGAAACTTTTTTTTTTCTAGGTTGGTTTTGAAAGAAAAATTACAAGGAAAAAATAGCATTAAGAATAATTAATCTACAACTTACGTGTAATTCCTGGAGTTTCAGAACTGGAACCAAGAGCAGTGAGTCCAGACAAGATGATTTAATATAATGAATTCAAAATATCTTTTTTTTCTCTCTGGATTACAGCTCTATACCTCAGCAGATTAATAGGAAATATACAACGGAAATTAATCTCAAACTATTAAAAATGGATTATGCACTTTAATATCCAGTAAACTGTATGGTTTCACATTTTAATCTGACTTGTATTTTGGTGAAAGCCTGAAATCTTTTGCGATTTGCTACATGTCAAGGGAATTTGGGACAATAAGTATGCAAGTAATCTTTTGGACTCTTCATCTGCCTTCTTATGACAATTAATAAATGTGTTATGTTTTGTTTTGTATTCTGTGAGGGACTGTATAGTGATCCTTTTCTTGTTTTCAACCAGTAAAGGAGCATTAATCAAAACTATTCAGAATCTCTTAATCTGCAGCAGTGAGAAGTGCTGTATTCGTAACAAGTCAGTGGACACCAGCAGATTTCCCCATGAGAGGAATGGGTTTTTTGGCAGGACTGAGGTTTGCTTGGTTCTAATTCTGTGAAATATACCATTCTAGGTGTGGAAAAAAATTTGAAAGAGATTCTGAACTTTCAACCCAACACATGCAAAAATGATAGGGCAGGAAAGAACATAAGCTTCCCTTCTTCCCTATTGGAAATTCTTTAGCCCCAGTGTTGTGGAGGATGTTTTTGAGACACTGAGTACTCTTCTTACCTCATTTGGCAGGCTGCCAATGCAGACTTACATTACTCTTGTTATGGATGGAAAGCCAGAACAGGTGATTTTTGTACAAAACACCTATCAGGACCTAACGTAGGGTGATGTTCATTTAGATTGCTTTTTGCTCCAAATTTTGAAAGAGAGCTGAGCAAACAATTCCATTTCAGAGAGTGTGTTGAGAAAACAAGGTTGGAAGTTACAAACCCTGGGTTCTGTTTCTAGGTCTGTTATTTATTTTGCTTATTATCATCTCAGTTGTTTAATACTTGGTGCTTCCATTTTTCTGCATACTTTCTTGAGATATTAAAGAATAACTCTGAAAGGTTGTATAAGGTTAGAGTATTTTTGAGATCTCTGCCCAGAAGGTGCTGAGAAACGCGTAGATATTGTTAAGGGCCCATTGGCCTATTCCTGCTTCATTACTAAGATGCTTTGAAATTCCCATCTGTTCTTTTGTGGTCTAACAATTTGTTGTTATGGTGGAGGTACATAATAATTCTTTTGAATCTGTAGGGATGTATTTACCATTGTGTAGTTGCCATTTCAGTCTCTGAGTAATTCATGAGAAAAAGGAAGAAAAGTATTTCTGCTATTTTCTACCTGTGGTCCATACGCTACTGTTCATGTGCTCAGATTCAAAGCCAAACAAGACTCTCTGGCTTCCTAGGGAGGAGTTGTTTGGATCCAAAATATTAGACTAGTGTTTGGTTTCCACCAGCACAGCCCATCCGGCAGCTTCTGTCATGTGCATTTCAATATTTTCTCCTCATCTATGCTTCCTGTGAAAAACTCTTTCAGAATTAACGTATGCCACTACCTCACCACCTGTGATGTTTATGCAAAGCCTCCCAGTGACAAAAGCTATATAAAAGACAAGCTAACTCAGTTACTTCTGATGCTCACTTGCAATACCTACAATAAAAAATAGTTAACCTAATTTAAGGCTGAAAAAAATTAAAAGATCTTAAAAGGATTTTTTAAAAAAAAAATCAATATTATGGTGGTGCTTAAGAAAAAACATGTTCTGCATGTTGGCCATTTGCAATACATCAATGATTCTTGGTGTCATGCACGAGTTTGCTAGTTGAAAATTCTGTCCTAATAAAGACCACAGTTACATACAGAAGATTAAATGAACAAATGGGTTTACACATTTGTCCACAAAATTTCTGATGAGATTGTTGTGAGGTTTCTTTTGGTTTTCTCTTTTGCTCCCGAGGCAGACTGTCTGTCCTTATGCAAACTGCCTCAAAGTCAGCGTGTGCCACCTCCCTATTTAAACACAACTTCTTCCCATTGACAGTGTAACATCAGCTTCCCTTTTATACCTGAATAGCCCTTCATGCTTGTGTTTCTTCTCTCTTTTCCTACAGATCTTCTTCCATCCCTGTCCATCCTTGTTGATGTTCTTCATAACAGCCTTTTGTAGGTATAATAGAGTCTGATATCATAACTGTGGGAATTTAGTTAATGGCTTCATGGTTTTTTCTTTAATCAGTGACGAATCAATTCCCTGTTCCCTGAAAGACAGTATGTTAGGAAGAGAAAAAGAAACTTATTAATGGGGAATGGAAAAGTTGCTTTCTATTTCCTCCCTGGAAGCACCCGGAAAGATGCAGGGGGTGATGAAGACTGTCCATATGTGGGTGTTTCCTGTCTAACAGAAGCAATCCACCGTGGTGAAAAGGGCACCATGCTGCGCTCTCAAGATAACAGGGCAGCACATGCGTTTGTAATGTGGAAGCTGTTAGGCATTTCCCTCTCCAAAGCAGTGCATTCCATGCCAAGCACACAGTGAGTAAACAAACAAAGGATGAGTGTGACTCTGCACTAAAATAAGGCAATGTTCCCTTGAGCGAATTTCCCTATGTTACAGGAACGACCTGTATAGAGAAATGTTGCACAGTGTAGCAAATGTTCTCTTTCTGGTTACATGTTTAGGCTTTGCTTAATAATATTCTTGATTATAACATCATAACATTATAACATGGTTGCTTTTCTCACCCGGTCATCTGCACCACACTGTGTTTTTCATCCAACTGAAGTTATACATCATTGACTGCAAGTTTGCTATTAGGTCTTTTACTACATGATGCTTGTCACTTCATTAACAAACCCACTGCAGTATCAGCTTCCAGACAACACTCTGCCCATGCAAATCTTCCCTTTAAGCCATTATAAACTTCTTTGATTCATGGAAAGGTTAATACATAAAGTAAGAAATTGTTGAGCTATTGAAATGTGCCCTATGAAAACCTTTTCCTTCTCTCCAAGGAACTATAAAACTTGGGGAAGGGATAAGCGATTCCAAACAGGGTTTAGCCCTTATAAAGATTAATATTCTAGTAAGAGGCTGCTGTCTGTATAATCACAACTGTTCTGCAGGAGATTTTCCTTTTTTTATGTGTCTGTGCCTCACTGTCACAGATTTTTATTGAGGAATACTTTTTAGTGTTGGTTTTGGTTGGGAGACATGCGATCCCTCTCGCATTGCCCTGCAGCAGCAATTCCAGGCTCTGCTCTGCTGTCACCACACGCACGCATGAGCGCACGCATCTCAGTGATGAGGCACAAACTTCTGTTTACATGTTTCATAGCTGAGACATTAGATTTCTCCTAACATATGCAATATTTGCATGATCTATCCAGAATAAGCACGCTTATTAAGAGACCGAAAAACAGCTTCCCTAGACAGTTTGAAATAAGACTTAGAGAGACTAGTTCTTTTTCCATTTTTTTAGTTTCAACAATTCAGTGAGGATGAAAAATTTTTGCAAATCTTCTTTAACTTTGAAGTCTGAGACTTTGATCAAAAATTGCTTTTAATATAGAACTTTTGTTCAGAAAGTTGACCCTGGGCCTACATTGTCAGGGCACTGCCTGGGTCTCGGCTCCCTGGGGTACAAGGTACAAGGAATGGCAGGAACTCCCCTGGGATGGCCCGTCCCGCTGCCCCAGCCAGAGGCAGGGCAGCCGGGGGTGTGGGGGGCATAGGGCAGCCCCAGGCCCTGGCATCAGGCACCTTCGTGGGTACAGGGATGGGCCAAGGCCAGGCTGGGATGTGGGGCTGTGGGTGGGCCTGGCTGGGCAGGGCTGTGGAGAGCTGGAGAGTGGCCCTGCTGTGGTGTCGCTGGGGTAGGGGCTGAGATGGGGTCCCAGGCCCTGGGCAGGTGGGGGAGCCTCAGGGGGCTGGGCAGGGACAGCCAGGCCTGTGAGCACCCTCAGGGCCCTGACATAAACTTCCTGAGCGACCACCAATGGGGCTTGTTCAGTACCTCTCCTGGATTTAAGTTGGAGTGGTTTTAAATGGCAGAATGGTGAGTGGGATGGCTAATGGCTTCTACCTGCAGCAGGCAAGATTTTCAATCATTAGGTAAACTAGTCCAAAAGGCTGTTGTAACAAACCGATATTAAATGAACAGACATGATCACGGCAACCCCAGTTGCTTCTAAACTTTCATCAGAAGAAGCAATCTCTTTCTAATCATTGCAGTATGACTCAGTTTTCTGCATTTCACGTCCTTTGGAATCATTTTGAAGAGATTTTACTCCCACTAAAAATAGAATTACAGGCCTTTTTCAGTGTTGTTATTCTCATGATTCTTCTTTTGACACATGCTGATACTGTATTTGATATGACAACAGCTTTGTGATAAAAGAACTTAATATTAGCCCTCAAATTGCATTTCTTCAGCAGTGTATCGCACTGCTCAGGGACCACAGTGAAGCTGTAGTGGACCGACCTCTCAGCTGGAGGAAATTGTCATAGCTCCTCTGACTGGCAATTAACTCAAACTGAAAACTCGATTCTCAAGTTTCAGAAAAAACAGGAAGATAGAATCCATCAGCTCTCTTCATCTGTAGAAACACGCTAGTGTCCTGTTCATCTCTGCTGGTACTGGCTCACGGTCTTTTATGAATATGCTGCCTGTCCATCTTATTATTATAAGAAAGGTGCTGAAAGGCTTTTAGACCTATTTGAGCCAGGCGTTACAAGTAAGATATCTTTGTTTTCTTAATTCAGTTGTTGGTACTACAACTGGAGCTCTCTCTGCTTAGTACTCTGCCAGCAAGAGAGAGGCAATATTTGTATCTTATTTGCATGACCAGGAAACCAAGGCACAGGAAGATTCAGTGAGGTCCCCAAAGCCTCCAGAGCTGGGAAAACCAGATAGGAAATCCAAATCTGCACCCAAGACTAGTGTTTCAAGCATCCAGAGGCAAGAGAACAGCATCTTGTTAAAGAAAGAACTGTGTTTTCTTCTTCCCAACCCCCTTTTTCACAATTATGGGAGAATCAAGTGAAGAAAATGATTGGGATGGCTTCTGAATTATGCCAGGGTGCTGAGCAGCTGTAATAAAACAAAACAGAAATTTTGTGGTCTGATAGCCTAATTTAGATATATACAGGGATTTGTGTCTGGCTGTCCTGTTCTGTCAGCATGAGGGAAAGTTTTCATATATCCTAGTCTATGACCCATAAAATACAAAAAAGATAATGCATTAGAAAAGGATAACAGCATGCAGTCAGAATTGAACTGGCTGTTAAAAGTAATTTTCAAATAAGCATTGTACAGTCTTTGAGATTAATAGAAATAAGGGGAGAAGAGAGCTTAAAAAAAGACTTCTCTGGGAACGTTAGAAATTCAGCTCTGATCCTTCTGAGCTCTATGGATGACTTGGAACAGCCAAAAGTATGTTTAGCAGTGTGTGTTTTCACTGCTTTTAGGCCAATCAAATAAAATATACTGAAACTCAACTAGCAACATTATTATGTTATTGCTTTGTCATTCTCAGTGTTTTGCACTACCCAGTGGCTGCTCAAAAAAAAATCTTCCTTGAATCTTGGAATAAGACCTTCCTGTGCCACATGAACTTGACTCTGCCGTTGGTCAGATCCAGCACTCTCCTTCATCCTCAGCATCAGAGACTGCACAGCTGGATCCAAGCAATGGGCTCAATTACACATATTTCTGAAAACCCCTGCAATGAAGGCAATCCTGTTTATTCCAGTGAGACTATTTACCAGAGCAGGCAGCTGAAGAAGAGGACCCTGTTGGGGCAGACACCTTTCTCAACATACTTCTAAGTAAGTAAGTAAGTCGTTTAGTCCGTGAACTGTCCATCTTCTACTAAAATGGCAACTTACTTCCTAGAAAATAAAAAGAACTGATTGCCAAAGAAAGCAGCAGTTAATGGGAAAATTCATGGTGGGAAGAGCAAACATCAGGAGGAAACTCATCTCATTTTTCATTGTGGAAGGTCCTCATTTTAAAGCCATAAAACGTGGTGCGTAGCTTTGGGAAAACATAAGATCCATATTGAGTTTGTGTCTGCCTGTCAGCATTGTTAGCTATTAGAAACTGATTTTATCATTATTTTCTTTCTCCTAATAGTTGTTTCTGCCACGGTGAGTGCTTTACTCCTGTCTTCTGAAAATATTTTGATGCTGCAAAAGAAATCAAGGAGCATTAGGAAATTCACACTTCGATAGATTTTTAAAGCACATGGTGTATAAGCTTCAGCAGATAATTTCAGAAGTGTTCCTCAGTTATTTAAATTTGGGAGTAGGGGCAGTGACAGAAAAGCTTAGAAGGAAGCTTGATGGTTTCCTGGGAATTGACCTATCAAGAAAAAAAACAAAACAAACAACTGTTATACCAGTGATATACTAGTCACTTCTATTTCTTGTTGGGCAGGTAAGGGGTTATTACTGTCATATACTTTCAAAGCAATAGTTCAAATACTATGTGCATTCATATAATTCTCTATTTAGAACAGGATCCTGATACTTTTTCTTGCATTGAGTGTGTTCTTATTCTGTGAATTCCCCATGAATTCAAGTAAATGCCTGAGGAATAAAGTCTGAATGTGACTGAAGGTAGCAGAATTAGGATTATACTTTTTGAAAAGCAAACCAAAATATCCCAAATCTTTCAGATAACTACCCCATGTTTGGGAGCTTATTATAGGTGTGTACCACAAAGTGATACTGGACAAAATACAAATACCTCAGTAGGAACACTGTCTTTAACCAATACCAGAAAAATGTGGTATATCTGCTATGTCTCTTTGAAGTTGTGACATAGCACACCAACCTACACACATCTATTTCTTTAAAAAAAAAAAAGCCAAACAAAACAACCCCAAACCAACCAACCAACCAAAACCAAACCAAAAATCCCCAAAACTTTTTAGGACATTATAAATATTGTAAATAAATGGAACATATGTATTTAGGCTTGTGCAGTTTGCCTGAGTGGACACTATTTGGTTTTTTGGTCAAGAAATTAGAATGGTTCAATCAACTTGGTATTCACTAAATGGATCTAAAATGGCTTAAGTAATGTTATCTCAAAATATAATTGTAAAAAAAGATGAGCTGTGGGGTTGCTGGCTCTCTCTGAAGACCTCTCTATTGCTGGCCTTGATTTTGTGCTTTGAAGTGTGACCTGTATTATAAAATCATGGCTAACAAAGTTTGCAGTGAATATGACTGCTAGGACAGCAGCCAACATCGGAAAGGATGAAGTCACTGATTCAGTGTTGTTAGGGTAAGCGGGAGGCAAGCTACCAAACCACCTTCCTCTCAGTACGGCATAGTGCGGCCACACACCTGGGAGCGGGGACCGGAGGTCGCTCAGGGGAGCGTCACAGGAAGATTTAGGAGGTTATGGTAGCGGATGATCAGCTGAATGTGCAATCACACGACTGATGTAGCCAATGCAATCTTTGACTCTCATAGAGGGTAGAAAGGAGTAGGCGATACACCTGATTTTTGGGGTGTGCTTTAATGCTCAGTTTTCATATAATGATGTCTGCAAATCTGAGGTGGTTCTTCCTGATTAGAAGAAAAAAAGCCAGGCTTTACAGTCAGAGTGCCAAATACCCCTGGGTTTTTTTAGATTTTAAAAAGAAAAAGCAATGGGTAAATTAAATACCCTCAGTCAATTCCTACATGGGGAAGAAGGGGGTATGCAGGGCCATCATGGTGGTGCAGTGCCCTCCTTCTCCAGCCAGACCCAATCCCACAGGCCCCATCAGGGCAAGCCCAGCCTGGCTGGGATGCCAGCATCCCCAAGGGCAGAACCGACTAACGCTGACAGCACACAAAGGTGGATATTTTCCGCTGCTGGGCATTTGCAATGACTAGCAACATTCCTGACTCTCTTTCTAAAACAAATGATGTGCCGACATAGGGAATTGTGCAGGAGAACCTCGCTCAGGATCAGACCTATAGCAGAGTGGAGTTAGGTGTCACACGCATAACATAAACCACGTAAGGAACAAAACTCTGCTTCAGGCAAGCCATGGTCTCTCTATAGTCCCATCTGATGGTGACTTCTCACAGCAGCCTATATGGCAGTTCTGGTTTCTTGCTCACTAAATAAAATGTGGCTGCTGACTTGGGCTTCCTTTTAAAGTGAATTAGCGTTACCTGGGCATTTGCCCAGGCTGCTTGGGCACTGTCACGGTTATATGCTTTCCACACAGCAGCAGGAGGCACAAACTCTTGCTCCTCCTTTCCGCTCACCTTCCATGAGCCAACAACAGCAAAGAATAAATTATACCACATAATAATCCCTGTGCCCCAAATTGAGCTCACTGCCTGCGATGTTTGGACAACAAATGCTGTTAATAACCTTTCTGTCTAAATGTATGACAAGAAGATCTGCTTCTATTGACAACATTTTTCTCTAAGTGAAAATGAAATCTTAAAACCCTTGTCAGTAAAATACTCTCAGATAGGAAAATCTGTCCTATCTCTTATTCCATATGGGTCATTGTAATTCATCTCTCTAGAGGTGCCAGGCCCTCTGTAGCTGGCTCTGGTTGTTTATCGGATCATTTTGTATCTATCTCCCTTTCAAAGACACTTCTGCAACTTAAGACAGAAGGACCCTTAGAAATTAACCAAAGGTGAAATGAAAATACCGGGTATGTACATTTTCTATGAGAAGCTGGTTTACGACAAGCTGTCGCCAGGTTCCAGAAATGGGAATCCGATGTTTTAAGTTTCTTAACGGCTACATCAGAAGACTGTCAAGAGCAGACACAAGCTGTATGTCTGGTGTCAAATTGTGGTTACCTCAACAACACTCCAGTCACAGAGACACCTGCACAGATGCAGAGACATTCCTCCTCTCCCTCTCTTTCTCTCTTTCTTTTGTTTACCACCAAATGTTTCCACGGAGAATGTAGCTATACACACCTAATGCAGCCCTGTGTGGGGAGGTCTGACAGCTCCCATCTCCTAGAAAGGTTTGTTTCCAGCCTTTCTGTGCTCTTCCCTTTCCATTGATGCAGCCAACATAGGGGTCCCGCTCAGATGGCACGAGGCACCCCTCTGGGGTCACCTGGCTCACAAGAATTGCTATGAAAACGAGGAGCAGTAGGCCAGCCACATCATCTGTGGGCACATCTCATCTACTAATTTACCCATAACATGAGAGCAGGTTTTCAGTTAACTAAGGTGTTCTATAAGGTATGGAATAACGGATTACTCTCTCAGTCTTAACAGTCAGGATGAATAAAATGTTGAAAGGAGGAGGATGAGAACAGACTCGCTGGTGGACAAGGAACAGCACCCTTAAGGTCTTCAGGCACCTCTGTTCACTGGGTGAAAACCCTTGGAGTGCATGGGCCCCAAGAAGCTTGTGAGGGAGACAGAAATTGAGGTCACATCCTCTGCTTTCCAGTCCAAGCCCTGCTCAAAAGGCTTCTGGTTAAGGACCAGCTGTTACAGGGAGCAGAAGTGGTAGGTGCTCTGAAGGTACATTTTTACCAATAGCCTGATGGTTGTGCTCTGCCTGCTGCAGTGCTGAGGCTTGGTCTGGCCTCTCTTACCTGCATACTACAAGTGATTGCTGCTCCTGAAGTCTGTTTCCTTTTAAATCTACTTGACAACTTCATTGCAGATGTAAAACTGGACCATGTCTTAAAGGGAAAGCTGAGGTTTGCTTACCTTAATTAGTCGCCAAAAATAAAGTTACAAGGACCGAGTTCCATGGCTTTTATCCGTAGCTATTTCTCCTGTATTTCCACTTCAAAAATAGCAGAGAAGATGGAAAAAGAAATCTTATGACTGCTGGAAGTTCTACTGAATATCAGATAGAATATCAAAGAGTTTGAAAGGTGATGTTTTCTATGTTTTTTACAGTTGTCCTTAAATTTTGCCTGATTTATACCTTAGTTTATGTCTCCATGAGGAAAAAAAGACCATTAAGTAAGTTCAGCATGAGAGATTATCTTTCAGCATTTGAGCTGAGTTAATTAACATGAATTGAGAACATATATTACTTTCTACTGACAGCATACCCTGGAATGTATAAAAGCAGAAATAACATGGATTTTTTGTTGGGAGACAGCCTAATGGTTGTTTATTTCAAATTCTTAAGTGAAATGCTACGAGTGTAGAAATTTTAACAGAACCTTGATGATTTATACAGAACATGAGGTGCTGAAATTAAATAGGTGTTAGCAAAAGCAAAACAAAAATTACTTTTAAACAATTGTGTGGAAACCCTACTTCATTGTAATTGCTCATTTTCTTGTCTCTCGTGCAGTCATGGTTTCATTAGTTCTGCAGTGGAAAGAATCATCCAGTCCAGGCAGGATCTGACTCCCTAATGACAGACAGGATGGAAGGAAAAAACTAAAAGTGGCCTTAATATATAAGGCAGCTTAACTTTGGTCCAGCCTTGGAGAGCATCCCAAATGTAAATAAAGAATTATACAGAATTGCAAGAGAATATTTCCTCTGACTTAAACCCAGCATCCCTTTCTTCATCCAAGAGCTCTTAAATATGCAGCTTTTTTTTTTTTTCCCCCAAAGCATTACATTGTCAATGCAACATGTTACTTTTGGTGATAATCTCCAAACAACAACACATTTACTTCTGTGATGTCAGGTAAAGGAAATTTTCCAGGTCCGATTTTTGTATGTTGGGCAACTACTAAGCTATCAATGAATTCATTAAAGAGACATTTCCATATCATATGTGACAAATTATTACCGATACTACAAGGAAGGGGGAGCTGCGATTTTGTGATTCATCATGTTTCCATCTTTCCTCCTGCTTTGTATGCATCCTACTGCAAGGAGCTTCTTTTGTGTTCTTCCTGATGCATTCTTCACACAGGCTATAATCTCAGTCTTTGCTTGCAGCAGCAAACATTGTATTTCTATATTTTCTGCATTGTTTCAGAGGTCAGGAGACTGCAGATTTACATGCCTTGCTCTGTTACACAAAGCATGCATATTCACTAGGAAAAAAAGTTGACAAAAAAAGAAGAGACTGTCTTGTAACTCTCATACAGATAAAAGGAGCTGAATTCTTCTACATTAATTACACCAGTATTCAAGGATAAGAAGTCTCCATGGCAACCTTATTGTCATATGGCACGCATAAAACTCCAAGTATCCTATGAAACTACTATTTACCTTTTTAAAATACTGAAGGACAGGGGAAAAGACATATTAAGGTGTGCTTCAGTAAACATCAATACATAGCTGTGTCCATAAATAACCAGAACGAATCTGAGGTCTTTACTGGTGGGATTTTTTTAATCAGTCTTTGCATATGCAAAACTTCTATTCATGACAGTGCTGTTTAGGATCTGCATGAGGACTCCAAGGTCAGCCATGTCCTTGCATGAGGAGCTTCCTCATTCTTCTCATTAACTGCATCTCAGATTATCATTGTAAGGGGAGAATAGCTATTGTAGGACCCTATCATACACTATAGCAGGGAGTATATCTACAGGGACAGAGAACTTACCAGAGGTGAGTCAGAGCAGAAAACAAAATGTGGCCACTTCCTTTCCCCAAAAGCTTTTAGCAGCATCATTTTTGTTGTTTCTTCTTTTTATACTGGCAAATGAAGACCCATAGGCCTGATATCAGTGTAAGGCAAACTGACAGAAGCTGCACTAAAGAACCAAATTCATAAATTCACAGACAAATATGACATTGGGGAAGATCACATTAATTTTTTGTAGACACAAGTCATGCCTCACGAATCTGCATGAGTCCTCTGAAGTGGATTGAGTGGACTGAGCACACAGGCAAGCATCACAGGCTCATGATCTACTCCAGAAGGCTTTCAGCAAGATTTCCTCCTGCTACAGACTAAAAGGAGAAAGTCCTCTAATGGATTAGTACTTTACTAAAAGGCAGGAAACAAAAGGTAGGAACAAATGATGCTTTTGCAAAATGGGAGAGGTTGCAGAAATTGGTGCTAGGGCCTATGCTGTCTAAAATATCCTTAAATGATCTAAAAATGAGTAGAGAGAGCAGTGTCAATTTGCAGATGATACTAAAATTTTCAGGGCAATGGTCAAAATGATCAAATGGTCAAAAGAAAAGAAAAAAGTCAACTGCGACAGGCTGCAGAAGGTTCTTAGATGAATGATGGGTGACTAAAACAGCATATGAATTTCACTGTTTGTGAGGTGATTCACAAGAGGAAAAACAGCCCTCACTTTGCATACAGAATGATGGGCTCTGAACTAGCAATTACCATTCAGAAAAGAGATCTTGGAATTACAATAAATAGTTCTGTGAAAATGTCAGCTCAAAGCTTGGCAGCGGTCAAAAAAGCAAGTAGAACAGAGAACAAAAGAACAAACATCACTAGGCTGCTGTATAGATCTAGATGGTAGCTGCATCCTCCATAAGATGCATAATCTTCATCCCCACATCTCAAGAGAAAACAGAACTATTAGAAAAGGTGCAGCGAAAGGTAACATAGGTGGTTAAGGTGTGGAGCTTCCATACAAGAAGAGATTAAGCAGGCTAAAACCCTTCAGCCTGGAAGATAAATGACCTTTATGATATCTATAAAGTCATGATAATGCAGAGGTAAATAAAGGATGATTAGTCACTGCTTCCCAGTATAAGGACAAAGAGGCATCAAATACATCATAAAAGCAACAGGCTCAAAGCAAACAAAAGGAGTCACCTTCTTATACAATCCATAGCTCAGGTGTGGAATCCCTGACTGCTGGAAGCTGTGAGTGCCATAAGCTTTCTCAGGGGTTCAAAAAGAAATTCAGACACATTCATACAAAAGAGATCCTTCAAGGATTATCAAACACAACAATCTGAGTCTTAGACTGAAGAAGCATTACAGTGCAGTTTTGTCTCTTCCTTATCCTCCATCCTATGCATCCTTTCTTAGTCACCATCAGAGACGTAGTACTGAATAAAGTAGACATCCACCCTAGCCTGCCCCAGGCATACTTATGTTAAACCATTATTCCACTACATTAGAAGTGGGATAATACACACCTTCAGCAAGTTTTCCTCTGTAGCATGGATCTGTGCTTCCTATACAGACAGTTAGTCCATCTCTATCAGTTTTATGTATGCTTGCTCTTAAAAGATATCAGCCTTCCCTAAAAAGTCTTGATCTTTGAGCTACAAATCTAGCCTATCCTTTTCTGACCATTGAGGGATATTCCTGAGCTTCTGGTGCAGCTCTTGATCAAAACAAGGGCAGAACTCCTTTCAACTTCAAATTGTCAACAGGTCAGTTGCGAGTGGAGGAGCCAATCCTCCACCCATTGCCTCTAACCAGCTACTGTCAGTGTTGTACATGACATTCCATAGCTAACTCTTAGGAAAAAAATAGTCAAAAGCCAGCTGCAAATATACTTCTTTTATTGTCTAAATGTATCTTAAACTTGGCACAATCTAGATTTGGACCAGAAGAGGGTTTAAAAAATCTTAATGTATGCCTTCCTGATGATGATTATGATGGAGGGACATTTTCATCGTTCTGAGCTTCTATGCAGGAACTCACACTCTTGGTCATGCAGTACTGTGATTTTTCACCAGAAAAATGAATACGTCCAAGGGTGTGCACTTAAATAGAGAAAGGTACTGAATGTTAGGGAGAATGGTAAGCTGTGTTCTGCAATTATGGATTGCTACAAGGATCATTTCTTTTTCCCTCTTTCCATTCAGCATCTGTATGAAGACACGGTATGGACTCAAAGTGATAAAGTGCAAAAAACATTTATTATTTCTCATCCTTATAGCCAACTTGAAGAGCATGGACTGGGTGGGCGGACTGTAAATTGGGTGAAAAGCTGACAAGAGCATTGGGCTCAAATAATAGTACTCAGTGATTCAAAATCTAGCTAGCAACTGTCAGCGTTCCTCAGGGTTGAGTACTGAGGCCAACCGTTTGACATCTCCACCTGTGACCTGGGCGATGTGACAGAATGCAACTTTGTGGGTAATGATGTCAAACCAAGGGTAAGCGGTTGACAAGGCAGAGGGGAGAGCTGCATAGAGAGAGACCTCAACAGCTGGAGAAATGGGCTGAAAAGATCCTCTTGAAGTTCAGCAAAGACAAATGCAGTCTTTCACCTGGGATTGAACAATCCTGTGAAGCAGCACAGGCTGAGAACTGACCGGTCAGGAGGCAGCTTTGCAGAGAAGGAGCTGGGGGTGCTGGTGGCTGAAAGGTCGAACACGAGCAGCAGTGCACCCTTGCAGCAGTGCAGGCCCACAGGACACTGGGCTGAGTTAGAAAGAGTGTAACCAGCAGGTCAGGGGAAGTGATGCTTCTCCTATATGCAGCTCATTTAAGACCCCAGCTGGAAGACTGACAAGAGAAACAAGACCACACTGGAGCAAGTCTGAGGGCAGGCCACTCGGATGCTAAGGGGCTGATGCACATGATGTGCAAGGAGAGGCTGAGGGAACCTTGTTCAGCCTGAAGAAGAGATGGCTTTAGGTAGCCAGGGGACCAATTGTCTTCTTCACCTATCTTCTTATAGAAAAGACAGACTTAGAATGGTTGGAGGTGAAGAGCAAAAGGACAGGAGGTGATGTTCCCAAGTCACAATGAGGAAAATGCCACCCGTAAGGTGAAAAGAACACAATAATGGTGCTTACACATTCACCCAGGTTGCCCAGTGAGTTTTCAGAACCTTCATCCTTGGAAACATTCAAAACTTGGCCATAAAAAGTCTGACCAACCTTATCTGACTTTGAAGTTAGCCCTGCTTGGAGCAGGGTGTTGAATTAGACTTACAGTACCTAGCTGTCCAGGGCTGCAAAGGGATGCTGGGCAGTTCCCTAGCATATTCAGAGAGAATTGGCACCCGTTCATGTGTGCTGAACAGGGTGGTCTAGAGCTGCTTATGCAGCTGCTCAGAGCGTCTTGAAGGACTATCTCTTAAAGGTCTCTCTTGGTGTCTACCAAGCCCCACAGAACGCACAGTTTGTCCTGCAAGGAGGGAAATTACTATATGGCTGTTGGCATTTTAAGGATGTAAGGGGGGTTTCCTTCTCACCTGTAGATATTTATAGCTGGAACACTATCTGAGGAGAGACTGTAAAAGTGTTAATATAATGCTTTATTGTCTGTGAAATCTTTTTCATGTGTTTATTTTTATGTAGTTATTCTAGCAGGTAAAAATACCGTATTTTGCCCTTTTTCTGGTTTTGGGTTTCTTTTAATTATTATTCTTTCATGTTTGGGTAGAAACCAACAATTCTTACCTTTCATTCCAGAGACTAGGAAGGTTCCATCTTGGGTAAATACATATTTATTCATACTTAATAGAGCAAAATTACTCCCACCAGAGCTATTAGTCTATCAGCTGAGTATGTAATTAAGCTTTTTTAAAGCATATTATGTACTCAGCAGACCAGAATGACAATACAGAAGTTACTCTAGTCTATCTGGTAAATAGGCAATTATACCTTTTATTCAAATTTTTATTTACCATTTAAGAGAGTCATTCAAGTCCATTAAATTTTCTACAGACAGTACTCTTGTTCATCTTTGTGTGTAACAACGTCTCATTTATTCAACTGAACTGAACATATATTTTGAGTTGTTAGGGTGTGTGCATGAAGAAATTTATGTTATCCAACATGTTGTGAAAGTTTTAGTCATATAAAAAAATTGCATCTAGGGAGCATCATGTACCTTCTGCCTGTTGTTGCTTCTCTTGGGGCTTCTCCAAGCTTTCCAAATCCCTACCATGAAGCATATATCAGCATTTTGAGAATTATAAAAATCTGGCACAAAAATAATTTGCCTTAACACGAGAATGATATATAAATATATGGTATTCCTGTCCTAACTAATGACAGGATAAACATGGAATATAGCTAATAGTATCTGGATGTGAAAGCCTTACACTATAGCAAAAGGAGCATCCCAGCTTTTCCACTGAGGTTTTCCATTTGTTTTCAGGACCATTTCATGGAAACTTTTATGAATTAAGCTCATCTTTATTTAGCAAATACTCACCCACGTTTTCTTCCTTTGAAGTGAACCAACATTAAGGATGGGTTTGAGTGCCCTGCTTAAGCAGGTTCTCAGTTTGTATCAATTTTGAGAACATCGACACTGAAGAGTGATCGCTTTTAAATAATTTCTAGAGACTTCTAAAAGGTTTTTATTATACTTTTGTGTGTTATGTATGCAATTTAAAATGCCTTAAAATGCCACTTAAATAGTGTAATTTTCTGTAAAATATGCAGGACCACATTGTAAATGGATTGGTCCATGAGCAGTGATCTGCAAAAGTAAACAATCCGGTAGAAGTTACAACTTTTAGTTGTTGATCCAGCAATGCTTTTAAACACAAGCTTAACTTTACCAAACAGGTAGTCCCATACTGGTGGAAGAAATGAGACCATTCCTAGAAGTATAAAAAAATGAGGCTTTTTAATCTTTTTAGTTTTGTACAGAAGAGTATGCCAAAATTGATGAATGTCCAGATTTGTCATATCCTAGATGAATGGCTTACAATTAGACAAGTTGTTTACTGTCAGAAGGAAGAAAAGCGGTTATTTTTGACAAACAAGTAAAATACCATTGTAGATTTTTAATATTCCACTCTCTCAGCATAACCAACTGCATTTTTACGGGGATTTTTTAAAGGTTTTTGTGGAACACAGAATTTAGGCAAGAAGCCTTTTTGAAACTAGGAGGATGGTAGTGGTGGTCTTTGTTGTAGAATTTGAAGAAGAGACTGAGCAGGAATCCCAGGGCTCAAAGTAATGCTTCTTTTTTCTTTCCTCAACAGGGATAATAGCAATAAAAAAGTAGCTCTTGTAGGAAACAGACCTTTAAAATCCAAGCCTATTAAAATCTGTAAAATGACCTTTGTTCTGGAAAATGTGGATGATGCTGATTCTCTTTCTTCCTCCAAATAACAAATGGCCTTGGATATATTCAGCTACATTCCAGCCTTCAGACGTGAATGCTACCACGAACTATACATTCACTTGCACAGCATATTAGTAAAGACTTCTTTTATCCTGGTATAATAATGGAACAAACAATAAGAAAAGTTTTAAAAGCCTCGTTTTTACACTCTCTGTTGGCAAGCAACCAAGATTTTTCTTCTCTGAATTTTGGTTATGATGTTTCTTATTATAGTACAAGATCATCAGCAATCTTTATGTTATCAAAAAATCTTTCTTTCTTTTACTGTCATACTGACAATGCAAAAGGTGTTATACATTTAAATTTGTTACTTAGTGATTTATTATACCTGTAGAATTTGAACCATAAGATGTAACTTACCTTCTATTGCAGATTCTGTTGATGGTTTTCAATGTATCTCACAAAACAATAGTGAACTAAGCACTCAGTGGGTAGTTGTTATTGTCCAATTTAATTTATGGTTTGATAAACAAGGAACGCAAAGGTTAGGGAGCTCACAAAAGAAATCCTTGCCACTTCTGAGAATAACTCTCATTTTTTTGCTTTCAGCTTTCTGTTCCTGTTATTCTTTCTGTTTCTCATTGTGGCTTCCAAAAAGTAATTGGGATTTGATCCTGTGGTTCAGTACTTCCCCAGTTTATGAGTTTGCATTTATGTTTTCCTGCATTTTGCACCTTCTACAAGCTTTGTGCATAAACATCATAAGCCAGACCGTTACTTGCTGTAGACTGGTGTAACTGCTCAGATTTCAGTGGCTCTACGGCAGTTTACAACAGCAGAGGCTGTAGTCGCAAATTCCAAACATAAATGGCATGTTTCAAATATCTTTCATTAATTTAGTGGGTTTTTTTTAATCTGAATGCTAAAGCAGGATTTACCTAATCCTCAAAACCACTGGTTTTTATGGGTATTTTCCATTTTTTTATTATCCCAGGTGCCATCATGCCCTGTAAGGATATGTCTGTCAAACAGGAGTTAGAATATCACTGTTTCCTGAAGAGGTCACTCCTTGACTGCTTGTCATATGGACACAAATATTACTGACCAATAGTATTGCCTTTAGGAAGCCAAACCAGTATTTCTTTTGCGAGTTATGGTTATGAACACATAAGATACGTGTTAGCATATATGTGCTAGCTTCTTTTTCAATGTTTTAGTAAAACTGCATGTGGCCAGCTGGTGTAACACAGTGGTTATAACTAAGACATCAACTTTTTTTATAGGTAGAAATATTTTCTGTTCTGAATAGAGAAAATATCAGTCATTGTGTGATAAGTGTCTGCAAATCCTAATTTTCATTGACAATCTTACTGTAACTAATGACATGTAAACTTACGCATAGGCTATGAAACATCTTTGAGATTACTTGTATTCATTGCTACTACTCTTTTTAATGAGTGTTGCATTACTAGCTGAGTATACAACCAAAAGTAAGAGACCTTTTGAAAAGATTTTCAGGAGAGGAATTGATTAAAAATGACTGTTCACAGCTTCAGTTTCCCAGCTGATTTCCCTGAAGTGACCCTCACTGGTCATCAACCAGTTACAATAATTACCTCTGATCACTGTAAACAGGTGAATGGAATTTTAAACTCGTGCTTCATCACAGGAATGTCTGACAGGAAGAGAAATAACGAATACAATGTAGAAGGCTGGTATCTTAGACAGACGGGGACTCCAGATAGAACAAAGGAAATGGAAAGGATATGCTCATTATATACGTTGTTCCTTGCACAGACATCTGGTCCAATCTTGCTCTCAGAATATCACCCAACCAGAAAAGTTTAAAAAAAGGAAGCAATGATTAACTCAGAGCAGTTTCCCAGTCCTCCTCACCGGGCGATCCTGCCGATTCCCCAGCCAGAACAAGAGAAGGGGATACCAGGCACAGAATGGGAGCATGGGCACATAACGAGGTGGCTTCTTTTGGAGGAAGTTGCCATGTAAGGTGTTTGAGGGCTGAGCTCAGTTACAGCTGTCCATATTGACATAATGCCACTGGTTTTCGTGGGAATTGTCCCGAGCTGGTAGGAGAGTCTAGGCAGCATTCCTGTAAGTGAATTACATGACTGCATTGGTGTGTTCTTAGTAAAATCCCATACCCATCAAATTTGGCACATGGACAAGCTAGGCACTGAAGAGCTGTAGAGACACAATTTTCCAACAGAACAGATTTTTAGCCACCCAGCATCCATATATGGATATAGAGTTTCCCCATGTCCCTTCTTCCTCCATCGCCCACCTTCCTGGGATCCTAAATAAGTCTGCACAGAGTGCTGCTTTCATGATACGCTGAGGACAAAGCTCTGTGCTGCAACAGTTTTCACAAACTGACCCATTCTGGTGTCTAAATGGGATCTTCAGAAAGAATGTCCCCATAGGTGAGGGCTGAAGTACTTGACAAAATGTTGCCCCTGCTGCATCCGGTGCACATGGATTAATACAGGAGGGAAGAGCTTGCTTTTTCCCTACCCTTAATAAAAAATAGTTACTAATTGTGTAGTGGGTAATCCATTGTGTGGTCCATTATAACAAGATAATTCCGGATAGATGCAATTAAATCTAAATGTACACGGAGAGGCCTTCTCTTCTGATTAAGTCTGTAATCTCTTGGCTTAACTCCTACAATCCATTTTACTAAGTCTTTCATCACGCTGAAAAGATAATTTTTTCAGTTCCAAAATGGAATGTATATGGCTTGATTATAACGGCCCCCTTTATGATTATATGCCTGCGCTGTTCCAGCTCTTTGCTTTTCAGTTCCACATCTTGTGTCACCACATGACGAACTCTGCAGAATACAATTAACAGCTGTTGTGTTGCTGGCAAGGGTGACATTGTATGCAAACTGCCTCCCAATTTAAAAGAAAAAACTTTAAAAAATGTTAAGAGATTGAAAACCTTCCACCCCCAAAATTAAAGCATATCGTGAAAAGTGGACCATTGCTTGAAAATGGATCACCTGGCATGAAATCCCTAGAAAATGTTTTCATCTTCAAAAATTATTCCTTAAACAAATATCTCTAAGCCTTGATCTCTGTAGGAGAGAGCAGAACCTCCAAAGACCCAAGTGTCTGGGAAGAATAAAGAAGGTGCATTTCTCACTCGCAGCTAAGACATGTTGTTATTAATGGTACTTTTTATTTGTGTTAACAGCTCCTTGGTTCCAATAAGTCCTTCTTACGGTGAGAAGTCATTGTGAGATGTCTGTGGGGAGTTTCTCAGAAGGGTGAGCTTTAATCTTCCATTTATTAGTCCTTGGCACTTACTTCTGAATCCCTGTGCTTTTTCTCTGTCTGTCGCCCCAGGACTTGGAGACTGTCAGATCTCAGGCTTTGAGGTGGAAGCCTGTGGCCACCTCACACAAGGACCAGAACACTGGGCCGCCACAGAACCAGACCAAACGGCTCTGGTTTTCCCTGCTGTCTGCTACAGGGCAGACTTGCCACTACTCACTCTTCTGAAATCCTGCTGTAACTTCTTGTGAGGCTTGGAAGTGAGGGGTAAGGCTCGGGGTTACCCACCGCCTAGCTAACAGAACGACAATAACGCTAAGAGGATAGCATTAGGCTGTCCCCCCTGTCCTCTTTCTGCAACATCCAACCACCCTTTGGTTATAACATGGGTGATATGTATGAATTCTGCACTGCACTTCAGTTTCCTTCCTCCAGCTTCACTAAACTTCCAAATCACTGGAGTTTTCTGTATGCTTGTTTATCAGAACACAGGCTCATTGCCTATGCCTATATTTACACATACAATTATACGTGTGTGTGTGTGTACGTATAAATGTAAAAATACTTTTATATACACACACATATATAAAATAGATATATATGCAAATATGTGTGCATTTAGTGCATTGCTAGGAAAAAGAGCAACATGTTTATAGCTTTTATATGGAGCTACACAATCTCTACATTTTGAACCAGAGCAGGGCTATAATTCTTGAAGCAGCGTTTTTTCATTTACGTGTGTGGCCAGAGCATGATGGCAAGGTATGGCCGGTTTTGTCTTAACTTTCTCACCAGAACCTGTTGATGAAACCAGTCTACCTAATATTTCTAGTGCTGTATTTGGGATATCATTCATGACTGCACTTGAAGGAGGAGCCCAGGATCATTTCAATTCAAATCTTGCTTCTGTCACTGAATTCTCATAGTGGATTAGAAAAGCCGTGTAGTCTCTCTACCTTATTTCTTTGCAAACCAGGGAGCAGAACACCACTGTAAGAACACTGACAGTGTTTTCATTCTAATGTCCTCTACTTCATGGGGATCGATACAAAGATGCTTGCACAGAGCATTGAAAATAGGAGACACAAGTTGTTCAGCTGAGCTTTTTTGGGAAGCTGAAAAACATCTAGCAATTGTGAGGATGTGTTTTTTTCCCCACAGTTTATTAATACGAATCACTTGTTTCTATTGCCAGTTCTAGTGAACTAGCAAGCTGCCAAGGTGCTAATGAGCATACAGTCTGAATAGTAATTCCAGTGCCACTGACCATGATGATTAGGAACATTGCTGAATATAGATGGTGCTGTCTTGATCCTTCTCTCTGCCTCCAACTTGAATGAGTTCTACCCTGCTCCAAAACATTTGTCATCTTCTTTAACTGAAAAGTTGAGAACATTTTGTTTTGTTTGCCAATGAAAGAATGCTGCCACTTCTGAAAGCATCCTTATGTAAGGCAGAGAAATAGCCAAAGATTTGCCTCCGCATTGTGAAGTTGCTCAAGGAAGAGCAACTGCATTTTGACTAGAGCAATTCAAATACTGAAGCTGATAAAAGTGGCTACCTTCAGACACATGACTTTGAGGTTTTTCATAGTTGCAGAATTGTGATTATGGTAGTTGGGTTCCTTTCTCTTCCCCATCTCACCAACTCCTCATCTACCACTGGTGGTCTCCTTATCAATTTATATAAGAATTTGAGGTGTAGACACACAGGCCAAAACAATTTTGAAATTCAAGACACTGAGTCCACCTAACAGGGACTGGGTTCTTTCTGGTGCAAGAGCTAAATAAAATAATGTTATCAAATACCACTCTCCTGTGAGGAGACCAGGGCCCATTAGCACAGGATGTCTGCTGGGCTAGTGACGTTCCACCACCATTTCCATGAGCAGTATGTCGGGCTGCCATCCTTTCGGACCAGCAATGCCTGTATTCCCTCAGGCTTCAAGAGAAAAAGTTTTCCCCAGCGTCATGGTTCTTGTCAAGTCATGCAATGTTGTCAAGTCATGCAATGTTGACAACAGCAATGGAGCCATGCAACCATGAGGATTAAAAGGATGTTATACAAAAGATGGCCTTTTAAAAATAGCAATAGCTCTCTTTGCTCAAGCAAATTTGTAAGAACATAGCACTACAGAAGACTACCTGTTTCAATCCTTATAACTGTAGGCCAGGGACTGAAGGATCAGCAGAATAACTATTTCCTCCCTCCTATAATATAGAATAACTATTTCCTCCCTCCTAAATACAAGCTACAATTCCTACCCAGTGTGCTCCTCTTTATTTGCCACCAGTCTTAGCTGGTTTCTGCTACTTGCTATTTCATCTTTATCCAAGTAAAAAAGTGTATTAATTTGTAATCCAGTTTACCAGCAGACTGAAATGAGTAATCTATAGTCTTATGTTTGTTTCTATAAAATATTTTCCTATACAGATCTGTTTAGCAAAGAAGAAAAGTAAATTTAGCAATGTTTTTCACAAAGACAAAGTTCTCTGAAGGTCACAAATACCAGCCAAGCATCAGTAATTACAACGGACACTGATAAGGGAACTCACCCTGTGTGCTGGATGCTGCAGGAAAAGGTGACATTTGGCTGTTTGCACCGTACATTTCTCAGGAAAAATTATTTCAGTAGTTTCATTATATGAGGGGAGAAAAATCCCCAAACCCAGAGACCTTCCTACCACTCCTTCATTCTGCTGTTATCATAGTTGCTAAATAACAAACTGAGATAATACACGATGTGTTGGGAAAACACAAGACAGAGCAGACTTTGTAAGAGAAAAGGTATGACACCAGAGAGCTGTTCTTTGGACTCTAATGCATCCTTCGCCAGCCACTGCTGACCCAATGAATCTTCCACCTACCTATCCCCAACATAAGCTTTTAAAATCCCACTCAGCATTGAATGGTGGAGGCATCGTGACTGTGCTCTGAATGGTTCTGTTTAAAACTACAAAAGCATTCTGTTTGGAGCAGAATCTTGAAGTTTACTGAGTTCATTGTTTCTTAAGTGGGGATATTCATCTGCTTCTTGTAAATTGTTCTTTAATGTTAGCCTCTGCCATGTCTTCACAGGTCTTGCTTTGTTTGCATTGAATGTGACAGAGGCCAATGTTTCCTATGAAGCTTCCTTCCACAGTGCACAGTAATATATATTTGTAAACAATCAACTTCTTTAATAAAGAGGAGATAATATTTAGTATTTTCTAAATATTTTCTACAAGTATTTCATGTAATTTAAAAATTCTTAGGTGTAGCATCCCTGAATCCACAGGAGAGAGAGCTTTAAGTCATATTCATGGTTCCCTGAATCCTGGGCTGCTGGATTTTTCCTAAGGCACAAAACTAAGTATTAGAATAATGCTAAATCTTGGCTGCTGGTAATAGCCCCTGACAAACTATGGGGATATATTGCTTTCTGGGGTACATCACTTTTCCTGGCACTGAGATAATTTGATACAGAGCTCTCCATACTATTTCAATGCTTTCCAACGTAACTGAAGGTTTGGCTGATCATTTAAAACACTCTGTAGGAGGAATGTGAAAAACAACAGTGACCAGGACATTGATACCACTTTTTAGCTGGGTAATCTACAGCTTGTTGCTCATCCCCTTACATACCTTCCTCACTGACTGTCATTCTAAAAAAGGATGCTCTTCACAAAAACTTACCATTGTCCCCTAAAACCATGTGCAGGATAAAATTTGCAAAATACGCGCCCCCCCCCCCCCAAATGTTCTTCAGTTAAAAAGAAAACAAAAGGAGAGTTATTAGTCAGATAATAAGCTAGCTCTCCTAGTACCTGTTAGTTTGCTAGTTAACTCACTTCAACCATGGATTTTATGTCATAGATGGGTGTTTAATGGCTAATGCTTAGCTTCAAAAGGAAATAGAAGTCTAGTTTGGACTAAGTTCTTACATTTCTGATTTTGATCCTGTCAAATTCTACATCCTGAAAAGCAATATAGATATTTAAGAACGACTATTTCACTACTCAGATTCTGAATTCTCATGCTGACTTGTGAAAAAAAAAAAATTGCTTGGGAGGGAGGGGGTTTGGAAGTGAAAAAACATAAATGTATAAATGTTAATGCCTAAACCCAAGACTGCTGTGGTTGGTGAATTTTCCCCAGATGTTGTTACTGTTTTCTAAGCTTCACCAAGCACTACTGATTAGTTTATTAAATAAATGTTTCATTAAGGAAACCAATAAAGCACACAAATGCCTGTATTTTTAAATAGTGTTTATCAAGTCAGAATGAAATTCAGCCTTTCAGCAGATGCCTACTGTCAGCATAAATTTATAAATCACTGTCTGGTGCTCTACCAGAAAGGATACAGTGGTGTTGAGGCACTGCTTGCTCTTAATAGAAATCATGCCAAAGGTGTTCCATTGTTTCCCTTCCTGTAGGCAAATTCGTGAAGATGGTATGAACTGGGAAAGTTCTGACTTGGAAATAATTAAAAACCATCCACCTATCTTCTTCTCTGCTGCCTTGAGCTTTTCTGTAGGCAAAACGTAGGTAAAGATTTCACTAGCTTTTTGCAAGTTTACAAAAATAGTGTGTTTCTACCTGTAGAATTCTTCTATTCTGTATATATAACCGCTATATATTCTGTATGTACATATTCTGTATGTATAACCGCTATACTGCAGAGATTACATTTGCCTTAACATGGTAGATATAACCGAAAGGGCCATAGGTATGTTGTTTGCTGCCTAGGAATAATGGCGTTCCTGCATTATGCTTTTTGCAAGCTTTATACAGCAACAGGCAGAGTGACATTCCTCGAGTGACAGAGACCAGCGGTCTGTGCAGAGAAGAGCAAGACTCTCTTGTAGCCTTCTAGGAGCTCTGTGATAAATTCACCAGTGTCAAAGATACTGGCAGAAATCAGAAACCTCGAAGGAGATAATAAAGAGGCTTGTGTGGAGATAAATAGCAATGCAATCATAGGCAACATTTTTGAAAAAGAAAGAATGCATGTATTTTTTTTGTGTTTTAGTCATTAATAGTGTACGTGTAACTATATGCCAATACTACAATAGACCTAACGCGTGCTAATGGAGCGGTCAGGAAAAGACATGGCACTTTGGCAAAGGAGGACAGAGTTTGATATTGAAAATCCATTTTAAATATTGCATTTAGTATTCAGGCCATCGTCAGAAAAAGATGTCGCAGAAAGAGCATCCCAAAGTGGCAATGAAACTGATTAGAAGTGAGAAAAGATTTCTGTTTAATGGAGGAGAAAAGATTGAGTCTTTTTGACTAGTGATGAGATAAGTAAAGGGAGATGGGAGGGGATCAGAAATTAAAAGCCGAGTCCAGCTAACAGTGGAGTCATTGGGAAGCCTTTCATTAACTTCAGCAGAGGTTGCAGTACACCCTCTGTCAGCTAATTCTCGTTGTTTTTTCATGGTGGAGGAAAAGAGAAGCTATTAAATGAAATGTACAATGAAATGGTATTTGCCATCTGAAGTACAGTGTATCTGTTTTAATCCCTACCTCTGGACACTGACACAAGGAACCTACAGGAAAATAAGGGTGAGATTCACACGTCTCCCAGGTACCAGGGCAGATGCAAGCACCACTCCTGACTGAGCACCACGCACCTGAATCCGCAGAGCCAGGAGAAGGTGGTGGTCAGAGGTTGTTAACGCTCAGAAGATGAGACTGCCCCCAATGCCATCACAGGGTAACATGGGGCAGAGATGAAAAGACATCTTCCCAGCCTCCCCTCTTTCCAGAACCAGGGGTTTCCCCAACTCAGCAGCTCCCCTGCTGCCACAAAGTATGTCCAGGCTCTTTTGGAGGTGCTCTGAAGTTGGTCGGCTGGTTACATGCTGGAAAACTTGTGGAAGATTTAGCATTCCTCATGTTCAGCCAGTTAGCAGCTTGAGTTCAGCAAAAGACATCTTCAGTATGTATATATATATAAGATATTCTGTTAATTGTTTTGAAGTGATTTCTCTAGAGGTAGTCTAGAGGTAAAGAAGTTTAAATGCTTGTCCTAAGCATGTGCCTTTTTCCTCTATTAAGTTTCCTCTAGTGCTCTATGTGTGATAATTACTGTTTCTACACTGCTAAATAAGCTTCTGGAGACAGAGATGCCTGCTTATAGTGAGTTTCAAAACACTAGTGCACTGGGAGCAGGATTTTCTCCTTTAACTGTGCCTCAAGATTGGCACTTCAGGGCTTGTACACTGAACATAATTTTATCAATCCTGCATGCTTTTTAAAACCATCTTTGAAAAAACATTTCTGATAAGATATGATTTTCCCATCATGTGGCGCCAATATGGAGTTTTCCAAGGAGGCTAGGACCTTAGCTCTAATCTTTTGTTGTTCTTTGCTATGAAGTTAGTCTTCCTTCAAATCTCTTTCTGAGAACTAGAAGTAGCTTTTGGTCCCAGAAGGCCCTCACCTCACCCCAGCACAACCAGACAATACCACCCTGACATCATTCTCCCTCTTCTCAGCCTTCTACAAATGCCCTCTGTGATGCTGGGAGCAGTGGAAAGAGGACAGAGATACTTCTCTGTCAGATGGACCTTTCAATCATTTGTCCAAAGAATGGTACTTGGGAAGTAATAATTAGGGCTGAGGAGAGTTAGAGGGGTGCAAAGGACTTGTCCCCTGCTGACAGAAAGATCTAACAGCTACAGAAGGTCTGTAAGTTTGTTTGGTACAGATCAGTACTGAAGTCAAACGTGCTGCTCTGGCTTACAACTACTGGGCAATTTTACCCAACGTTTTTGGGAAATACTGAAACGCGACTTGCCGAGAGAGCTATGAAGGGGAGGGGACTGCAAGGGAAGGAATCAGCAGCAAAAATGGAAGAACATGAAATAAATACCAACAAAAGGCTTTTCTAAGACAGGCTGGCACAGCGATTGAAGATCATTAGTTAAAATAAAAAACCTGGAGATGTCAGAATGTCTGGGAGTTACCTACCAGATCTGTGTCTCCTTTATCTGATACATTCTTTTCCGTTACTTCCAATGCTATCTATTGGCAAAACCATATTATTTTCTCAGGGATTTGTTCAGGGACAAACTGTGGCCTCTGTGACCAAAGACACGGGGAGCAGATGCAATTCCTTTGAAATTAAGTTACCCACCTGGTCTGAGTCTCAGCAGCTAACGTATAACTGAAATTTCCTTTTATACATGTATTTAATGCAGGCTGTTGCATAAACTAGGGGAAACACACTGCAGGGTAGTTAAAAACATGAAAAGTTGTTTTTCTTCGTTGACAGTCAGGTTCTGGCGTGCGTTTAAAAAAACAGTCAGCTGTGAGTCGATAAACAACCAACTTTCAAGTGATTTGGCTTGGTGATTTGGGGTTTTGTTGTTGTTGTCATCAGTGTAGAATCCTTTAAAAAAATTTCATTATATGTTTGTGTCAGCCTTCCCCTCTGAGCTGCCAGCAGCAGGAAACCCTTTATGAGCAGAAACACCTGTGGATGTTTCTCATTTTTGTGTGCATACTTCAACCTTTCAAAGGGCATTCCTCGACTTGTAGCCCTTCAGTTTTTGTTTTGTGAGACCACACGGTGAATATTTTGGCCTCCGGGCCCTGGCTGTGGGAATTCTCGCACAGAGTTAATTACGGCAGCATTTGAACAGTCACCAAAAATGACTCCTGAAGAATACTTCAGAGAGAGTATGGTTCTGGCCTGGTCGTGGAAAATCTTTAATACCGAACAGCACGGACAAGCACATTTGGGGTTATTAGCGCGGAGCAGGCTCGCAGCAGCGGGCTGACAGCGGGGGGGGCGGCGGGTGCCCCGCTGGCAGAGATCCGCCTTTGCCGTCGTTCCGGGCGGCATCCCACCTTCACCGCAGCGCACCCCGCCCCACACGCGGATTCGGCTCACGCGTTTGCAAACAAATCACGATTTTAATCACAGTTTACAAACAATCACGATTTTAATCCCAGCAGAAAAAAACCCTCGAATGCAGCTTCTGACCGAGGCAGCGGGAGGCAGACGGGCGCAGCCGCTCACACCCCCGCGGACCCGGGTTCGGGCCCTGCCGAGCGGAGGCCGAGCCGGACAAAGGCGTCGGGAGGCGGGGAAGCGTGAGGGGACGTGCCCAGACGGAGCGGCCCCGCCACCGCCACCCACGGCGCCGCCGGGCCAGCCCGCGGGCGGCCCCGGCGCGGCGGGGGGCAGCGGGCCCGGCCCGGCCCGGCCCCGACGGCGCCGCCCGCCACCGCCACCCTCCCCACCCCGGCCCGCCGCCGCCCCCGGCCCGCCTCCGCGCCGCGACGGGGCGGTCGGCGGCTCCGCGGCCGCCGCCGGCATGGAGGCAGCGGGGCGGCGCGGCCGGGCCGAGGGGCGCCCCGCTTGGGGGGCGCTGCTCCCCCCTCTCCTCCTCCTCCTCCTCCTCCTGGCAGGTCAGCGGGGCCGGGCGGGTGCGTGTTGGGGGGCGGGAGCCGCGAAGCCGCAGGCAGCGGGTGCGAGCGGGGCTGGGAGGGCGGCGAGGGCCGGGGCCGGGCGGTGGCCCCCGCGCTCCCCCCCGCCGTGGGCAGCGGGGCCGGAGCAGTTTAAGGCAGACTCAAGGGGTTTTCCTTGCTGTGGGTGATTGAATTGGCAGCCGGAGTTGGAAGAGGCTCTCCGGGGCGTCTCAGCAGATCTCTCTCGGGCTGGGTGTGCTGTGTGTGAGTCCCTCCCGGGCTGCAGGGAGGGTAAATCCGCGCCCTTCGGGAGGGGTGCCGTGAGGTGCCCCGGCCCCCCGGTACCGCCGGGTTCGGCGAGCGAGGGCGAGCCGCTGTGCTCGCTTCTTGCCCAGTAGCTTGTGTTTGCCGGGCGCCTCGGGGCATACCCGGAGACACCAGCACTCCTGCCAAAAACGGGTAACTGCAGAAGCCTGAAGCTGCTGGCGTGGGGAGCCCTGCAAGGGTAGCAGTGCAAAAGCCTTGGCACGGGGAGTCCCGCACGGCCGTCGCCCCCATTGCTGCCCCTTCACAGCAGGGCCCATGCCAGCTGCTGGCCTCCCCTCTCCTTCTGGAGATTGCCGTCCCTCCGGCTGCCCCAGTTCACTTGTTGGGGGAGCTGGTGTTCGGACTGGTGGGTCAGTTACGCATTTCTGTGCATATGCATTTCTTTAATGCAGGGGTAATTGCACAGGCTTAAGGCACAGCTCTACCTAGGCTGCAGCAGACGTCCTGGCAGTGGGGAAGGAGAGCCCGGGATGAGATGCGGGAAGTGTGGGATCCCCGAGGACGTTTTTGCAGTGCAGTGGCAGTACCCAGAGACTGTACCCTGTTATTTACTTGGGGGGACCTGACTTAGGGCCTTGAAAACACTGAGTCATGACAGCACAAGAGGTCGATAGCTTGAAAATAACTTCTCACGGCAATAAAAGGATGCACATTCTTCTATGTTTCTTACTTGTAAAGAGGTCTCTCATAGTTGTTTCACAGTTTGCGTTGTTCCGCAGTCTGGCAGAGCATCGCTGCTGGAAACGTTTGTGGCCCCGGCTGGGCAGGACCGTCCGTGGTGCGGTGGTGGGGCAGAGAGGGCACCGCTGGCCCCCGTGCTGGGTGCCACCGAGCCACGCTGGCCGTGGAGCTGGAGTGGAGCGAGGGGAGCTGCTGGCAGGGGATGAGGGAGCCCCAGGCAGCTCTAATGTACACCCTGGGCTGGGCAGGGACTGGGGCAGGTAGCCAATTCCCAGGCAGGTTCCTTCTCTCCTGACACTCTGCGGCTCAGCAGGTCAGGCAGCCCAGCCTCAGGTTTCCCTCTAGACTCCTTGCTGGAGTGGCAAAAAGTGATCTGTGGGACCTTGATATTTCAGAATGCTCTTTTTTTAATTTAAATTATTAAGTATGAGAAGGAACTGATACAGCCAGCTACAAAATACCCATACACAAAGCACCTAATTCTGAACTTCCTACTGAAATGCAGAATGAGTGGGAATGGGCTGCCATTTGGATTACAGGGTCAGGTCGTGCCTTGAGTGAAGTCCTGTGATTGTATAAAACTTAGTTTGCATTTTCTCTAAAGCTGTGCTGTACAGCATTTTGTTGTTGCTGCTGTTTGACCGCATGAATGTTATTTTTATTCAGCAGAAGATTGTCTGGCTCAGTGTGATAATGACTGCAAAGCTTACTGCTGTGATGGGACTACTCCCTACTGCTGTTCATATTATGCCTACATTGGGAATGTCCTTTCGTAAGTATGTTTGCGCTTTAGAAAAAAACTTGATGTGCTGTGTTCATGGACTTGATGTAAAATTGGGTTGGGGGAAATTGTGTTTTGGCAATAAACAGTGGCAGGGTTTGGGGTTTTTTGGTTTTGGTTTGGTTTGTGGTTTTTTTCTTGCTCAGTATTCCTCCAAAGTCTCATGTATATTTTTGAAGCATACCAGAAAACTTGCTAAAATTGAGGGTTATGTCCTTTGCTTGTGTACAGTAATGTAATTTGTGGACGTCAGCTTTAAAGGTGGTGAGAACTCTGTTTCAAGCTCTTCAGATGAAGGACTGTGAATAGAAATCTTGTGAGTTTTGTTGAACTGTTCAGGTTACAATACCTGAGTCAAATCACTATTCAGATTACTTGGGTTTGAGGTTCTTTTTGCTTTGAGTACTTTTTTTTTTTTCTTTTTTCCCTTTTCCTTTTTATTGACCTGTTTGCTTTTGTCAAATGGTGTTTAGCCTTTTGGTGGAATTTATTGAATAGATTCTAGGTGAGGGTAATCTGACCCTTTAAGTGTGCTATGAATAGCATATTTCACAGTGCTTAAAAAAAACACAGCAAGTAAACTGGGGTGGATATGAATATTTCTTATCCGGAGAAAAATATAGGAGTAAACTGTTGATTAAAACCATAGGCTCTGTGGTTTATGCTAACTGCTACAGCTGTTAGCTCTGCAGCCAGTGAGGAAGAAGAGACACCTGCATGCTAGTGGACCTGACTGTAGGCTCTGGGCCCAATTGAAGTGACAACCCATAAGTATTACATTCATGTGCAAGGATAAACCTTAACAATACATATACACATATGTTGTTCTCCAAGATAGGGCATCTTACCTTCTGTTTTCTCAATCCCATCAGTAATTTCCTTAACCTTTAGCATGCGGTCTGTGACGTATTTTTGGTTTATAGTCTTGACTAAAACCAGAAAAGGAAGAAGAAATACGTCATACGGACTGCTCAGTGCTTGGGGAGGAGTGAGTGGGAAGGTGGTAGTTGCTTTTTCTAGAAGGACTCCTCTGTTGCAGGTTTTGTTTGAGCCATGGTACCTGGGGAACATGCCAGTGTTCCCTTCAGCATATTTTATAGCACTTTGAAGGAGTAGGCAGAGCGACGGCATTTTAATACAGAATTGATCTGCAGTTTTTAAAGCAGATCAGACACTTCCTGGGCTAAAGTAAATAAAATTATGATAGAGCACCAGAATCCTTCATTCCTCTGGAAATAAAAAAGCAAGTACTTAAGATTGATTGCTGTTGGAGAATGACAAGTGATTTTTTTTTTTTTTCCCCCAGCTCACCTAGGGAATGTCTGCTTTGATTTTTTTTCTTTTCTCATTCCAAAATTGCTTTCCCATTTACATGCATGGAAGGATGTGCTGCTTTTGAATACCTTATTCCAGCTCACACGTGGTTAGGAATGATGGACACAATAGCATGGGACATCACATTATAAGAAGGAGGCTTCCCATAGAGCAACAAAGCAAGTGGATTTCATGTCCCACTCCCACGTGAACATCACTGACATTTGTCTAGCCTAATGTCAGAGCTCTGCTTTGGAAAGGATTGAGTAGGGCATTCTTTAAGAGTGACTGCTGAAATGTTCAAACCATGCCTTCAGCACCAGGTTGACACCTAGTCTTTTGTATGTTTATTTAACAAATGTAAACAGCTATTGAATTAGAGCTGAGCGCACACTGGAGAGGTTTGTGTGTATCTGGATGGTTTTGAATACTGGAGAGGCTCTTACAAGTGGTGGTTGCTACAACATGTCTCGAAGGAGACGTTTGATTCTTCTCATTTTTTATGGTTAAGTACTCCAATTCATAGACTCAAAGACCAGTCAGGAGTCATTATACTCCTCTGACCTGACATTTAGCATGATTGAGCCATAGATTTTTTTTTTTTCCCTAAAAGCTGTTTCAGTCATGTCTTCTTTAAACATGCGTAATCTCATTTTGAAAACTTCAGGCATTAATGAGTTGACCATCTGGCCTGGTAAACTGTTCTATAGTTCATTTACTAACACTGGTGGGAAATTTTGCTGGGAAACGAAGGTTGAAATTCCTACTGTCAGCTGTTAACTTATCTGCAAGTTTGAAATGTGGCCCTAAATAGTCATCATGACAGCTCTCAACCTTATCACTGAGCTGGGTGAACTCTGTCAGCCTCACATGTAAGATTTGCTTTGTTTTGCTTTGCCCTGCCCAGGGGTCAATTCTTTGGCCTTCCTTTCAGCTCCCTCTAGTATTTGCACTTCCTTCTTGAAGTGTGGCTAGCAGGGCTGAGCACAGGGTTTTTACAGAAGCCCTGCTAGGATTATTTTTTCCTGTATCTTTCTTTGAGTACCTATTTTGAAGCAGCTATCTGTGATGATCACAGAAGACATAAATGAGCTCTAGCAATTTGTTCCAGCTCTAAGTCCTTAAGTCACAGTCTTCAAAGCATGTCTACTGCTTTAAGCCTGCAAACTGTTCTTTGCTAGGGTTACTACCTTGCATTTAGTTGCATTGCAAAAGATATTATTGTGACTTTAACTATGCTCCATAAGAATAACCTTCCCTTTTTGTTGTTTGGCACTATATTGGTCTTTTCTTTTACTTGCAAGCTTTTCCTGCAGAAGTTTCATGTTGTTTCACCCCCAAATGATGAACTGATGAAATTGCAGTAAAAGATGACACGATCCCTGGAATTTGGAAATGGCCTCTAGTGACCTATCTGCTTATGTCTTTCTGTTAACAACTGTGTATTGAAATCTTTTAAAGAACCATTTCTAATCCAACAAACCATGTGTCCTGATAATTCCATGTAATGCTGTTCTTTAAATATCCTTATTTTCCATGTCATCATTTTTGATCCCACTCTCTGCACCAAGCAATGGACTTGATCTGCGTGGGTGCTTTCAGAAGTGCCTTTTTACTGTCTTAAACACTGTCAGTAGTCCTCAGTGTTGTATTGGCTCCTCTCCTTTAGAGGTTGTCTATGCTTCTTCATTTGTTTACACTAATGTCTCTGCTCTCTCCATTCTTTATAAATCTGCATGTCTTTCTGAAGTTTCTGCTCTTTATCTTCTCTGGGATGGGTTTTTTCACAAGTGTAATTCTCACTTGCAGTTTTAGAAAAGGCTTTTGGTGTGTAGTAGGTTCTCTTTAAACAATTCTCTGTTTTGTTTCATGCCTCTTCTTTTTCTAAAGCCATATGCCAGCAATTGTGCAAACAGACTATAAGCACCAATAATAATGTATATACTGATTTTAAAACAAATCAGTGCGATTAGATCATGATCATTGATACTTAAGTTGCTTGTAGCTTTTAGGTGATTAATTAACTCTCTTCACTCATTAAAATGAGATTCAACATTGAGATATTCCATGTAGAATTTTCCGTGTTAAGAAATCGTCATCTTTTTAGGACACCGGGGAATTTTTTTTCTTTAGTCAGATGAGGTTTTTTAGCAAACATCTTCCAGGCTGTGTGCATCTGTGATTAGCGTGTTTTTCTTTCCACACATGAAGAACAGATGCAGAGTTATCGGCTCACCCAAGTGTTAGGATTTCAGGGCCTGTAGAAGATGTTCCAGTAACTCCATCTTTAGTTGGACTACAGGTTTAATCTGCTGTAAGCATTTGAGGTCTGTGATTGAGTCATCTGTAATCCCATGAGCATCTCTAACGTAAAGTAACACATCCTTCCTCCTCCCCCCTTTTCATGATACCCTTTCAGAGCAAGTTGTTACAGCATTAATGTTCCAGCTATATTTCCCTTCCCACTAGTTTTCAATAGCTACAGCCTGTCATTATTTCCTCTGATGCATATGCATTTCCTCCTGTTTGTTTGCTCGGCATCTAGTGCTTAATAGTTAGCCCTTCTAAAAATGTTTTTTTCTTGGACAAATTACAGATTTATGTTTGGACTTATGCAGTATAATGGAACTGTCTGTGGGATGAAGGAAAAGGTGCAGGGATGCTTGAGTGCTCAGACTGTTCTTCCTGCCCACCTTTCACTCCCCAGCAGAAGAAAGCTTGGAGGCACCCTTCCCAGCCTTCAGCATCATGCCAGCCCTTTGAGTCAAGAAACTCAAACTGCCCTCCTCCTCAGAAGCTAGTTTCTAAGCTATTGCATCATTTGTGACTGACCTTTTATCAGTTTCCCTGTGCTGCGTCTGCTTCAGCAGCTTGCTACCAGGCTAGGGACTCTGAAGACCACAGCGTGTTTTCTCTGTGACAGATGCTCCAGGTTTGCCCACAACAACAGCATCTCCCTGACTAACCAACCGGCAGCATTTTGCCTTCTGTGACTTGGAGGAATTGGAGACATCTGGTTGTTGCCTTCAGCTCCAGCCTCAAACCCCAGAACTCCTCAGAGGTGGCAGATGGTACAAAAGGGGTTTCTTCAGCAGAACCCAAATTTGTATGTGTCAGCATTTCTGCCAATGCTCTTTGTATTTGCTTCTGAGAGGCCTCAAACTGTCTGGCCCTCATGCTTATCCTGCTGGACTTTCTGTGGGCTAACTTCCATCTTAGTCTTCTCCACTATGATGTGCCTTGCGTTTATCATTGCCCACAGGTGAATTTTGAGCCATGGGGAGATCCCTGGGCAGAGGTGTCAGTAATTGCATGCTGTCAGGGGCAGTTCTGGATGCTGCCTTTGCTCTTTCACATCACTTCACAGCCAGCAGCTGTGAGTTGAGGTGAAATAATCCCAGATTCCACGTAAATAATGGAGCAAAGAGGACAAATAGTCCAGCTTTTCTTTCAAATGAAAACTGCTGGGCCAGTTGAATATTCATTGGAAATGAAGGGACTTACACCCAGATTTGGCCCACAGTATTTAAGAAAACTCATTGATAAAATAGCCTTGGTGATTTGCCCGTATTTTCCTGAGTAAGTCTTTAAGGGGAGTAAACTGGAATATTGGCTTAAGCAGAAGAAGAAAGCTAAGATGCAGTGATACTACATCACATTGCAAAGTGTATGAAGTTTCTTTGTAGAAGTCTTCAGAATGACTTACTCTAAGGCAACTTTTATTTAGAAAAGCAAAACAAAATTAAACAAAACATGTGATTCCAAGGACTTCAAAAGTAACTGGAGGAAAAAGTAAATAAAAAATTTAGAGAACTGTCATCTCATTATAGGTAGTGGATGGTGATTTGCAAGACAGTAGGTGGGAAAATCTTACCAGAGATAATGAGGAGCAACAGTCTGTTCAGTGATTGCTGAAATATCAGGTGTTATTTACATGAACTTAATGTATGTTGGAGGGGGTGAGATTTTTTGGATCGGATTTTTGTTTTGTTTTAAGTCTAGAGGTTGCACAATGTGGCCAGGAAGGAAGGAAAGCAGACAGAGAGAATGGGAGGAAAAGAGGCAGAGAATACATTTAACATAAAAATTGTGTGCATGCCTCAGCCTGCAAAACTGAAGAAAAAGCCATGTGTAGTGTATCTAAGTGTGGCATTTGACATGGAGTACTTTATATCCAGTAGTACTTTTGAGACAAGTAGCTGACCTCAGAGAATGCCATTTTTGTTTGTGAAAGGAAGAATGTCCCTTAAGCTGATTCACTTGATATGAGAATATGGGATGGAGGGTGGGTATGGGGGAGGAGTGCACCAAAAGACAGAATTAACATTTGAAGAGTTAGGAATCTAGAGATATAGCCTCTGGAGTTCATAGTGATTAAAAATAAAAAATCAGGAAGCTTGGCATTCGCTGTAGATTCCAAATAATTAAAATTAGACACTTTCAGGCATCCCACAGTAAATATGTGAAGCAGCATATGGGTTGGGGATGGTTCTATGTCTGCACTACAGTTGTATGCTACTCTGCTTAAAATAGAATTGTGTTCCTTTTCATCAATGTAATATTCAAGTTTTCCCATTATTGAAACACTTTGGGACAATATGTAAAACTGCAATTTACCTGGCAGTTGCCATTTCATGCCTCTGGCTCTGTGACTTCTGATACGGTGCCAGAGGTGTGCCAAAGGCCTGGTTCAGTAATTATTTTTTTTCCATTTGGCTTGAGCTCTGGCTTCTGACCAGGAGACTCTCCCTGAACAAGCACACAGAGCAGAGCCTGAGGATGCGAGTGCTGGGGGCTGGCCATAAACATGTCATCGGCAAGGGCAAGACTCTGATAATTAGACTAAAACTATTTCCCTTTCATTCTGTCTAAGAGGTGAACAGCAGTTCAGCCTTTTAATCCTTGGTCTTCAACATCTGGAGCACCTGTGGAAGCGTGCTATCCGTGCTTCAGCCTGGGAAAACCTCTGCAAGAGAGGTATCCAGCTCTCTCTGTGCAGGGGCTTGATTAACCACAGCTTAGAGAAAGATCTAGGACCACGTTTTCATTGTAAGGTCTGCTGGAGAGAGAACTGGTAATTGAAATATGACCTTTGCGAAGTGTCTGAACTTCTATTTGTTTTTTGTTCCATGCCTATTGTCCCAGTTCATATCCTTCAGTGGAGAATGTGCAGTCAGATTTATGACCAAAGCAGTATCTGCTCTTGATGACGGTTGCAGAGGAAACCCTTGTCAGCACCAGAATTAAAACACAGCGAGCCTCTTCTTTAGCCCTTTGTGGTTTCATTTCTGACCCTGTGTTGTGACAAGCAGCTCAAAATGGGAAAAAACTGTTCTACTTGCCAAACAGCAGCTCTCAAAAGATAGCTCCTGTTTAAAGTCTCCCACCTCTGTTTTTTTGGGGGGGATGTCTGACTAACTGTTTTGAAATGTTTCGGACTAATGGGACCAAGTTCTTTTGTTTGATTGTTTTTGGAAGTTTAGGGGGTTTTATTTTGGTAGGTAGCCTTAAGAACTAAAATACCTTTTTTCGTGAAAACTGGAAGTCTTTCTAAACATGCAAGTTTCATTGTTCTTAAGAAAAAAGGCTAGCACAGTTTTGTGCTAAAACTTGAGTTGTTGACAACCCTGTGGATCATCTGTTTTTCATCATTTGGAAGATTGTTAGAATTTGGCCTGAAAATGGCAGCATTAAGGTATAAATCACTGAAATGTTCTCTGTGGCTTACAGAAAGCTCTAAGGGGGAAAAATAAACATTCATAAGGAATTCGATGAAATTAGCTTGCTTATACCACACAGTTTATTTTGAAAAGATTTTTTTGGTGAAATGGAGAGATAATTTTGTGTTTATCACTTGCAGTGGTCTGTTTTGGAAGTCTGTAGAATTTTCCCATAAGGTTCGGTCATGTAAAAGATAAATGTTTTCTTAACACTTAGTAAGACCGACGTAAAGATTGAGCCTGGGGATTATGTTGATCACAAGAGGACTGTCCTTTCTTCATAAGAATTTTACCTTCTGTCTGTTATTTTATACCCACTCATCTTTTCTTTTTGAAGTGGGGGAAAGGTCCACCTCTGAATTTGATAAGAATCTCTTAACTTTGTTCAGTCATCTGTGCATCCAGTGCTTTCAGGAGAATTCAGATAGTCTGCAAGGCATCGGTTCAGCAAAGGAGTTAAATGCATTTGTAACTTCAAGGCAGTGAGTAGATGCAATGGATAGAGTCCTCATCCTGTGGAAATCAATAAGCTAATTACTTCAGTGGGGATTTCATGAGCTGGTTCTAATGGGACAAGTTGTAAGCTCAAGTACCTTGTTGAATCCAAGTATAAGAAAAAAAAAATTTAAAATTTTTTTTTTTTTTTTCAGTCAGCATGGTGCCTCCCACGTTCGCTGCCACTTCATGCTCCCTTGCTCCCAGTTCAAGCCCTGCTTAATAAGGTGTGTCACTCCTGGAGGGTCAGGAGATAGATACACAGGACAAATCCCACCTCAGCTGACTCATTCACTCCCTGCACAAGCCCCCTACGTTTCTCCAATACATACATGCCTCCTCTACCCCCAGCTGGAGAATTTCTGTTTTATTGGCTAATTCTGAGATTTCACTGAGCTCACAGGATTCTCAGAGGATTAGTTTGTTGCAGTTTGTACTGGTTGCTCTGTAGTAAGTAATACCACACCATCTCAGACCAGGGTTATTAATGAAGATACTTCTGGGTCAGAAGCTGTGCAAGATGGCCATTTGATGCTGCGCACAGTGTAATTGCAGCCAATCCAAATAAAACCCGTAGCACTAATTCAATATTTGAACTATATTGTCCTAGAAAGATAAACTCTCATTCTATTCTTAATGTGCCTCTTTAAGGGACAGAAACAAAGTTCAGCGTATATGAGTGAGTTATTAAAAATTAAAGGAAATGAACTATTAATTCACAGCGCAGCCACAAGTTCCTTTGAGATTTATAACCACAACTAGATAGAAATTCCACAGTTAATATGACCTTAAGAAACTAAATGAATTTTTCTCAATGATTTTTCTCTATTTAAAAAGAAAAAAAAGTTGTGACGTTTACTTTTAGAATCACTTCTGCTGTCATAAAAACCTTTTTTTTTCCTAGTTTTATCTGTAATTAATTATTTGTGTAAAATACGGATTTCTCCTGGGACTTACTCCATATGTAAGTATTTAGTATGGGATGGAGAGGTACTAATACCACAAACTGGACAGGCACATTTCATCATCGTGTCTCCCTCTGTTGGCTCATCCACACAGATAAGAGATTTTTATTGCTATCATTAAATGGAGTTATTCCTTTTGCTCACAAGGGAGGCTTGGTTTAGTGCTGAATGTTCCAGCTTCTCTCTCTTTATTGAGGCCCGTAGTACAGTTTGTCACAAGCACAAGAGGTACTAAGGATCTACAGCTATTGTTGAAACATCTGTTCATCAGCCAGGACGCAGTGAACCTTATTTTTAGGTGCCTTGTGGACTTGCTACACCACTATTGAAGCGTAAAGGGACTGTGCAAACTGTCTCTGCTCCAGTCCTTCAAACAGTCCATGGTCAAGGTGATCTAATGACGGTATAATCAGGGTACTGCTGCCCTGTAGCTATTTCCACCTGCTGAGCAGCCCGTAGGGCAACAGTGTTAGTAAACTAGGAATAACATATAAAATGTAGTCCCAAATGTGTGTGTTTATGCTATCACATTAACTGTGGGTTTGGTGATACTCTGTACTGCTTATTCCTGTTGTGCCCATGCATTTGACTTTTTCCTGCCAACAGAAGGGTAAGAGAGGGCCTGGATGTAAGCAGTGCCCCTTCCTTCCTTCCCCTCCCCTCACCACTGATGCTCCCTCCCCCCCACCCCCCCAGTAAAAGGCGCAGCATAGAAGCATAGAAATAACCATTTGGGACAGGAGGAGAGCTGTCAGCCTTGCAGAGTGGTGTGTCCCACCATGGAGGGGGGGCTCCAGCTTCACCAGCGGATGCCTTGCAGTTCAGAGGACAGAGCCCCCCCGGAGCAGTTTGCAGCGCTCTGGGTAAGGTAACATAAACTGGGGAGAAGGGGAAGATGGTCAAGGAGAGGGCAGGGGATTGCAGCTGCTGCCTATTACCTTTTCTACATGATGTGTGTATGTATATGTATGTGTGTGTGTATATACACACAATTGTTATCTTATAATGAATTTTCTTCTGAAATTCTACTTTCCCATTTTCCTACAACACTAAAACCATTTAGAATACCGGCTGGCATGACAATCCTGTTCTGGTACCTGTGTTGTTGAAGCACCACATCGGTGATGCCGGTCGGCAGCACTTGGCATTGGGAGTTGAGGGCTGGGTGGAGGCTGTGAGATACCCTTGCCAGGAGCGCCGGCCTCTGTGACTTTGGCTGGGGTGGTGAACAGGGAGGAAGGAAGAGCACTGCAGAGCGCTTGTTCCCCTATCACGATGCCTGTGCAATAGACCCCTAAGTGTGGAGAAACAGAAATAGAAATATTCTGATAGCAGACTGAGGAGAATTCAGAAATGGAAGGCAAGCATTGGAGAGACCCAAAATTAATTACTTACATATAAGTAGCATTTACGGTATGATGGTGTTTAAATGATACATGACAGCAGGTCTTAATTGTTTTGTTTCGATCAAATCCTTGAAGTCCCTGAGCTTTTGGGCCTCTCCTCATCTGCTGCTTTGGAAGTGTAAACCAAGAGGAGAGAAAATAAGCAGCCAGCATAAATTTAACACTTAACTTTTCATTGTTGGGACTAAAACAACTCTTCATAGTATTTTGTACAAGACCTTGTTGAAATACATCGCTTGGAATCTTTGAGATGTTCCTGGAAGAGTAACAAGAATTTTGTTAGTGTGATATTTTGTATAAAGAATACAGCTTCTTTGTAATCGTCTTTGCTTTCCACTTGTGGAGCATATTGCCTTCTGAGGGTTTCAAAACACTTACAATAGTCAGTTTTTTCAGTCTGATGCTCACAATATGGTGTCAGGCAAGGCAACAGTGTCTGGGTGTTGCCTGTCTGTCATCTGTGTAGAGCGTGGTCCTGCTGGTGATGGGCTCCTCAGTTCTAAAAGCAGTATGAACTACCACAAAGAAAGATAAACTATTTGGGGTATGGGCAGAATTTTGATTACTTGGAGCCAAAGTTAGACATCCGAATACAGACATTAAATATACCATGGATAAGCCTATTCAGGTGAAAACCTCTTGGGATAGAGAATGGCCTTTTGTGTGAGGAGTCCTTGTGTGCCATGTCTGGCACAAAAGCTCTCTCAGTTGTGAGTGAGATGCCTTGGTGTTAATCTGATCTAAGTAATTAGTAACCTTCTCACAAAACTCTTTTTGTCAGAGCATCTCATGTGCAAACATCTAATTCTTTTAAGACAACAGTTCTTTTTACCTGCCTGTCTGTTTGCCGGCATCTCAGCTCTGGGGCACAGCTTCTCCCGCACTGCAGTGTGCCGACCGCTTGCTATGCTGCATGGTCCTGGTCCCCAAGGACTTCAGTGAGGCTGTGTCCGATGATAGCTAATAGATTTACATGGCTGAAAGCTAATATTGTTTGTTCAGTCCACGGCAGTAACCCTGTGTTTGACTTGGAAATAGATGGCCTATTTACATAAATGGAAATTATGAAAATGGATGACAGTATCGCCAATCTGCTTACCTCGCATTGCTTTTCTCCAGTGGCTCCTTGCAGGGATAATTTGATATTAAATTCCAGTGGAGAGTGAAAGAATAGAGCTTCAAGGGGATGGGGGGATGGATGAAAAGTTATGGCTCTCATTCTCCATTTTCAACAACATTTAAAATTGTCTGAAGTAAAGCATAATACATCTTTATTCCTGAGCTTTCACGAGTGTTGAACGAAACTTAATGATTGAATTAGCATATTTCCACAAATGTAATAAAATGTCAGCTTGACAATAATGCTTTCAAAATTGCTATATGACAGGGGTGCTGTAAACATAGTGGCATGTCTGCTGTATGTTTTGAATAATATGCTACATTAAGATAATGTGCTGAGATTAGGAGGGGAGCTGTGTTGTTTAATGTCTGTATTTGGTAAGCTTACATTGTCACTATCTTCTAACATAATTTATTTTGCATTAAAATTCCATATTCTCCTTCAGGAGAGGAAATTTCTCCTGGCTCCCCTCCCCAGTCATCCTTTCTTCTGAAGTAGGCGTGTGAGGAAGCATGGTCAGCTCGTGATGTGACCTCTATAGCGCGGCTGCCTGTGCTAGCAGGAGTTGGATCTGATGACCTAGGAAGGTCCTTTTGCATTAGCCACAGAAGTAAGAATTTGGGCCTGGACCGTTCAGACAGTTTGAAGCTCTCAGCAAGCTGGTAGGTACAGGATCTCTCTCCCGTATTCCTCTGCAGTCACAAGCTGACAGCAGGTACTTACAAGCTGACCTCCAGGCTAGTGTTTGCACAGCAGATGGTGATCAGTATCCTTTATCCAGCGGGGACGATCACCTCTGCATGTGAACTGGCCCGTGCACTGCCAGGGGAACAGCCCTGGTTTACATCACTCCAGTTTGGCAAGTTACAAAGCAAGTTTGTTCAGTTTTTTGAGCCCTGCATCCTTGTTTAAAGGAGGGAGGGTCTTTTTTTCACCTCCTAGGATGGAGGTTTTGTTCTGTGTGTCTGTGAGCAATTGCACAGAAGGATGGCCCAGTAGGCATCTGAAGAGCCCTGTGATCCCCTCTGAAGGGCTGGGAAGCCATGCTGGGGACTCCTGTTCAGGCAGGTGGGCAGCGGGAGGCTGCAGAGAGGCTGTTGTGATGACCAGTCTCTGCTGAGTGTCCACTAGATCGTCAGGTATTTTTAGGAGTTCAGAAAAGTAATGCCTGTAGTTTTTCTCCATGTCATTCAAAATCTGTCAGGTACAGGTATAGTTAGGTACCTTTCAGACAGCATCAGCTAAGTTTCTCTATACTTCTGGTTTATTTTCCTTCCAGAGATTTGTTGTCATCACAGAGCCACTTGCAATCCCAAATAACCCTAGGAACTTGCAACAACTGAGTTAGACTCTCATTAAAGGTTGACTCATCTCTTCTGTGAAGAAGTTGTGTTACTTGGAAGTTCTTGTTGCTTAAAATATGGGGAGGTTGGTTCCTGGGTGGGGAGGCTTGCTGGCTCATCCAGAAAATCACCAGGGCTTCTTCTGAGGAGCTTCTGGCTGCCCAGACGCTGTGGGGTAGAGCAGAGCAGTGTCAAAGATGGAAAACTGCTGCTTGGTACTTTTCGTGCTATGCCTCATTGTGTACTGGGCTTTAAAGGAGAATTGCTCATGGCATTTGTGCTCCATAATTGAAGGAAAAGGGCAGGTTGCACCTTGGTAGCTATGAGCTCTTCGGCTGAACATGCTTACTCAGTGGGTGCCTGACCCTGCTGCCCATCACTGGTAGATATCTGCACTTCGTCCTCCCTGTCCTGCCCATGGTGTCGTGCTCTGGGTAGAGCACAGTTTTGGGTGTGTTGGTCCAGCCTGGTGCTCAGCCTTTACCTGGTGAGTAGGGGGTGGCTGGAGGGGCCACTGGGGAGGGGCTGGGACCTCGATGGGGAGAACACGCAGGCCTCGCAGGTGGTGACGACATGCTCTCGCTGCATGGGTGCCCTCTTGGACCTTCCCGGTAGGCTCCAAGGCCACCCCATTGGGGTACAGCCCTTGCGTTGAGGGAAAATGCAGTACCTCTTTTAGCTAATATAAAAGCAATTACTGCTCTGTGAGACTGGTAACTGGAAAGCAAGTAACCAGTTAGCAGCCGTTGTTTAAATCTGAAGGAGCTATGCCTCGAGTGAGGATTTTCACTTTGGCTTCATTATGTGTCAATAATTTAATGTATGTTGCAGTTGCTGATAGGGCTTTGTAATGAGATGCCGTTGTTTTTCCTGGCTGAATGCTTGCTCTGCTCACAGAAAACACTGGATGTGTGGATATGTGAAACAAGTCAGCTGATTTATTACTTTTATCTGTCACTTGCATTGAGTTTTAATAACTGGCAGAACAGCCCCTTCATAACCAGTAGCACCGCTATAGCTGTTGCTATATTTTTATCACTCTTTTTTTTTTTTTTCCAACTTGTGTCAGGAGATACAAACTGTCAATTAGCTAGGCAAAATCCTCAAGTCACTTTATGTATACTGACATGCACTGGCTGAAAATACGATCCAGTGTGAGAAGAGCTATGTGGTTTTTCTCCAAAACTGGCAAACTAAATCTTTTGGGCTGTCTCTAGCCCATCCAGAGGAGGGTTGCAGCAGCTCCACCACCATAAGGGTTCCCTGTGCTCCACTGGCCACGCTCAGGTGTGAGGACTACTTTTTTCCTTGGTATTGTCAACAAAACCCTCATATTGGCTCAGCAAGAGCAATACAAACCTTTCTGTCCAGATGCCTGTGCAATAAAATGAGGATTGGAGGTTTCTCCCCCTGAATTCAAATCTTCAGCTTGGGGTTTTATGCTCTGACCTACGTAAGAAGTTGCTTGAGGCTGAACTTCAAACTGCCCCGTTTTGTAGCCAAGTGTTTCCAGTCCTGTTTTATTCTTGTGGATTTTAGCTGCTGCTTCCTCAGAAAATAGCCAGCTGATTTTACTTGTTGTCTCTGTCCCACCTGCTCAGCCTGCTGGTGGACTTGGAAAGCCCTCATGATGACTGCAGCAACACAAAAGCCTTGGCCATGAGCACGTCACTTGGAAGAGCTCCCCTTGCCAGGCGTTTGCTCTTCCACTCTAGCACCTGCAAACAGGCCCAAGAACCAAAATAAAAACAGTTTGGGCTAGAAAGTACAGCTTGTCCACCACAGGACCATAACGGTTCAGAGGAAAAAGCTCTCCTTTCTGTTCTTCGCCTAGGCTCGGTGTGATAGCTGGCGTTCTCCAGGGGGACACCATGCTGTGCCTCTCGTGCTGTAGGGATGCGTGGAGGCACAGATCAGCTGTCCCAAGGCAGGCTGGGCTGCAGCCTCTGGGTGAGAGCTGTCATTGCTTCTGTCTGGGGAGCCGGCCTGCCAGCAAGACATCTCTTCAGAGGAAATTGTGCATTGTGGCAGTGTCACTCCTCTGCCCTCAATGCCTGCGGCTGCTTCTCCCAGGCTGGGAGCCCCATCCTCCCAGCAGGTGTGTGTCCCAGAGCTGTCCGTCCCCGTGAGCAGGATCCCAGCTCTGTTCGCCGTGCCATGTGCCAGGGAAGCGCTCTCAAGGGACAGATTGGTGACCTTCCACGGGACGCTGCCATTGTGTAACTACTCTTTCATTAAGAAGTTAAAAGGATTAAGAACTGGCTGACGTGTCAAAAAGTGGAGACAGCAAAGAATTATCATGTAATGAGGGCTGTTTGCAGTGAGGTTCTTCAGGGATTAGTACTAGCACTGAAAAGTTTCAATCAGGACCTAGGATGTAAATGCAAAATTGCTGGTCATAAATATGTGTGTGTGAGAAAGATACATTTTAAATGAATGCACTTTGGAATTTCTCAGATGACAGGTTTAAGGGGGTTTCTGTGACCTTAATTTGTTCCTCTTTTGTATACTTTGTGGTGCAGCCTTCAATTAGATGGTTATCATGGGGCAATGGGATTGTAACATTCAAATATGGCTTCCACAGTGATGTTTTCAATGCATCAGGCATGTATATCTGTATACACATTTAAACTTGGCCCCTTAATGCATATTGCATGTGGTAGTGCAAAAGGTCCCCTCTCTGACCTTGCTATGGGAGGTTTCAGACCTGTAAGTGGCTTGGGCCTTTGATGGCCAAAATTCTTTGCCAGCTCATATGAAATATGTTGCTGGCCTTAATCCAGCTGTTGCTGATTACAACCAAAATTCATCATAGATGGTGCCAGGCGAAATATTAGTTGGATTAGTTCTCAAACCAGAAGCACAATGCCCAGAGGATCAAGTGTGCCTTTTCATTGCAGAAGTAGTACCCCCTGGCCAGGGTGAACAACTAGCAAAGCAGTGCAGGGATGGGTTTTTTCGTGTTTTCTGTGGCATAATTTTTCTGAACACAAACTAGATATGTGCTCCTGTGAAGTTAGCACGTTAAGAAAAAGTAATAAAAATTTCAGCTTTCTAATTAAGTGTCATTTTTATTGTGATGTTTCAGGAATTCAGTGACAATACAATGAGAAGTGATCTATGCAACTTAATTAAAAACATAACAAAGTGCTTTCCAGCCCCTATGTTCAAAAGTATTTAGGGATCCCAGATACCATTTCCACGTATCCAGAGAGAGGCTTGCTTCCAAGGGAGAGGCTCTGGGACACCTCGAAGGCTCAGACTTTCTGCAGGTGGTCTCCTGTGGAGTCACCCCAGCTTTTTGGAGACTTGCTTTCTGTGACCAAATTTTACCCCCTGTATTGGAAAACTGCATGTCTTTATGTACGCAGACTTTGGTGCACTTATTTCCTGACTTTTTAGTCTCGGCACCATGGCTCTTTCCTGTTCCTTTTTTAAAAACAACAACAACAACAACAACAACAACAAACCCAGACAGGCACACCTCAAAAAGCCCTTGCATTCTCTGCTTGCTCAATTACTCTGATTCTTGATCCTTCCATACTTTCCACTAACATCTTTATGTTATTTCTGCTAAATCATGAAATATAATAAATAAACTCTTAATCAGATGTGACTGCGTTCCCATTTCTGAAAGCTGTCCAAGATGGTGAATTACATAGTGGGGGGGGAGGAGGTTGGATTGCACTGGGAATATAGGTTGAAAATGCTTTTGAATTAGTGCTATCAGATGTAATACAAAATCGAGTTTCAGGGCATTTTCTCAAACAAAGGTGGAGCAGAGAGTGAAAATAAGCTCTATCTTGTTTGAAATGGATTTCGGTAACAGCATATTCATTCTCTTAAGCTACTTAGCATATTTTTCATAGCAATGTTATATTTAATCTATGAAACAGGATTTTTTTAGTTGTATTTTAGCAAGATATTTTCAAGACTGTCTTTTTAAAAAAATCAAAAGTCTGCCGTTGTATGTCTGTCTCAGGCTTAATTCTACAGTCTGAAAACAGATTTCCAATGGTCAGAAAAATGGCAACTTGATTTATCTTGAAGTCAATAGGAATCTTGTTGAGGCTGTAAAACTGGACTGGTAATAAATGCCTCTGGTTCACATCCACAGCAGTGGTTGATGCATGGTTCATGTTTGCCATTTTAATCGCTGAAATAAAAGAGATAGAAATGATGGTTGGAGCCCGATCATCATAGCAATGCATTATTGGTGTAGAGTCTTTGTGGCATTCTTCTATCTCTTGGTGAACCAGGATGTTGTACCATCCAACTTTGTACAGGCTCTAGAAATGGGCTCTAGAAATTTATCCAGAGACTGTGCTGAAGGAGACTGCGCTCCCTGTGGTTTACTGCATGGATCTAGCAACTTTAAGAAAACATTGCCTTGATTTAAAGTCTCTCCCACCCAAAGTCAGGGTGAAATTCCTGTTTTGCTTCTTTTTAAGTTCTCAAAGTGTTTGATTATTGCCTGGCAAATCAGTTGTTGCCTGCATCTTGTCGTTTAATAGCTCTGTCAAGTGATCAGTTTGGTTGACTTTACAGAATTGTATGAGTTCATGGTCAGCTCTCTGTCCAGAGGAGCTCACAAAGGTGGTGGCAGGGCTCAGCAGGCAGGTATGAGAAATGAGGGGTGATAGTACCTGCCCCTTCCAGGGGTGCTTCGTGTTTGAGGAAAGGCAGGAACGGGGTGGCAGAGGTTGTCATCCTCCAAATAAATGTGCCAGTTCCCAGGGATGTTTCTTCTGTCTTGCAGAGTGACCTGCGAGTGTGGGGTTGAGCTGAAAGGGGTTGAGGAGGAACAGCATCCACCTAATCCCTCTCTGGAAGCCCAGCCTGGTTTTGGGATGTGAGAAGCCGGCCGAAAACGTTTTCATGAATCGTGTCCCCTTTCTGCCAGGTTGCTGGCACTCTGGCTGCATGGGCAGCTCGGTCCTGCACGTGCCCGGCTCACCCGTGCACACGTGGAGGTGACCACCCATCCCCAAGGCCTCCCACCAGCACCTCACTGGGGCAGCGAGGAGGAAGAGGAAGAGGAGGAGGCATTTTAATCCAGTGGGGTCAGCAAGGCAGGAGGGGATGTGCTTTCAGATAGTCCGCTGGGCGGGTTCTCGCGAGGAATGGGGCATAAGAAAGAAGCATCAACGGGAAAAACAGAGCGATGTCTGAACCTAAGCAACCTTTCCAGCACTGGTACAAGTTTCTGAAAGCCTTCATGTTTAGTGGGAATCAGAGTAGTTTTATGCTAAGGCGTGTTGTAACATTTCTTGAATTGTTATACAAGGGCCAAAGTGGTGTTTAAAATATTGTTTATTTTGTAAGTACAAGTGATTGTGCTGAGAGTGTATGGATTTGCTGTAACTCATGTAGATGGTTTCTTTTTTTTATTTGTTTCATTTGTAATGAACTTCTTTTAAAATCTGGGCCCCAGTTCAGCTCCTGGGGAATCAGCAGAAAGTTTCACTTTCACCTGGGCTGTGGTGGTGGAGACTGGAGGACTGTCACCTTCCTAGTGGTAATCCTGTCCTCTCCTCCTCCATCTGAGCAGAAATGGCATTTGCTTTTCAGTCCTGCTGCTGAGTTGGCCAGTCAGCATCATGACTGGCACCGGTTATGGTAGCTTAATAGCCAGTTACGGTTATTTGGAGCTGGATCCCTTTCAGTTAAAAAAGTGGACTGAAGCTATCAAATCATTTCACTGCTGATCTTACTGCAGTATTTCTGTACTGATCACATGGACATAAATTTTATTACAGCTCCTATGGATGTCTCAAGCTCTCAAGCAGCGCATTTAAAAATGAGTGTAATCTCCATTTAGAACCTGAAGCAAAGTCATATACTAAACACAAGACTGCAGAGTTTGGCTCCAAGAGAGGTACTTTGATGTAAAGGTGATACATTTTGAATCCATTTGCTTAATGCCAAGAAGTGGGACAGTGAATATTGCAATGCATAGTCCATGTCCGGCAGTTTCCAGTGAATTAGTTATATTGCCATGAAGAAGGCGGTGTGTAACAGAGGCAATGCCTGCAAAAATAGCTAAAGTGCTGTCGGCTTTAGGGCACCACTTAAAAGGCAGGGTGATAATGGAAGCACGTAATGTTGCTCAGACATGAATATCTACTGCAGTGGTCTGCGGGTCATGCTGTAACTGCTCTCTAAATTTAAATAGGTGCTTACCGTGTGTGTCTGCACCAGATGGCACAGGTTTAGCACAGCCTGTGCTGCTCTGAGTGAAATGGAGCCTTTTTAGGTGGTGGTGGTAAGGCTATGTCCAGCAAGATAGAAACAGATTAAGTACAGACTTTTGTTCCCCACATAGTACCTTTCGCTGCAGTATCTGTCAGTCAAGCAGATGCTGTTCTCTGGGAATTAATGACCAAAGGGGAGTGATGACCCCAGGTGGGACAAAAGTTATCAACATGAGCAAATGCTTCATTTCCTGGAAGATTCCTTGTACTGAGGTAAGTGGTTAAAGCCAGACCAGCTACCTTTAAAAAAGTAAAAGCGTAATCTTTTTAGCAACTGACTTTAGTACTCTCCTATTATCCCTTTAGTAAGGGGATGCAAATGTCTTGTTTTCAGAGGATTTGCATCTGCTACCTCAGCTGTGGGGCATCTGCCCTGATGTTTAAACAGTGCAGTTTCCAAACCAGGAATTTAAAATTCCGCAGATAATCCAAGTTATAACTAATTTGTAGTGTTCTGTTACTGAACTTAAGGGGGGGGGGGGGGGTTTGTGGCCCATTTAAACCAGGATGCTTATGAATTGCACATTCTCTCTGAAGGCCGTGCTCCAGGCTGCGTGGCGTGCTCGGGCACTCAGCTCCACGCTCCAAGGAGTCTCTTGGCTCCTTGGGCTGGCTTCACAGTGGTCTTGGCATTTATAAGGATCTCTGCACACGCAGTACTTCTGTTGAAGTCTATTTATAGTGCAGGCTTGAAGGAAATATAAATTAAGGTGTACGCTAGCAGGTGATAGAGATAGGACATGTTTTAGGGCTGAGTGGAAGGCAGGTCAGTTAACCTTTGTTTTGCCAAATAGGAAATACAAAAAATATATATGAAATCATTCTCATGTTTCATGAAAAATAAAAGTAATCAGTTATTCTGTACTCACATGACTTGAGAAATGCTAGGTAGTAACAACTGCTGTATTCCTGCTTGCGAAGTGCTATGCATCTGGAATTATTTTCCTGATGTTTCAAAGGAAGTAAAATTGGGTTTGTTCTCCTGAGAGTCAATTAGTTCTCTCCTGGTAAATATTTCTAAATCTGTAGGTAAAAAAAAGAGTAAAGCTTCATCAGTGCTACAGAGAACAGGTCAATCGTGTAACTGCTTCTGCGGAATTCGTTAGCAGAGTAACACGTCAAAGCAGAAGGTTAATTTGCAGAGATTTGTGCTCTTCAGCCCCAAGTCCTCCAAGCTGTAAGACTGCTGCACTCACTGAGGACCCCAGTGCCCACAGGGGACCAATTTACCTGCAGCTTTTTTTGAAGTCCTAACTGCTGCTTTCTAACTGAAACAGGAGTTACATTTTACAGGTGCAATCTGGCAGAGTGAGGAGATCTACCTGCCAGTGGATTTTTCCACTGACTGCTTTGTATTATGGGAATACTGGTTTGGCCCTTAATTTGTCAGGTTTGCCACTGTCCATCCCCGGTGGGTCCCCAAGGACCAGTTGGGACGGTGCCCACCATTTTAATTACAGAATGCAAACTGCTGCCAGGAGAAGGATAATTATGATACAAATACTGTTATTTTTCTTCTTCTACAAATAAAATGTGCAGGTGCGCTGTCGAGAGCTAATGTAAAGAAAAGCAAAGTTAGTCCTCAGATATAAAAATACCTGCTTAGTCTCAGTTTCATTTTTAAAGAGAAATTGGTTCCGAGGTGACCTGGTGTATGGATGAGGAGTGGGGACTGGGCTATTAAACCCAGGATGTCAAACAAGTTGCAGATTCTTACAAGTTGCACTCATACATATAAAAAAATTCATTACATTTTTTAAAGCAGGAGCCTGCCCCTGTTCTCCAGTTTATAAATATTTCATGCTGAAATAATGCATGAGGTAGCAGAGCTCACACCACACTGCAGGGCTTGAATTGCTCTTTTCGGATTCTGATTGAAGTGGATCACTGGGGAACTGCACATATGCTGAAGCCAGCGTACCCAAATGTGCTGCTGTAGGGTTTGCTTCTTAGCAGAAGTGCATGAGGGAAAGCACTTGGCTAGCAGGGACTGAGTGCGGTCTGCATTGCTTGCTCTCTACGTTGGCACGGAGGTTGAGCTTTAAGAAAACAGGGGAAAAAAAATAATGTTGTGTCTAATGTTATTCTGTAATGCAATTACAAATGCATTGCCCTTTTCACCAGGTAGCGGGTAAGTGAAATCAGTGCATGACTCGTTATGAAAAAAGCTGCCTTTTTTTTTTCCTTTTCAGGCCCAGAGGTTCATATTTTGGGCTGCTGGTGGTTAAGTAGGGTAATTAAAGAGGTAGTCTCAGGAGGCAGTTAGGGATCGAAGGAGAAAACCTCTTTTCCTTCTTGTGGCTTTGGGGAGGAAAGATAGATTCCCTGAGCATCAAGTCGGGAGTGCTTCATGGAAACGGGGTTTGGCTGCAGCTGTGTGTGGCGGTGGAAACCACAGGCGGGTGCGCTGCCCCCACCCCGAGCGTTGTGGTAGTGGCGAGCCCGATGGCTGGCGCTGCCTTTGCGGAGCTGCCCCCGGACCCCCGGGAAGCAGTGGCTGCCGGCATCGAAGCGGGACATGGGGAGAGGCAAAATGAAGTTCTGGAGATGCCGTGCAAGGAATGCATGAATGCCCATTACAGCTCGTCATTTATCATGGAAATAAGTGTACAGGGCAGACTATATAGTGTGATTTAGTACTATTTGTATTCCCCAAGTCAGCTCATTTTATCTATATAAAACACTTAATTTCCTGTGCTCTGTCTCTCCTAATACTCGATTTTGTCATAAGCCCCACAAAATATGGGGATTCCTGGAGGTCATATGTTTCTAGTTATCTGAGAGGGAAGATGTAAAAGAACTGAAGCTGAAATAAACACTCTGTCAATTAGAATATTATATGCTTCCTTTTCTGAATCACTAGTAATTTGCATGACCTGGTGAGAACTACTGGGAAAAAGCCCTTGGAGAAATATTACAAAATGCCCAGACGATTTGCATATTTAAACAATTTATTCAGCAATCTGTTAAATCTTAAACGATCTGTTGAAACAGAAAATATAAATCACCCAGTATTTTAGTACAAATGAGGTTTCTTCGTCAAAGATAAAACTTAATTGTACATTGTGCTGTTCTGTTAGCAGGTTTTTTTATCCTGTTAAACCTTTATAAGGTCAGTAACTAACTGCTTTACCAAGCCAGTGGTTTGTTGGGGATTATCTGCATTGTCCCTGTTTCTGATGCATGGGAGAGAAACACATGTTCCAGTCATACTATAGTTTTTGTGATTCATCAGAATTATCTCAGCTAGTACTGGGATTTCCTCCCTCTTCCTTCATTTTGTGAAAGTATCCAGGAGAGAATTCAGGTTGCGGTGCTGAATTAGGACTGGTGAAAGTCGCAGGTAAGTTCTCAGCTCTGCCAGTTTTGGACAAGCTGTCATCAGCTCGGCCTATAAACGCATCGAAGGAATCAGGTGTTCCCAAATCTGTGAGCGTGTGTGTACAGTCTTTTTTACTTTCTTTTTTTTCCTGGTTGAGTAGGTTCAGTCTTGGTTGAAACCCTGTGGTACTGTTTGTAATAATAAAGAATATTCCCTGTTTACTGGATGCACTTTGACAGAATTTAAGAGTGAAATTAAATCAGAATTACCTCCACATTTTATACTGCTTGCAATCCCAAAGCTGCTAGGAACCAGATACTGCTTTACAGCTCCTTTTGGAAGTAGCAGAAAATAATTTCTTCCCCTGCCCCATGTTTGCAGTGAGGCACCATGAGATAAACTGAGTTGTCTAAACATTTTAAATGAGCAAGGGATGGACTTAATCAACACTCACAACCCATTTCTCCTGATACCTGGTCCCTTGCTCCACTAACTGCATCTCTATGCAAATCTTTACCAGATGCAGATTAGCAGGGCCTGGCATAGCTAATGGACTCAGTCCCTGATCTTACCCTCCAGACAGTTGGCCCTAAAGTTAGAATTTGGTTTCTTTAAAAGTAATTTTCGTTGTTTGGAAAGAAACGGGCTGTTCTAACTGCTGACATGGGAGACTTAGAAACTGATTGGCAAATTTGAATGCAGAAAAGAGACTGGTTAAAATCCAAGTGCATATGTGATACTGGTTGGTTTTAACGTTACTGTAATCAACTCATTTCTTGTGGATAATTAAGCACTTGGAATTCTTTTGTCTTGCATTAGCTGTTTCAAAGGTCAAGAACAGAGTAGTTTGTTTTTCTCTAAAATGTGAACTCATAATTAGGTTAACAAGTAAAAATACTGACAGACTGGCCAGGAAGAATTAGGAAACATGAAACTTTAAGTCATGGAAAAAGGATGGCGTGGGTGGTGCTCCCTCAGCAGGCTGAATTGTGCCAACTTCTCATGTATTTCTGTGGTGGGTTGACCTTGGCTGGCTGCCAGATGCCCACCCAGCTGCGTGTTCTTTCTCTGTCTTCAACAGGTGGACAGGTGGAAGAAAGTAAGATGAAAAAGCTTGTGGGTCGACATGAGGACAGGGAGATTACTTACGAATTATCGTGATAGGCAAAACAGACTTGACCTGGGGAAAATTAATTTCATTTATTGCCAGTTAGAATAGAGTTGGATGGTGACAAACAAGGACAAAACCTAAAACACCTTACCCCTTCCACCCCCCCCTTTTCCCTGGCTCAGTTTCACTCCTTCATCCTCAACTCTTCTGCCTCCCCCCTTCTCCAAGCAGCGCAGGGGGATTTGGGGGAACAGAGGGTTGCAGTTGGACCATAACAGCTCCCCTCTGCAGCTCCTTCCTCTGCCACTTTTTCCCTGCTCCAGTGTGGGCTCTCCATGGGCTGCAGACCTTCAGGACAAATCGACTCCAGCCTGGGCCCATCCCATGGGCTGCAGCTTCTTTCAGGGCATATTCTGCTCCAGCGTGGCCTTCACCACAGGCTGCAGGAGCCTTGAGCACCTCCTCCCCCTCTCCCCTTGAGGCTCGCAGGGCTGTTTCTCACACTTTTCCCCTCAGCCCTGGCTGCTGGGCAGCGCTTTGCCCTTTCTTACCCAGGCTTTCCCCGAGGTGCCGCCATGGTGGCTGCGGGGCCCAGCCGTGCCCTGAGGTGGGTGGGTTGGAGCCGGCTGGAATCGGCTGTGTCCGGCACCGGGCAGCCCCGGCCCCTCCTCACAGAGGCCCTCGCAGCCCCTGACAGACCCTGGGCACCTGAGTCCAGTAGAGTTTCAAAACCTAAATCTGTTTAGGATCTAAATTAGTTTAGGTCCTCAAAACCAACCCTGCAGAGATAATGCAGAATTATAGAATCACAGAATGGTTTGGGTTGGAAGGGACCTTAAAGATCATCTAGTTCCAACTCCCCTGCTGCGGGCAGGGACACCCTCCACTAGACCATGTTGCCCAACGCCTCATCACCTTCTCCAGTTTGGGAAGGATGGGATTTCAAGGATTAGCGGCGTCCCTATCTTGGTCTCGCAGGTAGCAATAAGCTTGATGGTAGCATCCTTACTGAAGCACGAGCCTCTCTGGTGTGAAGACATGCCGGTGGGAAGCAGTGCTGTGAACACTGTGACCTGAGCTATCACTCTGTATGTTTGGGGGTGCCCTGACCCAGACAGGGATAGATGCAGAAGAGAAGTCCACCAGAGTCAAAGCCTCAGGAGGTGTCGTTGGGTTTGTCAGCTTGGAGACAGCCATGGTCCACGGACAGCTGTCCCAAACTGTGGGCTGATCATCCACCAGATCTTTTCCTTCCTTTATATCTGCTGCCCTGGATGAGCTGGGAGAGGGGATGCAGCTGGGACCGAAGGAGGAGGTGGTGTCCCATCATCCTTTCTAAGGCTAACTGGCTCTTTCCCTGCTGTGGCTCAGGAGAGGTGGTGATGAACAAGCAAAGATACTGAGAAAAAAGTTGAAGGCCGTCAATGTTTCTTCTTCTCCATCACCCATCTGGCTGGAAGCCTTGCTCCTTGTCTCCCCTGTCTCCGTGGTAGGCAGCTGAGGCTTTTCCAGACAACCTCACTCAATGGCAGGGCACCCTTACTATTCCAGTGGCCATCCATTGATGAGGATGTGACATGGTTTGAAATTTGTGGGGGCAGGGTTGCCTGATTTTTAATCATGACGTTAAAATTACATTAATTGGATTTACCACACAAAAATCCTCAAAAGCTTTTATAAGTCAGAAATTAGATTTACAAATCCTTCCATGCTTTTACAGTACAAATCCTGCCAATAAATCCTAAATATGCTTTCAAATATAAATCCTTTCTTTACCCTTGGGATGGAAATCACTGATTTATGAATCAGAACGGTAAAAATCCTGAGGTTCTACCAGGTTTACACATCCTGGCATAATTTTTAAATGGAAAATTCTGGTCCTGTATTTCTGGGTTTTGTGTCACTTTATCCCTGGAAGAACAATGCACAGTTTGCATCTGCTTCTACTTCTGCATGCGCTGGCGTAGGTCCTCGTGTTTTATTTCAGCCTGGTTTGGCGGTAAGAAATGTCCTACTGGATATGGTAGGAAGGAGAGGTTTCTTCCTTTCTCTGGAGACTTTAAACAGTTACATGTGAGACGCAACAGAGTGTGATTTATTGCTGGCCCTTCTTGGCAGTAGCATGGCTCGCTTTGGTTGGTGCATTTAGAGGTCAGCTTCTCCCAGGGATGCCTGTCCAGGCCACCCTCTTGCTCCTGATCCTGAGGTAAGAGGCAGGACTGGTAGAGGTCCTGTGAGGATCAGAGTGATGGGGAGCTTGGCAGCAGCTCTTGGCAGGACATCAGCCTGGCCAAATGCAGAAACCAGCAGGACAAAAACAATCCTGAAAGGCTGCTCAGAAGGAAAAGTCACTTTTGCCAAAACGGTAGCGGAGACTGTAATGTATTTAAAGTGATTTCTGTTAGAAGGCTAAATTTACTTCTGAATAGAATGGAAAATAACTTTTGTAGGTAGGAAGTTCTTTTCTCCTCTTCTGGTAATCATGTTTGTGTCTTCCTGTGGACTGCCCTGGTCTCCATCTTCTCCACTGTTTTGCTTCGTCCTTGCTCCCCAAGGCAGGTTGTTTAGGTCCTGACAGAGACAGAAAACATAACTGTGCCAGACAGCTACGATCGTGTGTTCACTCTGCATTGATGCAAGCTGTTGCTCAGGGTTGCATGGCTGGCCTTTTCCACATGTCTATCGCACTTGACTGTTTTCCTTTGGAAAAGTTTGCTCCCCGCAGCCAAGGGCACAACCGCAGCTCAGGTAACATGACTGGGGGGTACTGGCTCGGCAGTAGCAGCACTCGTGTTGTTGCTTTGCACTTTGAAAAACTGAGTAACTTTCTGGAACAGCTCCAGAGGTTCCACATGAAACTGGTATTTTCAGAGATGTTGCAGAGGTGGCAGGGGCCTCAGTCAGCAGTGGATTTTATTGCAGCCCATCCCTATATGGGAACAGATGCTTTCAGATACCGACTGCCTTCTTGTCCTGTTTAACTCCACTACCCCAGGACCCTTACAAAACAGCTGCCAGGGCATGCAGCACTGTTGCAGCCTGCGAACTCACCTTATGTGCCACTGCTGTGGTGCAGGCACGTCCCTCTGCACCTGTGATACACGGACCCAAGATTGCCCTCACTGAGTAGCTCCTGTGAAATAGCCGTATCATCTCTTTGTCTTAGGCTTTAACCGAGCAAACACCTATGCACAGGGATATAAACCAAGAGGACGGAGGTGTAGTGAAAGAAAGAACTTAAAGCAACAAGGAAGTCTTTGAGCCCTGTCATTTGAGATTCTGAAGCAGACTAGTTTCTGACAATTACTCTGTTTAAAAAAATCACAGTGGTGAGATGGGAAAACCAAATGCTTCCCTCCATCAATGGATGTATTGTCACCCTAAAGACCTCTTAGCTCTATTTCCTTATTTTGAAACTGCCAAGAAATTGTCAGGTGATATTTTGCATAATTTGCTAGTACAAATGTTGCATTGTACTCCTTGTACTATCATTGTGCTCCATATAATCCTGGAAAGAAATGTTCACTCAGATGTGATTAACTATGGGGGGAGAACCTGATACACCTGGGTCAGAGGCTTGAATGTTTGATAGGCCCATGCCAGTAGCCATTGCCAGTTTGATTTCTGCTCCACAATTTAATTCTGCATATTTATCATGCTCACTCTACTATTATCTAGTACAAAGCCAAGAGTGTAAATCATACTGACTTCCTCAAAAACACCTTCTTGGAAACACCTTAAAAATAACTTTGATCAGGTGAATCACCCCCAAGCAGCCAGTGGGACAACTTAGAACGTGGTTACAGGCTGTCTTTAATTATCTCAAAGGCTGAGTTTCTTTTACTTTTGACCCACTGCTAGCCCCTAGAAATTACTTGATTTTAAACTAAAAGAGGGTAGATTCGGACTAGATATAGGAAAGACATATTTTTCTGATGAGGGTGGTAAAACACTGGAACAGGTTGCCCAGAGAGGTGGTAGCTGCCCCATCCCTGGAAACATTCACAGTCAAGTTGGACAGGGCTCGGAGCAAGTTGAAGGTGTTCCTGCTTGTTACAGGGGGTTGGACTAGATGACCTTTAAAGGTCCCTTCCAACCTAAACCATGCTATGATTCTATGATCTGTCAAAGCCATCCTTGGCCATTCTTCTGTCATGCTCATGGAGATGAGGGGTAGGGGTGGGCCATCTTAGTGCAGACCTGATGCTGGGTCCTGGGACTTCCCATAACCGGGAGGATTTCCATTGTTAACAACCCATGGGTCAGACACTGATCATCTGTGCCCAGAGGTAAGAACTGCACTCAGTAAGGCCAAAATTTCTATAGTCTGCAAACCTCATGAGCAGGCACTACACTATTGACACAGAGGCAGTCGGCCTGGCATGGTTTGAAGTTGTTTTTCCTGAATCTCTGCAGCCCTGTAATGTCCAGGATGCACTGCCCTTACCACATGTATGCACATTTCTTCTTGGGAGCCAATATTCGTTTTCAAGGTGGTTAATGAGAAGCTTAGGTTCAAAAAGATGACAAAGCAAAGCTCAAATGTGACACTGTGTTGCCTTATAAAAGTGTGAAGAATATTAGCAGAATGTAGACTTACAGCTTTCAGAGGAAAATTAGAGGCTTACCTCAGAGTTGCTTAATGTTTTATTTTGTTCCAGCTAGAATTACCCCAAGAATGACCGATACATACCTTCTTTGTAACACATGCTGTTACTTGTACTGTGGTTGAGCTTGTTGTAAAGCATGCTCTCTCTTAATGTCATTTTGAAGGTAGTTTATGAACCATGCAAACAAATTCAAAACTTTATGAAAAGGAAGAACAGGACTAACTCTTATACTGATACCAAGCTTTGAGTCAGTGCTCAGAAATGGTACATAAAGACATAGTTGAGAGGTATTTCTTTATGAGAGATGTAAGATTATTATTTTTTTTCCTGTTTGCCAGGAATGCAGAGCTTCCACGACAAAGGAAATAGGGAATAATATAATGTCAGTAAACTTGTGTCCAAGTCCAAGATATGTATTATGCATGAATAGTTTTGCCTGGCAGGCAATGAATTTAAAAAAAGATTGGATTTACACCGCATAGATAACATTGAAAGAATTATGTTGCTAATGCCATCGTGGCTTCCAAAGCATTTTATGTTCATGCAGACTCAATGCTGAGGCAAAATAACTGTTTTCAGTCACCAAGTCCCAAGCCAAGAGCCTGCCTGGTTCCTGAAATGAAAGAAAATGCATTAATAGTTCCTGGTTTATTTGAAACATGGGGAAGTTGACACAAAGATTAAAAGAACTGAAATGATAAAGGGGGGGAAACACATTGGCGGGGATTTTGATCAGACTTGTTCTGCAAAAGCTCACTTATATTTTATTACATACCTTCTTGACTTTTCTGTCTGGTTCAAAAGTGCACAGCAGTGCCATTAAGATTCCCAGGGGAGCGGGCACTGTGTTCCTGTATTACATCTGTGCCACCATTTCACTCCTGGGTTTTAAGGTCTGAGCACGTAATAATGATCTGAGAAATGCATGTTGCTTGTCAAATAACTCACCCTCTGCTACAGCACCAGTTGTGTGAAAGAAGGAGCACCACAGAGATTGACAAGGGCTTAGGGCCATGCATAGCCCATTGGGCATGATGGGGTCCAAGCATAGCAAGGGCTCAGTGTTGCGCTTGAAAGACTCTTCTACAGTCTGCCATGAGGATTTCATGGAAGCATTATAACCTCCTTTTTCCTACCACTTCTACCATCAATGCCCAATTTATTTCTTCCCCCTCTCCACTACTTTTCATCTTGCATGTTTATACAGGAGCAAAGTGGGTGTAAACTCCGACTCTTCTAATCTGCAGACTTTTTACTGTCATTTCGCGTGAATGTAAATGACCACACTAAAGTGCAAAACACTATGAAGAATGGGATGCACTACCAGATTTTATTCCTGTTTATTAACAGATGATAGGTAAGAAGACCTATGTCTTTTCTTCCAGGGACTGAGTCCATTCCACCCAGTTTCTTGCCCCATGACTTCGTGCCAAGTAAAAGAAGTATTCTGTATTTACCTGGACCTCAGGAAAGCTGGAGCCCTTTCCTCCCCTTCTACACAAACCTACAAAACTCTTTGCCTTGGATTCACTCATTCCATTCATCCTCCAGTCAAAGGGGGAGAAAAAGTCTAAGGGTTACTGTACAAAAGGGGGGAAATGCCTGAAATTTACTACTTCCATCAGCTATGCTCAGCATATCTGCAGCCCTCAATGCTTATGTATTGAGCACGTCAATTAGTTTTGCAGTTAAGTGTCCTGTGCCTGAGGCAGGAGAAGCACCCAATAAACCCAGTCTGTTTTTGAGATGCCTGGATGAGATTGAAACTACCTGTAGTACGTTCTGGGGCTGCACTTTTCCATTTATTGACAGCCTTTGTATACATCAGTGCCCTGACCTGTAAATTCTTCAGCTTTGGTTCGTATTTAGCCCAGATCCAAACTATTGGATCATGGAAATTTGCTGGTAGCCACAAATTGCTGTACATTTATTTATGACTGCTAGCCTCTTTGGATGAGAACTCCTTTCAAATAGTGAAGGAAATTCAAGCCTGGAGTCAGACTGAATCACTGGAGGACTCCAGCTCAGCACCAATTTCTGAAGCACATTCTTTATGTGTTAGACCCTTTGAATGCATATGCTAAGGGAAAGGAAAAGATCCTACAGCCTGCATCAAACTCTGCATTTCTGTACGGATCTTTGTGCTCTGTTGAGGAAGCCTCTAGCACTGCTTTTCAGTATCTCCACATCAATGCAGTAAAACACTTGGAAATTATAAAGCTTTATTCTGCAATAGGGAGATGGATGCCTGTGGGAAGCAGCTAATATGTATGAGGATTGGAAATTCTGGGTTCTTTTTCAGGAACTGCTGCAGTTCAACCTCTTGTACCTCCTTTTCTTTTGTAAAATGAGGTTGATGTTTACTTACCTTACAGCAGTGCTTTAATAAAGCTAATTTGCTGTCCTAAACAAGAATTGTAAAACCCAGGTAGGGACACCAGCATCAACTTCCACAGCTTAAAAAATGTGATTTCTAGTGTTTATCTTGGCAAAGCAAACCTGCTACATAGCAGTGAATATATAAAGAATCTATTTGTCTTTTCAGATAGTGAAGAGAAGACAGGCACTGAAGGCAAAATCCAGCCTGTGACCTCTAGTTTGTCCAGCCATGCTATTCCTTCCAGCGTGACATCTCCATTTTATTTGATTGCTTCAGTCAAACTGACTCAGATCCTGTCCCCAGGAGTGGAGACTGGTAGGATGGGAAAGGACTAAATATCATCCACTTCTCCCCGTTAGCCCCAGGACAGCAGCAAATCTTCTGTCTGCCACCACTGTAACTTCTAGGCTATGATTTTCTTGGCTGCATTTCCCAGCTTTGCCCTTCTAGCACTACTTTCCAGCTCCACATAATAGGATGCTGCACACATCCTAAAAAAAGTGCCTAAGGTTTCTTTGTGGAAGGTTAGTAGGGTGGGCATGGGTATTTGTGAGGGGTGTGATGTAGCTTTGTCTTCATAAATTTAAATGATACACAGGTGTTTGCTGAGTTTAGCCTTAAAGACAGAGAATGTGTTTCCTTTTGTTTTGTAGTGCTGGGTTTGTCTTTATTTTTCTCTTTCCACATTAAATCATGGAGATTTTTGTTTTTCTGGAAACCATGGTTAACCAGCTACTATCAAGTCTTTTTAAATGTTATTGGAGTGCTAAATAGGGATTTTTTTGGCCCCCATTCTATTTTTGCTTTCTATTTAAACTATTGTCACATATCTCCAGTTTTTCAGGATGACATTTAAATGAATGGCCTGTTCCCTCAGCTAGATTCACAAAAGCTGTTCTACCTCTGATTTTATGTCATGTCAGCTTGAGACCAGAATAGGTGAGCTTAACCTCTGAGCACCTGTGTGTTACATTTTTAAATATAATGTATTCTTTGTTGGTCTGCACCAGTTCTGATGTCTCTATAGTGAATTGCTTTGTATTTGGTCTCACCAAGCAGAAAATTTTGGAAGTGGTAGAACTTTCTACTGCCCTGATTCAGAGGTCACGTTAACATTACCAAAACAAATAAAAAAAGCTCAGATATTTAATGAAAAACTACACCCCTGGCCCTAAAATGGCAGTCAGGCTTTATGCAGTTAAGGTAAACTTGCTCCAGTTTTGTGTTTTCTAAATACATCAAACTGTGATTTGTGGCAGTTGAGTAAGTAATTAGCAGAAACCTGAGCAGTCCCTGCAGTGTGGATGGGAATCTCTGGGGAGGAGGTGGAGTGGGCAGCTAGGGGCCAGTCCTGAGGGTTTCTAAGATAGAGCTTCCCTTCTAATCTGACTCCTTCTGCCATAGGTGCTGGGTACTTGGATAGCTTGGAATGTCTCTGAAAGCCAGAATCATTGAAGAAAATTAGATTTAGGGCTCTCGATCATTTGTCTGCTTGCAGTGGTTTGACCCTGGCTGGCTGCCTGATGCCCACCCAGCCACTCTCTCACTCCCTTGCTTCAACAGGACAGGTGGAAGAAAGTAAGGTGAAAAAGCCTTGAAAAAGGTCAAGATAAGGACAGAGAGATCACTTATCAATTACATCATGGGCAAAACAGACTTGACCAGGGGAAAATTAATTTAATTTTTTGCCGATTAGAGTTGGATGGTAAGAAACAAAGGCAAAAACTATAACACCTTCCCCCTACCTCACCCCCACCCCAGGTTTCATCCCAGGCTCAACTTCACTCCTCCATCCCCAGCTCCTCTGCCTCCCTATCTTGACTGGCACAGAGAGGACGGGGAGTGGGGACTGTGGTGTATCCATATCAGCTCCTCTCTGCCACTCCTTTCTCACCACACTTTTCCCCTGCTCCAGCATGTGTTCCTCAGTCGGCTGCAGTGTGGATACCTGCTCGGTACAGTGCTGTAGGAATTGGAGAAAATAATTCTTCTGTCATCATCCATAGTTTTACACGGAGGAAGTACAGTAAGGGTCATTTGAATGCTACTCAGGAGAAATTATTCTAAAAGCCTCTGAGCTTGGCCCCTGGCTGGTGAATATCTGCATTAATATTTGTCAGCTTTCATAGACCTCCATCCTCTCAAGCCAGCTGGGGATCTGAAACAACTTTTTTGTCCTCTGGAAGGAAAGGAGAATCTATTTTCCGTATTGTGAATATTGTCACACATGCCTGGTAGTCAATTAATTAAAAAGAGGTGAGGCTCTTTAGGAAGCAGGTAAGGAGATCTTCTCTCTCGCCACCTCCTGCTTTCCCTCACCCTGAGGTGGCTTGTTCACCTGAGGCTGAAGGTTGAGTAGCAGGACCAGAAGTTCAGTGCAAAACACCAGTCAAAGACAGTCAAAACCTCTGACTTGGTGTGCATCTCCGGAAATCCAGACCAGCTGTAAGGCCAGGAAAAGCAGAGTATTTGATCATGACTTCTGGATCGAATATGCATTTAAACTCTCTCTTATTTCAAATCAGACCTAACTGTTTGCCGGTAGTCTAAACTGTCAATGATTGAACATGATTTACATTTTGTTTTTGTAGAGTTTATTTCTGTAAGGCACTAAATAAGCTAAATGAAACAGCTTTCTGTCCAATTAGTAAATGAGGAAAAGGCAAAATTTAAACATGGCTGTTCCCTTTGACAATTAAATAGGAAGAAAGGAACACCATGGTTTAAATCATATGAGCTTTCAGCTAATCCTCTCATTAGTGGTGAAAACCTTTTTCTCTGAAATCTCCTGAACCCTGTTTTTGAGGGGAGAAAAATAGGAAAATGCACTTCATCAAATTGCTGTTTTGAAATGGAAGGATTTAATTTATCTGTTTCTCTGCTTCCCAAAAGTTAGTGTCTACAACAGGGTCTCCAGACCACTGGTAATCTGGTAATGGGTCTAGCATAACCTTCAGTCTCTAAACAGATGTTTATCTGAGCATTATCAGATTCCCTTGTGGTGGGAGGGTCTGTTCATAATCCCCAAACCCATTAAAGAAATGAGGGGGTTGCAAAAACATTTTGAAATAGATGAAACACCTTTCAAGATAAGTTGCTGATAAAGGAAAGCAAAAGCACAGTGGGACTGAAATGATTCCTTGGATACTTCATGCTACTTCTTTGGCAGCTGCAATATTTATACTTACTGTGGTGACTGTACTATGAGGCAAGTACTGAACAGTAGTTCCAAAATAAATATCGTAGATGTTAGAAATACAGAGAGACTACTTTTTATTTTACTTTCTTATATTAACTTCAAAAAATGCAAATTGCTTCTTAAAAATAGTGGTGGTTTGTCATTGACACAGTCCTGTTAGAAGCTTTGTCGTCTCTGGTGAGTGCAGGACATGAAGGCTGCAAATGAAGTGATATCCTGATGTTTGAAATTCAGGTCTTATAAAATATGCAAGCATATATGTTACTTTATCCACATGAATTCTCTGATCAGAAAAAAGAAGCTGTAAATCTCTTTCTTTGTAATTATCTATGTGATAAAGCAGGGTAGAAACACAGTGTGGAAAACAGGATTATTAAATAATTCCTAAGTAAAACCGAACTACAGAAACATTACAATAATTAAGTAGCTATAAGATCACATACTTCATTACTCACAAGCTGGCAGGTCATAAGAAAGGCACAAGTGTGTTTTTATGGCAGGAAATGCGTCCATTAAATACACCATTAAGTCATATACACCGGTCATCGTATTCTCTTGCTTTATGGGTTTCGTATCGACTTTACCTTCTATTCAGTGATGCAGTCAAGAGGGTAGCATTAAAGACAGGCAGCTAAAAATGCATTTACCTGATTGTTAAGTCATGTTTTTTGTTCAGGCAGACATATGTAGCAGAAGTATGAAGTAGCAAAACTGCAAAAAAGCCACTTAGAGTGTAAACTGTCCATTGCAAAAGCCTGAAAATGAGAACTGTATGATAAAACACCTTCATATTCTTCCCTGTTTTCTCAAGTTTCTTCATTATACACAATAATGTTTTTCTTTCCTGCTCTTTTTGAAGTCTTAAAATTTTTCTTTAGTGGTCCTGGTGGCGCTTTGCTTTTGTGCAGTGATTAAATTTCCTCAATTACGAGTGACTAATTTGCTAATTAATGCAGCTGACACCTTACTCAACTGCTGGTCTCATTCTCCATCACCCTTTTTGCAATTTGTGCCTGGATGTATCTTTATCGTGTGGCCAAAATGTAGTGGCTTCCCATGATGAGATCTCGTCTTGTGGTGGGACTATGTGTGTGCCAGGTGATACAGCCGCAGGTTTCTGGTGCATTTCTCATACTTCTGGATGCTGTCGTGTCAGGCGACCAGAATTGGGCCCTCCCATCGCCCCCACCCTTGCTCACTCCCACAATCTGTGTGTGCCATTGCTGTCACGTTCCTAATGCGTGCCTGTCCCAAACCTTCAGTCCAATAGAAATGTTCGTTATTCACGTGAAGGGTGAGAAGCGGCAAGGTCATTGTTTGAAAAGCAAGGCACAATCCCAAGATAGAGCACCACTGCTCATAAAACTCTGATCCCTTTTAGAGAAATCAGTGTGTCTCATTAGCTTCACTTAAATTCAGGATTAGACCTGCTCAGCCATTATGTCATCTAGGCTGTTGGTACTTAAAACTCTGTTAATTCTTAACACTGTTCCCAGCCTCCTTCCATTTCAGCTCAAGTCACGTATTGGACACAGTGTGTTCTGCTGCTTCTGCCAAGTCCCACATACTGCCACTTATTTTCTGTTCCTGCTTTCCTCGTTCCCTTTAAGCGCTGGAGTCCCAGTGCAACAAAGCATTTAAACATATGTTCAACTCTAAGTGATTAAGTGTTTTGCTGAGTCAGGACCTTTGCATTCAACTCGGCCTGTTTGAGGGCAAGTAGCCTTTGAAGTTTGAAAGGCACAAGGAGAGATCCTCAGTGGCATGGAGAGGACCAATTAATTCTTTCTTTTATTAGTCTCTTTGGTTCTTCAATATAGTTGCTCTTAGATTCCCATTTTTTAGTTTCTCTGCCGTATTGTATCATCTGCTTTTTTGCTTCACATCACTCTTTTCTTCTGTGACTTACTACTTGTCTGCCCCAGAGTTGGGAAGCATAATTCTACTTTGTACCTCAGAAAATTTGCTGTACAGTACAATCAGTTTAATTGACTGGGCGGTTCAGATTGGCTGGTCCATGACATGCTTCTGGTACCATCAGGCAGGTGACCAAAAATGCCACTCCCATGACACGAGACCTGTCCAAGGGTATTATCTCACCTCCCTTTGTCCTAACGGGATAAAAATATCTGTGCTGGACTAAATGTTTGCTTAATACAAGAGTGTTCCTGTGTTTTGTATGGGAACAGTTGATGCATGCAGCTGCTTCAGGAAGAAAAACATTGAAAATTTGGAGAAGTTTGGAATGGAGGCTGCTAATTAGATCTCCCTCTCTATCTTTGAGCCCAGAGCTTTCCCAGAGCTTTGGTGACTTAGCACTGACTCAGAGGGACGTGAGTCCTTTTGATGTCTTTGCATATATATTTTTTTTAAAACCTTCTGCAACTCAGCTTTGAATTCAGAACTTTTGCTTGCGTTGCACTCCCAGGTCACTGTGAGCGGGCTGCTGCTATCACAAGCAGCCCATCACGTGATTGCTTTCATAAATGTGCCAAGCTCAATATTCACACCTCTCAAGTAGCTAACCCCTGCTGCATCTTCTGGAAAGCTGTTCAGAGCCACACTCTTCTGGTCATTGAAAATCTTTTCTTTTGCAAACTTCCTCTACAAGCGTGTTAATTGTAGTAATATATTTCTGAATTGATCCTGCATATGCCATTTTGATATAAAACTGTAAAATAGCTTTTTTGATCCCTTCTTAAGTGATGGTGTTTGCAGACTGGAGTTATTTTGGGGAGCTGCTGTGTGGCAGAGTCCATGTCCTTGCATGCATCCCAGCGTTCCTGTCAACTGTGTAGGCTAAAGTGGATTTCTTGATTCAAGAGTATAATTCTTGTTTAATCAGTGGGGTTTAATTTATGCCAAAGGACAGAATTCAGTCCGTTTTCCTGGGGAAACATTTTTCTGTGTTACTTCACCGTGCTATTGACTGATCTGTCTGCTCTTTCCAACAGTTGCACATATGTCTGAAATGACTGTAATGGACTGTGACACTTGGAAAAGAAAATTGACCCCATGAGCATATATCTTAATGAAAACTGTATTTTTAATATGTGGTTTAGTGGTCGTGGATGCATTTGATGTTGAATATTTTGCAAGCCATATAACGGCATTCAGTCACTTCCTTCACACTCGCAAAATGGTGTAGAGATTAGATTAGTAACAGGTCGTGACATAACAGCAGTACTTAAAGCCTCAAGGAAAACTTTGCAAAATGTTATGTTTACAGATCGTTCTGTCAAAATAGCTCAGATCGTCGCTACGTCTCTATTTTTGCTGCCAGATGTATTTGCATGGATATGAGCCCTTCTGGCTTGCGGATGCCGTTGTTGTTTCACAGAGCCATGACGAACGCTCAGCCCTGTTAAAGAGCACAAACTTACTAGAGCGTGCAGTATGGCAAAGGACACCTGAAGGTTGGCTGCGCTTTGGTGTTCCCAGTTGTGTTTAACTACTGTCGATGTGATAATCACAGCATGGGAGAGCCTTCTGCCAGGCTTCCTTGCGTTTCCGAGAGGAGGGAGCAAAGCGTTTCTTTTCAAATAGTCGAGCGAGCGTCGAAGCTGTTACCTTAGGCAAAACTGAAATGGAAGGATAACATTTTAATTGTCTGAGAGACAGTGGATTTAGGCTTTTATTCAGCAAAGCACATGGTGTCTATTGACTTCATTGGGAATGTGATATTTAAACCTAAGCATATGTTGAAGTTCTTTCCTGAGGTTTCCAAGCGAGGCCCTTGGAGAGAGCGCTTCTTACCTTCCCTGCATGGGAGGGTAAAAGGCATTTGGCTCTGAGCCTAAAGAAATCAGGGTATTTTATTTGCTGCATCTCATTAGCATAAAAAGCAAGGTAAAATGACACTGAAATGGTGAGGAATGGACCGGGGCAAAGGTGTGTCTCCTGCACATCTCTACAGCAATCAGCAATGCTGTCCCGTCTCCTGGGAAAGGGGACAAAGGGACTGGGTCCTCGATCTGCTCTCCCTTGCTGCTCGCTGGGGTTTCCCCGGGCCATGTAGGCAGATCAGCAAGGATTTCATGCACTTGCAAGGGAAGTTATTGCTGATTCATCAGTAACTGGCTCTTCTCCAGCCCCCAAACAGCTCCTGAGGTGGAAGAGGTCACATCTAGCTCAACGTTACTTAATGTAGCGTGTGCACACGTTGTTATTGTGTGGTGACTTCTGCATCCTCAGCATAGCTGCCTTCAGATAAAACCGCTTTCATCATTTTATGGAATCTGTTAAGAGCCACAGCATGTTTTTGTAACTACAGTTTAATTTTCAGGTTTTTTTAGTTTTCTGACTCATACTCCTTTTCTCCAGAAACATAAAATGATTCATATATCCAAGCACTTAACTCCTTTTACATTTGTAAATGGCACTTCATGCATGCTTAACGAGGGTATTCCAAACCAATAAAACCATAATTTGCTTATGCTACATAATAAGGTTTGAATCCTGCAAAGACTTATGTAAATACTTTCAAGTTCATTGTAGGTTTTTGCAAATGGTGACTTAGAGCCAGAACGCCCACTGGCTTAGACTCCATGGGTCTTTGTGGTCCTCATGAACTCTGACACAGCACCTGGGAAGAGAGAATAAGAAAGAAAAACGGAATTGGTGCTATAAATCTGATGCAGAA